>NC_136410.1:124200733-124548233 GCF_051521515.1 Lactuca serriola | reverse complement strand
AGGAGATTTGCCTTTATATGCCTACTCTATGATCTTGTAGAATTATATGCTAGTATTGGATCAATTATTTGATAGGATGGCCTAGGTAGGTTATGCTTCGATACAGACTACTCAATGCTCAAATTTTGCTTGCTTTGTGCTTTTAGGATTCCTCACTAATATCCGCTAACTAGTAAGATAATGTGTTAAGTTACATATTACCGGGATTAGATAATTTTAGAAGGTTAGGTTTAACCCTATTATACAGCTCTCATTTGACTCCAACCGTTGTAGTGTGAGACCTTTCAGTTAAAGAATTATCCGGTGTCAGTGATATGAAATTGTGTTCTTGAGGTAGTCTGATGGTGTTGGTGGGAGTCCCTTCTATAGATGATGGAGGATAGTGGTGTGATGGTAGTCTAAGGAGAACCTAGGAGGTGTTTTGTTATAATAAGCCTTGCTTTGCTAGAGATCGTCTAGATTTACAGGGAAGTAACTTGGAGGATTCAGGGCAATCTATGAGGAGAGTACAGATAAATGTGGAGGGTAGAATTAGGCTCATACTACCGGAAGCATAGGATTCATAATCGAGTCAATGAAAGTCACGATGATACTAGGGAGCTTGTAGAATGTTGGATTCTTTGAGTGTGTTATGATGATTTATATGGTTTATTTTCAACATGGTGATCACTCAAGGAGTTTCTGGTGGTAGTACGGGTGCCAGTGACACTTATGGTACCAAAAATGGTTCAGGTTCTAGCTCTGGGGCCGGACATATGGATGATCAGAAACAAAAGTTCATTTCGTCATAGATTACCTGCAGTATTTTTGAGCAGACTCATGTGATCTTTGGTGTGATCAAGGAGGGTATCATGGAGGTTCTAGAAGAGCGCTTGGGCACTTTTCATTATGAGATTGCAGTGATGGTGGGAGCTCGCTATTTGACTTTCTGAGAGAGTTTCGGGCATGTTGGCTACAAAGTTCTTCGGGAAGAAGGACTACATTGCGAGCAGGCATTGGTTAGTAGATTTCCCAAATGCCTTCCGTATTAGCTTCTGCCCCAAGGTTTCGAAGGTCATATTTGCATCCTGTCTTTTGAAAGAAAGAGCTAGTGACTGGTGGGAGGAGGTTGAACATGCCCTGGGAGGCGAGGCGGTTAAGTCGATTACTTAGGAGGATTTTGTGACGAGGTTTCGAGCTAAGTTCACACATGTGATTGTGGTCCAACAATCGACGAGGGAGTTTCAAGACCTTCGTCAGACTACTAAGGGGTTGTTTGTTTACCTCTTAATTAAAAAATTAAGAGGCAATCTCTTAAAAGTTCAGATATGATGTGTTTGATAGCCTCTTATTTTTTGCCTCTTAATTTCTCATACTTGAGGTTGTATCTAAAAAAAATAAAGCATGCGCGTTTCCGGTTTTGCCCAAAAAGATATTTGCTCTTCCCTATTCTATTTCACGAGGCGGCTTCTTTCTCCTTCCCAACCATCTTCGACGACCTGCTACCCTTCGCTATTGCTTTAGCCACCGGCCGGTCACCGCCTCCACCTCCACTAGAGCTACCGCCTGCGTCGCCCTCCACCCCCCTCAAACTCGTCGGCAACAACATCAGGTAATAGCTCTCTGAAACCTATTTGTGTATCTAAAATCGATTATAGCGTTAACTTCTGAAATCGATTTCTAGGGTTTATTTCTGAAACCTATTTGTGTATCAAATCATGGTTCTCAGTGTGCTCTTGTTGCTGGGCTTTTATGTTTTTTTATTATGATGCTCTTTTCGGTATTGATCTTTTTTCATCTGATGTATTGAAGATTTGAAGTCAAATCTATTATTTATTATAGGTAGATTTGTGTTCGTTTGCCGTTTGATCAGTGTTTTTCCTGATAAACTTGATTAGTTTAGTTCTCATGTATTTGAAATTAGAAGCTAGTTGTCCATGGTTAGTCATCGTTACCATATTTGCTCTTGTTATTAAAGGAATATAATCCACTTCCAAGAGCAATCAACAGTTGAAAAGATATTGGGACTATATTGCAATGACTTCAAATAATAATGGTGGAGTTGGAGAAGAAAAACCAAACTGACGTAGAGTCAAACCTATTGTGAATCTTCATTGACATTTTTGTCCCTACTATATATTTGAAGGTTATGGGGATATCACTAATCTGGAACACACAAAAATATGGTTGTATACATGTAATGTGATTCATATAAGCATATAGCTCAGGTTATTTTTATAAGCTTGTTTAAGAGGGTGTTTATAGTTATATAGTTCTATTGACTTATAGTAATGTGACTCTATTTTGTTATAACAATGTCATCCAAAATAAAGCAATTTTGATTGCCATAGTTGATTGATTTTGGTCTAATTTTGATTTAAGTTTAATTTGCATTTTATATGGTGTTTGTATATATTTTTTGTTATTATTCAAGAAATTAGTTCGTTATTTTATAACCAAAAATATTGAATTCAACAAAAAGTAATACAGATGTGTAAAATGGTCATTTTTATAATTCAGCACAAAAATTAAGAGGTCCTAACCAAACAACATGTTAAAATTTCAAATCTTAAGAGTTCAGACCCTCTTAGAAATTCAGATCTCTTAAAAATTCAGATCCTGCCACACACCCCCTAAGCCGGTGGTGAAGATCACTACCATGTTTCATGAGAGGGATTTGTTGGTATCGTAGTATATGGTGCATGAGGATACGAATAAAGTAAGATATCATGACATGTTGAGGAGCAATATCAGACAATTTGTGAGCATATCCAGTTGCAAGACACTAGATGACATGGTGGTGAGAGCCAGAGAGATGGAGACAGATCTGTTGATGGAGAAGAAGAGGAAGTCGAGTCAAGTTCATGGTTTAGAGAGTTTAGGAAAGTGGCCCAAGGTTTTTGATTCGAGATCAAAGGGCCAAGAAGGTCGGGGCCGTTACGGATAGTGCGGCAACATACACGATGGATCTTGCATGGTGGGTGGGTGGTTCGGGTTGCTACAAGTGCGAAAAGATTGGGCACTTTACTAGGGATTTCACTGCCACCACCCATGGATCGAGTCTGATTTGCTTTCATTGAAATTAGAACGGCCATAAAAAGAGCGATTTCCCTATTCTAACAGCGGCGGGAGTAGTTGCAGCACCCACTTCAGCGACTTTAAGGATCACAGATGGCCGCCAGGGCAAGGCGGAGGCGCCTGTTGTGAGGAGTAAGGCATTTTAGTTGAAAGCCAAGGAGGCTCGTGCAACACCAGATATGCTGACAGGGTCGTTCCCTATGAATGATATCTCCACTCTGATTTTGTTTTATTTAGGGGCTACCCAAAACTTTGTATCTCTTGCACTTAGCAAGAGTTTTTGCGATGCTCTATGGAGCTGGATTATCCAGTAGAGGTTGGTATTGTCGACAATCGTCTCGTGCGAGTATCGAGGGTTAATAGGGGAAGCACTTTGGAGTTCTTCAACGAGCATCCTGTTACCCTGGTTGAGCCCCAATGGGGTAATGAATGATTGTGAGCATTAGTTGGTGCATATCCAGACCCTAAGTGGGGAGGGTTGGCGATTTATGGAGACGGTTCTCAGCATGGTCTGGCTATCTGCTCGACGGAAAGGCCCAAACGTTATCTTCAGTAGGGTTTTTCCGGATTTGTGGCTTATGTGATGGATACCCAGGAGGAGGGTAAGGTGACTGTGGGCGACGTACCGATTGTTCGGGGATATCCAGATGTTTTCCCAGAGGATTTTCCTGGAGTGCCTCTAGAGAGATAGGCGAAGTTTCTTATTGACTTGGTTCCAGGTGTGGATCTGATAGCGAACGCACCTTATTGCCTAGCGCCTCCAGAGTTAGGAGAGTTGTCTACACAACTATAGGATCTATTAGACAAAGGATTTCTTCGACTGATTAGTTCACCATGGGGAGCGCCGATCTTGTTTGTGAAAAAAAAGGATAGGTCGTATCGGATGTGTATCGATTACTGGGAGTTGAATAAGTTAATCGTGAAGAACTGTTATCCACTTCCAAGGATTAATGATTTATTTTAATAGCTTTAGGGTGCATCTTTGTTTTCCAAGATTGATCTGCGTTCAAATTCTCATCAGATGAGGTTTAGGGAGGAGCGTATGAAGAAGATGGCCCTCTGAATGCATTTTAATCATTACGAGTTTATGGTGATCCCTTCGGGCTTACCAATGCAGCAGCAGCGTTGAAAGATCTTATGAACCACGTACGTAGGCCATTACGAGTTTATGGTGATACCTTTGGGCTCACCAATGCTCCAACATCGTTGAAAGATCTTATGAACCACGAGTTTATGGTGATCCCTTCGGTTTGTGATTGTTTTTATTGATGACATCCTGATCTATTCCAAGACTCAGGAATAGTATGAGGAGCATTTGAGAGAGGTGTTGTAGATTTTGAGGAGGGAGAATTTGTATGTAAAGTTCCCCTAGTGTGAGTTTTTGGTTGCACGAGTTGCAATTTCTGGGGCACATTGTCAACCAGAACAATATCCAAGTTGATCCAGCCAAGGTCGAAGCAATGATGAGGTAGGAGGTTCTGAGGTCTCCATCAGAGATTCGAAGTTTCCTTGGTTTGCTAGGTTACTATCGGGGATCCAATAACGATTTCTCCAAGCTAGTGCCTCCTTTGACATGGTTGACAAAAAAGATCATCACCTTGTCGTTAAGGGTCTGAGCACCAGACATCTTCTGAGACGCTGAAACCATTAATGAGTGTTTAGACGGTTTATGTGATAACCATGAAAAGGAAATTGATGGAAAATTTGGTTGGTACAAATTTGATAGTTCGTTAGCAGACAACAAGTCTTCTGATGGTGTCGAACATGAAGTTGGTAGCAATAGTTTATTTGATTTCTCGTTGGACGAGCTTACCTGGGACATTACAAATTCAGATAAATTATGATTTTGAAACATATTTTTGCTCATATCTATGTAATAAACAAAATAAATAAAGTAAGGATGGTAGTTAGCTATGAAATGTAACATTTAATATTCTTCTTTATAACATAGGCTTAGACTATATTAAACTGACTAGCTGTAAAAATGAACTATTAGATTATAAATTAGCCGATAAAAATGAAATATCAGGTACTCTTCAATATCTTGATTCCGTCTTAAAATGTTGCATGTTTGGTCCCTGTTATGTTGGGCGTAACATGGAGTATGTTGGGTGTACTGATGGGTTTTAGCCATAAGAACTTTCCTATGTGCGCATGCAAAACCCTAATGCTTGGATCTAGGCTTTCTAATAAACATGCTTTGAATCCAAGTGTTCTAATGACTAATTAGGTTAAATAACAACATTGAAACAGATCTAGAATCATACCTTTGAGTTCCTTGTTGATCTTGAGGTCTTGGAGCTTCTAGAGTCACAAATGTCACTCCTCTAATGGCTTACAAACACCAATAGCAAGGAAGATGATTTAGGAGAGAGGAGAGGGGAGGAAATCGGCCAGGGTTCTATTACTTTAGGAGAGGTGCCGATTTCCTTATGCCATGGGGTCTATTTATACTTGTAGACTCCTTAAGGGTTACAACCTAAACCCTAATTGGATAATCTTCTCTTAAGGCTATCCATATGCTTTCCATAGATAAGCCTTGGACGATTTTGAAGCTATCATAGCTTCTAGAATCCGTCCCTAGCATATCCATAAGGATTTACAGTCTAAAGCTTAACTATCAAACAATTGACAGTTTATACCCCTTTATTTAATTAATCTCTTTAAGTCACCAAATTAATTCTAATTAATTTTATGACTTATATTAATCAAATAACAAATATATTATTCATTATATTATTCTCATAATATATTAATAATATTTACTCTCTCGTAATAAATCATCCTATCAAGTTGCTATGGTGAAGGCAACCCAAAAGGACCATGCACAACCGGGTCAAATACTTGCCTAATATAGTTGCAGCCTTAGACACTATTCCAACAGTCTCCCACTTGGATAAGTCTAGTAACTATATTCACAAGTACAACTCGGTTTGCAATCGTAGCTCTCAAAGACGCTGTCAAACTCTGATCTAATCAATCTTGTCCTTTAGATAAGGGAACGTACAGTCCTCTGTTAGATATCATGCTGACAATCCTATGGAATGGTTAGTCAAGTATTTAGGTTTCTCGATCTCTGATTTATTTGACATAGAACTTAATCGAACACATCAATTCAGTTCTGACCGGGCCCAGCACATAAGTCAAATCAAATCATCGAGCGGCCGAGATATCGCTTTTACCTTCTTAGATAAAAGTTACAGATAAACTTCGACTTATATGCATTTACTTATTCATTAACCAACTATACACAACAATACGTTTTATAACACCGAGTTACTGATGCGTTTTCGTATTATCAATGTACAATCATTTAACAAATAACAAATCATATATCTAGGTTTTAAGACCATATGATATTATCGTCTTGCGATCACCTTTTATATCGTATTCCATAAGGTGATTCCAGCAAGCGCGGGTTTGTTCCAATGCTCAAAACTAGTTCATAAGCACTCATGAACGTTGCAGCAATCCTTTGCTATGTCTAACACCATTTAGACATTCTACTCACCAATTCATGACAATCTTCATTCATATCTACTCCCGACATATGAACGATTGTGGACCATTTGAACAATTTCTATTATTCTTAATAATCTTAATTATTCTGGAAGTCAAAACATGCAAAATGAAACAATAGCTAAACAATTAACATAAGATAGTAACATTACTCATAAATAAAACTCCTTTATTTAATCATCAAATGTCAATTACATTTATCTATTACACGTTTCTAATACTATCTAATCTATGCTAATATCATCCTTCAGCCCAATACTCCTAGCATGCTGCAAGTGCTTAACCCTACTCAGTCCCTTCGTAAGCGGATCTGCTGGGTTATCTTCTGATGATATCCTCTTTACTACGAGTTGTCCTTCTTCTACACGATGTCTAATGAAGTGATACTTTCTGTCGATATGTCTTGATCTACCATGATCCCTCGGTTCCTTGGTCAAGGCAACCGCGCCTTCGTTATCACATAAAATCTCCATTGGCTCCTTTATGGCAGGTACCACTCCAAGATCACCGATGAAGTTCTTTAGCCATATTGCCTCCTTCGACGCTTCGCTCGCTGCAATGTACTCTGATTCGCACGTTGAATCAGCTACGGTTTCCTGCTTGGAACTCTTCCATGTCACTGCTCCTCCATTTAGGGTAAAGACCCAGCCCGACTGCAAACGGTAGTTGTTCCTGTCGGTCTGAAAACTGGCGTCACTATACCCTCGCACCTTCAAGTCATCACTCCCTCCGATGACTAAGAACCATTCCTTCGTCCTCCGAAGGTACTTAAGGATTTTTTTCACCGCAATCCAATGTGCTTTGCCAGGATTCCCTTGATATCTGCTAACCATGCTCAAAGCGAAGGCTACATCAGGGCGAGTACAAGTCATAGCATACATGATTGAGCCAACTGCGGAAGCGTATGGTACTCGGCTCATTTCTGCTATCTCAGCTTCGGTACTCGGACTTTGAGTCTTACTCAATTTGGCATTACTTTGTATCAGTAGTTCTCCCTTCTTTGAGTTTTCCATACTAAAACGTTTTAGTACCTTCTCTAAGTAAGTATTCTGACTAAGTCCAATTAGTCTCTTACTTCATTCTCTTACTATCGTTATTCCCAAAATGTAAGAAGGCTCTTCGAGGTCCTTCATAGCGAAGCACTTCCCGAGCCAGGACTTAACCTCCTGCAGATTCGGGATGTCGTTTCCTATGAGTAATATGTCATCGACATATAGAACGAGGAAGCTTACTATACTCCCACTGGCTTTGACATATACACAAGATTCGTCTTCGCTTCGTACAAAACCAAACTCTTTGACTTTCTCATCAAAGCAAAGATTCCATCTGCGAGACGCTTGCTTAAGTCCATAAATGGACTTCTCAAGCTTACACACTCTATTCGGATGCTTCGGATCCAAAAACCCCTCTGGCTGAGCCATGTAAACATCCTCAGCCAACTTTCCGTAAAGGAAGGCGGTCTTGACATCCATTTGCCAAATTTCATAATCATGAAATGCGGCAATTGCTAGCATCACTCTAATAGATTTAATCTTCGCAACTGGTGAGAAGGTCTCATCATAGTCAACTCCGGGAGTTTGAGTAAAGTCCTTCGCAACCAATCGCGCTTTATATGTGTGTACGTTTCCATCCACGTCTGTCTTCTTCTTGAAGATCCATTTGCACCCAACGGTCTTACGTCCGGGCACGTAATCAACCAAATTCCAAACTTGGTTATCATACATGGATTGGATCTCGCTATCCATTGCCTCTTTCCACTTTGCAGACTCCGGGCCTGCCATGGCTTCCTTATAGCTATTAGGTTCATCAACGTTTACTAGTGTACCATCACTAATATACGTGTCCCCTTCGGTAGTAATATGAAAGCCATAAAACTGGGGATGAACTCTAACTCTATTAGAATGTCTAAGAGGTAAGGATTCGTCAATCGGTTCAACCGGAGTTTCCTCCTCGGGTTGAATGCCAGCAGCAGAGGTTCCTTCATCTATCGACTCTTGAATCTGTTCAAGTTCGATTTGCCTCCCACTGTCTCCTTGGCTCACGAGTTCTCGCTCTCGGAAAACTCCTCTCCTCGCAACGAAGACAACATTGTCCTTCGGTCTATAGAAGAGATATCCAAAGGATGTCTGCGGCTAGCCGATGAAAATACATCGCTCACTTCGAGGTTCAAGCTTGTCGTGAGTATCTCATCTTACGAAAGCCTCGCAACCCCAAACCTTGATATGTGCCAACGAGGGAGCTTTCCCTGTCCACATCTCGTGAGGTGTTTTGGCAACCTTCTTAGTAGGGACTCGGTTAATGATATAGGCGGCAATCTCTAAGGCATATCCCCAAAAAGAGATAGGTAGTGAAGCACGACTCATCATAGAGCGAACCATATCCAATAAGGTTCGATTACGCCTTTCTGCCACACCATTTAACTATGGTGTTCTAGGAGGCGTCAATTGTGAAACTATTCCACACTCCTTGAGATAATCGTGGAATTCAAGACTTAGGTACTCTCCTCTTCGATCGGATCGAAGCATCTTGATTTTCCTGCCCAATTGATTCTCCACTTCATTCTTGAACTCTTTGAACTTTTCAAAGGTGTCTGACTTTTGCTTGATTAAGTAGATATACCCATATCTACTACAGTCATCGGTAAAAGTCACATAGAAGCGGTTCCCATCCTTTGTGGTTGATCTAAACGGTCCACATAAATCGGTATGTATTAGGTCCAATAGACCCTCGCCCCTTTCACATGTACTCGTGAAGGGTGACTTAGTCATCTTTCCAAGCAAACAAGACTCGCATGTGTCATCTTCCCTAAGGTCGAATGACTCCAACACTCCATCCTTTTGGAGTTGGGCTATGCGTTTCTTGTTGACATGTCCAAGACGACAATGCCACAAGGATGCTTTATCCATACTAGTGGAAGAATCAATATTCAAAACATCATTTCCTAAGTTATCAACAATCATAACGGTTTCATATATTCCATTACATGGTATAGCTTCAAAGTAAAAGACACCATTTAGATAAGCCAAAATAGAACCATTCTCATTATTAAAAGAAAATCTAAATCCTTGTCTATATAAACCATGAAATGAAATGATGTTTCTAGCGATTTCTGGCGAATAGCAACAATTGTTCAAATCTAAAACCAAACTATTCCTAAGCACTAAAGAATACACTCCAATCTTGGTCACAGGCGACGATCTTCTGTTCCCCATGATTAGATTGATCCTTCCTTGCTCCACATCCCTACTTCTTCTTAGTCCCTGCACATTAGAACAAATGTGATAACCACAACCGGTATCAAGAACCCAAGAAATAGCATGATTAGAATCGTTAGATTTGATTGTGTATATCCCTGCGAAAGATGGCTTGATCTTTCCCTCTTTGATTGCTTGCAGGTAATCTGGGCAGCTTCTCTTCCAATGTCCTATCTTGTGGCAGTGGTGGCACTCTGCCTCCTTTGGGTTAGAACAGGGCTTAGCGGGATCAACTTTGGTCCCACTAGAAGAGGAACCATCTCGGGCTTTCACCTTGCGATAGTTCTTCAATGAAGCTTTCCTCTTCTTTCCCTTTCCTTTACCAATAGCCAAGACAGGAGCAACGGGCAGATTGGGAGTAGGTGCAACAGACTTGTCCTTGAAGTTGCTCTCAGCGACCCTCAAGAGACCTTGGAGTTTGCTTAGGGTGACCTCTTCTTTGTTCATGTGGTAGGTCATCCTAAATTGGTTGTACATCGGAGGCAAAGAGTGAAGCACCATATCGATCGCCAAGTCTTCACCGAAGTCAACATTTAACTTGCGAATGCGGTCGACATACCTTTGCATCTTTTGCAGGTGCACGGTAAGAGATTCTCCATGACCCATCTTAGCGGAAATCATGTTGGTGAAAATCTCATAACGCTCTTGTCTCACGTTTTGGTGATATCTCTCCAATAAGTCTTGGTGCATCTCGTACGGGTACATGTCCTCGTAGGACTTTTGGAATTCGGAGTTCATGGTAGCGATCATGATGCAATGTACCTTCGTTGCATCTCGCTCATGAGTCTCAAGGTGATTTCGGCGGGAGTAGCAACTTCGGGGTTGATTTTCTCGAGCTTCTCATCCAGGACATACTCCTTATCCTCATAGCGATTAATGGTGCGAATGTATCTTATCCATTCGCTAAAGTTCGTTCCATCGAAGGTGACCTTTTGGCAAAGGCTCATCAACGTGAAAGAACTAGCAGCAGCGTTGTTTGCGTTCGACATCTACAATTAGAAAGGACAAAGATAGATTAGAATAAGAATCCCTAATTATCACCCAATAAGAAAAATTAGGGCTAGGATCCAACAATAACATTTACATACTAGAAAAGGGATGCCGTAATCTAACATGCAAATAAATTGAAGGTAAGTGAATGCCGATTCACTAATTCTCCATCACAAAACTTAAACTATTAGTCCTAAGTGTTTTTTTGAGAATTCCTAGGTTCGGATGAGATTCATTGAAACTATTCAATGGCATGTTTAAATCTCGATATACCCCTCTAGTTTGTTACTAGGATACTGAGGATCACAAAGCGGGTGTGAAATACCATGCAAATTCACATGGTGCCTTCATTGTAACGATCACCTATTCGATGTGCCGGTAAACCACATACGCTCCATCGAACTATGATAAACAATGAATCACCCTTTGCCACCTTCTCTTAGAACCAATTAGTGTGCCGGTAAACCACACACTTTCCACTAACTTCTTAGCAAGGTGCAAAGTGTATTTTCATGGGATTGCATCAATTCACTTTTCCTAAAGTAACTAAGATTGGGAAAATTTTAAAATATGTGTAGTTACTTTATATTTCTTATTATACTTTTAATGAGAGGATGACGTTGCCCTATCCTACCCGTTCGGCTAACGACCCTTCACCAATCAAGCAAGCGGTGGGTGTGAGTGTACACCCATTAAGCGCCCTTTTATAGGCCACAACCTTATACCCACCTTATAGATCGGCTTCGTGAATGAGGCCTACTAACGGTAAGACTAGCATTTAGTTATACATATATATTATTCTAGTAATATCATATTAGTATAGGGCTATATTTTAAAACTTTTAAAATCTAGGGTTTGAAATTTAAGTTGTCTAAATTAAAACTTTTAATCACAAATATAAATTTCAAAACTTGTGGGTAAGTTTTAAACATTTAAAACATGGAGGATCAAATAACAAATAATTTCAATTAACAATTAATCTCCTAATTATCTATATTTGATTTTATTCAAGATTTCTTTGAAAGATAATCACCAAAATAATTACAATAATTAATTAATTATCATATAAGGAAATTAAATATTTTATTAGTTGATAAATACCTTTAACTAGATCAAGATAATAGTCATATATATCAAAAAATCGGATTTAGATTGATCTATTATGATTAAGGTAAGTTTCCATAAGATAATTATGAAAAAATCCCGAATCTGGCCAATCCTGACGCCTGGACTCGCCGAGTGCACAAGGGGACTCGCCGAGTCAGGCCTACTCGCCGAGTCCACCTTGGAACTCGCCGAGTCCATGACTCAGAAACCTAAAAATCAAATTTTGCAGGTTTGATTCAGTTAATCAAGCAACAATTTAAAGAAAACGAAGCTAGGCTCTGATACCACTGATGGCTTTTAGCCATAAGAACTTTCCTATGTGCGCATGCAAAACCCTAATGCTTGGATCTAGGCTTTCTAATAAACATGCTTTGAATCCAAGTGTTCTAATGACTAATTAGGTTAAATAACAACATTGAAACAGATCTAGAATCATACCTTTGAGTTCCTTGTTGATCTTGAGGTCTTGGAGCTTCTAGAGTCACAAATGTCACTCCTCTAATGGCTTACAAACACCAATAGCAAGGAATATGATTTAGGAGAGAGGAGAGGGGAGGAAATCGGCTAGGGTTCTCTTACTTTAGGAGAGGTGCCGATTTCCTTATGCCATGGGGTCTATTTATACTTATAGACTCCTTAAGGGTTACAACCTAAACCCTAATTGGATAATCTTCTCTTAAGGCTATCCATATGCTTTCCATAGATAAGCCTTGGACGATTTTGAAGCTATCCTAGCTTCTAGAATCCGTCCCTAGCATATCCATAAGGATTTACAGTCTAAAGCTTAACTATCAAACAATTGACAGTTTATACCCCTTTATTTAACTAATCTCTTTAAGTCACCAAATTAATTCTAATTAATTCTATGACTTATATTAATCAAATAACAAATATATTATTCATTATATTATTCTCATAATATATTAATAATATTTACTCTCTCATAATAAATCATCCTATCAAGTTGCTATGGTGAAGGCAACCCAAAAGGACCATGCACAACCGGGTCAAATACTTGCCTGATATAGTTGCAGCCTTAGACACTATTCCAACATGTACTCCCTTACGTTAGACATGGATGTTGGTGGTGTATGCTGGGCATACCCATAATTACGTCGGGCATACGTAAGTAGACCGTAAACCTGAATTTTTTTGGGTTTCGCCCCTAATTAAGGTTCATTTTGAACCTTGAGGTTGTCTCTAATCAACCTCCTTCCCTTGAAAGACTCCCAGCGAAACCCTAGACTTTCCTTATGTGTTTTTGAGCCCTGTTAGTAAACTTTTCGTGTTATGTGCATTATGAAGAAGTAGAAGCTTGGTGATTAAGAATTGGTTGGAGTGGATCCTGAAGATATAGAATCTTCATCATCTTGGCAAGTCTTAAAAGAGATAAAGTTTGAACCTTACTGATTCATCTCTTAGATCTAGCTAGTTTAGAGTTTTTGGCATATTTTGGTCCCTTGAGTTTTTTCTTGTTAGTATGAGCTACTCCATAAGATTATGATGTCCCTTGTGCATAAAAATGGTAGGTTTATAGGTTTAACTCAACAATGCAAGGGTTGATATTCATTTCATGAGGTTTAGGGTGTTAAAATTTGGGTTTTGGAACTTATTAAGCCATGCATAAGGTTAAAGATTCCAAATTTTTGGATAAAGACATTGTTTTGGAGTAGATCTGAAGTTTAGATGAAATAGTATTAAGGGACTAAGCCATCCATATGAGTATTGATTCACACACTAGTATGTCGGGCGTACTTCTATGTGCATTACATGTATTGGGACTGAACCCCGAATTCTGGTTGGTGTGAGTACGTAGGGCATACAAGTTGGGTACGTTCATCGTACTCCCAACTGTAGGTTTACAGGGTTTTGGGCCATTTTACGCTTTGGGTGCTTTTAGGTTTGGGCCACGGTTATTTGGGCAAAATAAGCGGAAACGGTAAAATAGCCTTTTACCCAAGGAGTCGGGTTTAATGAGTTAGATTCCCAGTTATCGGTTATGACCTAGTTATTGATTAGGGTATTACTTAATTGATTAGTCTGGGGATTCTCGGTTCAGAAACCCGAGCATCTACTTGTTTATCAGTGGATCGATGTGAGTTTTCTCACTATACTGTAGGATACTAGGGTTACATGTGCTTGGTTTATTTGTGATTCTTGTTGTATGATTGTATGCCTGTTGGCTATATGTATGTGGGGTGAAATAGACTTATTCGGTTGAAAAATTCCGATTGAGTTGAAATTGACTCGGCGGTGAAATAGATCCAGGGGTGAAATAGACTTGGTATAGCCTTACGCTGACATGTGAGTTGAAATAGACCCGGGGGAGAAATAGACACAATACAACCTTGAGCTGATGTATATGTATGGGATGCGGTATTTTTAGGAATTTACTAAACTTTGTGCTTATGGTTTTCAGTTTACGTTTCAAGTACTTCTAGTTCGAAGGGGAAGAGCTCGAGATTATCGCATCGCACATACCATGATTTTCTGCCATATTTGATCCTGATGTATTTTCGGATGATTGTTGACATGCTCTGGTTTCCCTTACCATTTTATAAACATATTTGGTCAATGGTGTTAGTTACACATAAAAGAAAATTGGTCATAAAGTGTTGGGACGTTAGAAGTTGGTATCAGAGCCTTGATTTAAGGGATTAAGGCATACTCTTGAGCGTGTCTGAATTTAAACTGAGGTTTTGGTAGATCTTTTATAAAAAGAAATTTTTTATCAAACGATTTTCTAATAAAAGAAAGGGATGTGGTGCATGCAATCGACAGAGCTCAAGTAAGTTTTCCCAAAATACCCATACATGTTTTATGTGGTATGATGTGAATTGATAATTTATTGATCACATGATAGATTAGGGCTAAGGATTTACATAGGATTGCATGATATAATGGTAGGAGAGATGCCTTTATATGAGTAATGTATGAGCTTATAGACTTGTATGCTAGTACTGGATTAGTTATTTGATAGGATGGCGTAGGTAGGTTATGCTTTGATTCAGAATACTCAATGCTCGAATGTCACTTGCTTTGTGCTTTTAGGAGCTCTCACTAATATTTGCTAACTGGTAAGCAAATGCGTTAAGTTACATATTACTGGGATTAGAAAATTTTAGAAGGTTAGGTTAAACCATATTGCGTAGCTCTCATTTGAGTTAAATGTGAGACCTTTCAGTCAAAGAATTATTTTGTGTCAGTGAAATGTAATTGTGTTCATGAGGTAGTTAGATAGTGTTGGAGGGAGTTCCTTCTGCAGCTAATGAAGGAGAGTGATGTGATGGTAGTCCGAGGAGAACCTAGGAGGTGTTTTGGTACAGTGAGCCTTGTTTTGCTAGAGATCGTCTAGTTCGATATGGAAGTAACTTGGAGGATTTAGGGCGATCTTTGAGGAATGTACGAATAAATGTGGAAGGTAGTATTGGGATCGTACTACTAGAAGCAGAGGATTCATAATCATGTCAAGGAAAGCCACGATGATACTAGGAGCTTGTAGAATGTGGGATTCTTTGAGTTTGTTCTGATGATTTGTATGGTTTACTTTCAACATTGTGAGGACTCGAGGAGGTTCTGGTGGTGGTACGGGTGTCTGTGATGCTTCTGGTGCCAGCAATGGTTTGGGTTCAAGCTCTTGGACCGGACACATGGATGATCAAATGCGAGAGTTCATTTCATTAGACATTACATGCAGTATTCTTGAGGAGACTCCTGTGATCTTGACTACGATCAAAGAGTGTATCGTGGAGGTTCTGGATTAGTGCTTGGGTACTTTTTGTTATGATATTTTGGTCATGCTGGGAGCTTGCTCTTTGACTTAAGATAGTTTCGGGCATGTGGGCTCCTAATTTTTTTGGCAAGAAGGACCCCATTACGAGCAGATGTTTGTTAATTGATATCCCGAACTCCTTCCATACTAGCTTCTTGCCCGATGGGTTAAAGGTCAGATTTGCATCATGTTTTCTGAAAGACAGAGCTTGTGACTAGTAGGAGAAGGGTAACCATGCCATGGGAGGTGAGGCGGTTGAGTCGATGACTTAGGAGGATTTTGTGACGAGGTTTCGAGCTGATTTTGCACCTGTGATTGAGGTCCAACAGCTGGCGAGGGAGTTTCACGACCTTCTCTAGAGTACTAAGACGGTGGCGTAGATCACTGACATGTTTCACGAGAGGGCATTATTGGTACCATGGTATGTGGTGGATGAGGATATGAAGAAAGTGAGACATCATGACATGTTGAGGAGGGATATTAGACAGTTCATGAGCATACATAGATTCTAGACACTGGATAACATGGTAGCGAGAGCCAGGGAAAAAGAGACTGATCTGGAGTTGGAGAAGAAGAGGAAGTCGGATCAATTTCATGTATCATAGATTTCGGGCAAGAGGCCCAAGGTTTTTGATTCTAGATCAAAGAGCGAGCAGGGTCGAGGCCGCTGCGGCAAGTCGCACGATGGAGCTTGCAAGGTGGTTAGTTCAGACTGCTACAAGTGCAGCAAGACTAGGCACTTTAGCAGGGATCTCACTGCCACCACCCATGGATCGAGTCCAATTTGATTTCATTGCAATCAGAGGGGCCATAAAAAGACCGAGTCAAGAGGTTCGTGGCAGACTTCTGACAACACAGAGTCAACAAAAGAGCTACCCAGATAGACGCCGATCAGACTTAGGATCCCATGTTAGTGACATGGTACTCCTAAAGGTCTCACCTTGGAAACGTGTCATCTAATTCAGGAAGCGGGGTCTGCTAGGCCCCATATATATGGGTCCTTTCAAGGTATTTGCACAGTTGGGCAGGGTTGTGTATCGTTTGGATCTATCAAAGGAGCTTAATCAGATCCATAAAACTTTAACGTCTCTTAGCTTTGGAAATTTCTAGTCGATGATTCTGTAGTGGTTGCATTGGACGTTTAGGTGGATGATTGCTAGAAATATATAAAGAGACATGTGGAAATCCTCGAAAAAAGATAAAGACACTACGAAACAAGGTGGTTGACTTGGAAAAGGTGCAGTGGCAGCACCGAAAGGGTTCATAGTGGACGTGGGAGCCTGAGGATGAGATAAGGAAAAATTATACGGAGTTATTTACAGTAGCGGACTTCGAGGACGAAGTGTAATTCAATTGAGGGAGATTTGTAACGATCGAGTTTTAGTTACCCATACGTATACCATGCGTATGTAAGCAGACCACAAACCCAAATTTTACGGTTTATCTCTTATATAAGGTCATTATGGACCTTAAGGCTGCCCCCTCATCAACCTCTTTCCCTTTAAAGACTCGCCATGAAACCCTAGCCTTTCCTTGTATGTTTTTGAACCTTGGTAGTAAACTTTTGGTGTTTTGTGCATTGTGAAGAAGTAGAAGCTTGGTGATTTAACATTAGTTGAAGTGGAGCTTGAAGATCCAGAATCTTCATCATCGTAACAAGTGTCAGAAGGTATAAAGTTTCAACATTGTTGATTCATATCTTAGATCTAGCTAGATTAGAGTTATTGCCATATTTTGGTCCCTTGAGTTGTTTCTTGTAAGTATGAGCTACACCAGAATCTTAGCATGGTAGATCATAGTGTTTCTAAGCTCCCTTATGTATACAAATGCTAGATTTATGGGTTTAAGTCAACCATGCAAGGGTTGATGTTTGTTTCCTGAGGTTATGGTGGTAAAATTTGGGTTTTGGGGCTTATTAAGCCATGCATCAGCTTAAAGCTTCCGAATTTATGGATTAAGACGTGGTTTTGGAGTAGATCTGAATTTTGGACGAAAGAGACTTGAGGGATTAACCCATCTATATGAGGATTGGTTCACATACTAGTATGCTAAGAAAATTTCTATGTACGTTACACTTACTGCATTGGAACCTCGTATTATAGTTGGTGTGAGTACACACGGCATACAAGTTGGTTACGCTCTGCGTACTCCCAACTGTTTGTTTAGAGGGTTTTGGGCCATATTGGTCTTTGGGTACTGTTGTGTAACATCCCAAAAACAAATACTAACAATTTTGATTTATAAATTAATAAAACCATTATCCAAAACAACATCATAGAAACCATAGTGAATCATAGTGTATCAATAAACATCCAAGTACATCAAAGTAATATAAAATGCAGAACAATGTGGTGTGTGCACTGCGATCATCTCGAGCTCTTCCCCTTTGAAACATAATTACCTGAAACATGAATTGAAAACCGTAAGCACAAATCTTAGTGAGTTCCCCAAAATACCATTTACTATACATAACAAACATATAATGGGCCCTGCCCATCATCTGGCCTCACTTGGAACAAATATGTCAGTGATCAGACCCCATTTGGAATCCCCCTCCCATAGTATACATACAAACATATAAACACATGCAAAAATCACAAAGATAAATAGCATAAAATATAATCATCAGGCCCCACCCGACATCGGGCCCCGCCCGGTATACATACAAACGCACAATACATGCAAGAGTTACACAAACAACTAGCATTATAAACATAATAAACCATGGGCCGGAATTTGTTCCTTTGACCTGCTTAACACAATGAGGAAACTCACCTCAGACTGCTGAGTCTCTCAGATAAAGTCCCGGTCTTCTGATCTTGAAGATCCCTATGCTAACATAATCAATAATACCCAATTAATAATTGGGTCTTAATCCAAAATCAAGAGTTTAGATCACTTGACCAACATCCAGGGTAAATGGCCAATTTACGTTTTATCTTACTTGACCCAAAATCAAGGCCCAACCCCATTTGCTCCCTGATGGCCCAATTTCCTAAATGGCACCCAAAGCCCAAAATAGTCGAATCTAAGAAACCCCAAAATACATAAATTATCCATAGGAGTTAAAGGGCCAAGCCCAAACGAAACATAACCCAAAGATCTAAGCCAACAACTCATTCGGCCCAGCCTAGCGTACGCTCGACGTACCAGGCTCGCACTCCCCGTGTACGCGATCGATTCAGAATTAGGTCTGCAGCCAATACGCTCAGTGTACCTAGGAGTACGCCCGACATACTGGGATGATCCCAAAAATTTGGCCTAACGAATTAATCACCTCAGAAATTTTCATCCAATCCACACAATATCGTCATAGTAAGGTGTTAACCCATATAGTCGAAGGCTTTAAGCCTTTCCATGGCTAAACACACCATAAGGTCCAATTCTCGCATCTTAGCTCCATGAAATGAGACAATCACTTTGCATAGTTACATAAACCCTATCAAGATGACATTTTTATGCATTAGGGACCTCTAACACAATTAGATCTAGAGGCTAACCTCCTGGGGTAACCTTTACTCACAAGGACAAACCAAAGGGACTAAAATAAGTCATAAAACACCCCAAACTAGATCTACACAAAGATTTTTCAGACTAAGAACTTTATACCTTCAATAGCTTGCAAAAGAGGTGAAAACTATGGATCTCTAAGCTTCACTCCAAGTAATGAATCTTCAATATCCTTCTATCTCTTCAAAATGCACGAGAAAACACTAATATTCTTCATAGGAGCTCAAGAACACTAAAATGGTGGCTAATGGTCGAGATTAGAGTTTGGGAGATATGGAGGCTGACAAGAGGCAAAGCTCATGGGACATAATGATATTATATAAGGGGTAAAACCCTAAAGATTAGGGTTTCTAAGTGGCCGGGGTATGCCCGCGTTCTCCCATGTACGTTGGGTACATCCGCGATCCATTAGAGAGATAGTTCGCTCATTGTACCATAGGGTACGCCCCCGTGCTGAGATAAGGACCAAAATGAAAGGTTTTTGCATAAAGGGTTAAAATGAAATATACTAATACTTTTGAATGCTATAAATCTCCGCCACTTGAATCAGATCTCTTCCTCGAAGTCCTTCGCCACAAATAACTCGGGGTAATTCTCCTCATCTTTTCCTCTGGCTCCCACGTCCATTATGAACCTTTGCGATGCTGCCACTGAACTTTTACCAACTCAACAACCTTGTTCCTCAAGGTTTTTGTCTTTCAGTAAAGAATCGACATCGGTCTCTCAATATAATTCAGGCAATCATCCAACTTAATCTCCTCCAATGGAACTACTGTGAAATCATCCACTAAAAATTTATGCAACTGAGAGACGTGCAACATGCTAAGGATCTGACTAGGCTCCTCGGGAAGCTCCAAGCGATAAGACACCCAGCCCACCCGGGCCAAAACCCTGAAAGGACCGATGTACCTAGGGCCCAACTTGCCATTCTTCCGAAATCGGATGACACCTTTCGAAGGTGACACCTTCAGGAGGACCATATACCCAACCTGGAACTCTAGATCTGATCGGTGCTTGTCGGCATAGCTCTTCTGCCGACTCTAAGCGGTCTGGAATCTACCTCGAACCTGCTGAATCAACTTGGTAGTCTTGAGTACCACTTTGGTGCTCCCCATAACTCGCTGTCCGACCTCACCCCAACATATCAAGGTCCTGCATTTCCTCTCATAGAGCATCTCAAAAGGAGGTCATTGAAATTTGGCATGATAACTATTGTTATAAGAAAACTCCGACAAAGGGAGATATGTATCCAAACTCCCACCGAAATCCAATACACACTCACAACGCATATCCTCGAAGGTCTGAATTATCTGCGTGCTCTGTCCCTCAGTCAGTGGGTGGAAAGTCGTGCTGAAATGCAGACGAGTTCCCAACTCCTCATGGAACCTCTTGCAAAATCTGGAAGTAAACCTGATGTCCTTATCTGAAACAACTAAAACCGGCACCACATGTCGTGCCACTACCTCCTTGATGTATATGTCCGCCAACTTCTCCGAAGAGATACTCTCCTGGATCATAATAAAATGCGTACTCTTGGTCAATCGATCCGCGATTACCCAATATGAATCCACTCCGCATGTAGCTGAGGCAACTTCGTAATGAAATCCATGGTGATCTCCTTTTATTTCCAAATGGGAATGTCTAACGGCTACATGTTGTTGTGAGGTCACTGATGCTCAGCCTTGACCTTACTATAAGTCAAGCACCTCTCCACATACCAAAGTACATCCCACTTCATGCAAAGCCACCAATAATCAGAACGGAAATCTTTATACCTCTTCGTTGCCCCAGGATGAATGGAGAATCTTGATTTGTGTGCCTCCTCCATCAAAACCTGACGCTCACCACTCTAATAAGGAACCCAAACCCTCCGATGGAGAGTCAATAATCCCGACTATCATAATCGAAGGAAGCCATCTGACCCACTATGCGCTCAATCTTTTGGTGCTCTACCTTCATAGCCTCAACTCAAACCTCTCGAATCTGCTCCAAGAGTGGAGTAAGCACTCTCATCCTTATACAAATATCTCTAATCGGAGCCACGACCGCCTTGTAGCTAAGAGCATCAGATACCACATTGGCCTCCCCCATATAGTAAAGGATCTCACAATCATAATCCTTCACCACATCCAACCACCGGTGCTGCCTCATGTTCAGATTCGGCTGATCCATCAGATACCTCAGGATCTAGTGATCCATGTAAATAGTAAAGTGGAACCCTTAGAGGTAAATTTCGCCAAATATTGAGGGAGAAAACCACAACCCCTTGCTCTAAATCCTGTTTGAGGCTTTAGCTGCCATGAAGCGTAAGCAATCACATGACCCCTCTATATCACAACTACACCCAAACCCATGATTGAATCATCACAATAAACCAAGAAATCCTCGACACCCTTCGATAGGGCGAAAATGGGCGCCTCACAGAATCTCTATCTTAGGGTCTAAAAAGCTGCTTGCTGCTCAGGCCCCTAACGGAAAGTGATAGTCTTCTTCATCAACCGAGTCAGAGGAACCGCTATCTTGGAGAAATCATTTATGAACCTCCGATAGTAACTTGCCAACCCAAGGAAACTCTAAATCATGGAGACTTTGGATCTCGGTTATCCCATCACATCCTTAACCTTGTCCAGGTCAACTAGAACACCGTTCTGGTTGACAAGGTGCCCCAGAAACTACACCTCATTCAACCAGAACTCACACTTGGAGAACTTCGCATAAAGTCTATCCCTCCTCAAGGCCTCTAATACCTCCTGTAAATTCTCCTCATACAATTCCTGGGTCTTAGAATAGACCCGGATGCCATTAATAAACACAATCATAGACCGATCCAACATTGACCTGCACACACAGTTCATGAGGTCCATGAACACGGCTGGAGCATTGGTGAGCCCAAAAGGATCATCACGAAATGACCATCATGAGTCTGAAAATTCGTCTTCTACACATCCCCGTGTTTAACCCTCATGTGATGATAACTCGAAGGAAGATTAATCTTTGAAAACCAAGATGAACCCTGAGGTAGGTTAAACGAATCATTAATCCTCATGAGTGGATAACTTTTCTTCACCATTAGCTTATTCAACTCCTGGTAGTTAATAAACATCTGATGAGACCCATCCTTCTTCTTCACAAAAAGGATCAGTGCTCCCCATGGCGAACTTCTCAGTCGAAAGTACCCCTTGTCTAACAACTCCTGTAGCTGCGTGGACAAATCCTGCATCTATGTGGGTAATATCAGACGAAATAAACTCCCGCATCTGATCATGCAACTGCTCGGCTCTAGAACCTGAACATGAATCCTCACCAGCACCAGAACCACTAAACGACCTTCCTCGAAGAGTCACCATATTGAAAATTGACCATTCAAATCATCAGAACACAGATAAATAAATAGCGATGAGTCTCACACTCTACGAGCTTCGTAGTATTATCGCAGCTCTCCTTGGCCCGAGTATGGATTCTTTGCTTCTAGAAGTACGGGCACATACTACCTTCCACATCTATCCGTACTTTCCTCAAGGATTATTGTGAAACATACAAGTCAATCCTTATATATACCTATAATCCTCAATAAGACAAGGATCCCAAGAATAAATCTCTTCCAAGGTTTCCCTAGGGTAATCACCACCCTACTCCCCGCCATCAGCTATTGAAGGAACTCCCACTAACATCTTCTAACTAGCTCACAAATACAATTACATATCACCGACACCAGATAATTTTTCGAATGAAAGGTCTCACACTACAATGGTTGTAGTCAAACAAGAGCTTCACAATAAAGTTAAAACCTAACCTTATAAAATTATTTAGTCTCAACAATATGTAACATAGTATATTTGCTTACTAGTTAAACGAAATTAATGGAAACTCCTAAAAGCACAAATCAAGTAGCATTCGAGCATCGAGTAATTAGAACAAACATAACCTAAACATGCCATGCTATCACTGACTCATCAGTACAAGCATGCAAGTCTATAAGCTCATATAGTAGGCATATAAATGCATCTCTCGTTGCATTTTATCATGCAAATCCTGAGCATATCCTTAGCCCTAACTAGAATGTGATTCACAAATTTACAAATGAAAGCATATCATAAAATATGTACGGGTATTTTGGGAAAACTTACTTGAGTTTTGTCGATTGCATGCACCATAGCGTTTTTCTTTTATTAGAAAACCCTTTTTATAAAACATTTATTTTTTGAAAAAAGTTCTAACAAACAGTAACACCCCGAAATTTATGAAGTAAAAATTTCATTTTTAATGCAAACAAACATTAATTAACTTTAAATCAAACATTCATTTTTTTTCTAAATATTCAATAGTACTTTATAAGAAAACAATTATCAGAGTACAATCCCAAAATCATCATAATCCAGAAACATGGGTGTATGCACTGCAATAGGCTCTTCCCTTTCGAATCAGATGTACCTGAAACATAAACTGAAAACCGTAAGCACAAAGGTTAGTGATTTCCTCAAAATACCACATACCATACATACTAATTAATGGTATGGGCCGAATCATATTCTTACATATAATTTCCTGCCGAGGGACAAATTCCGGTCTTCTACACATTTGTCGGGGACCAAATTCTGGTCTTTCACACAATTGCCAGGGGCCAAACCCTGGTCTTTCATACAACTGCCAGGGGCTAGATCTTGGTCTTTCATATACTTGACACGGGCCAGATCCTGGTCTTTCATACAGTTGTCACACATATATCCAACATCCTATATCACCAATAATGGGTCAGCCTTAGTGCCTTCGACCCATTGATAGAGTGAGAAAGCTCACCTCTAACTGCTGAATCACCTAGATAAATCTCTGTTTGTTGGTACGACAAATCCCCGTGCTATCGTCATAAACACATCCAATTAATAATTGGAATCCAATCCATATCTAAGAGTCTAAATTATGGTAAAAGACCAATTTACCCTTTATCTAACTTTGCCCAAAACCAAGGCCCAACTCAACCATACAATGGCCCAAAATCGACCCATTAGACTTATGTACAGAACGCCCGGCATTCCTTCCTACGACGCCTGGCATTTACATGTAAACGCCTGGCCTATGCTCACAGTTCACCAACTTCCAAACCAATGACTTAATGGCTTAAGATATCAAGTCAAAAATTCTGATCCAGTAATAATGGAACATCTAAATCCATAAAGTTGCAAACTTTATCGTCATTCATGGTTACAATGAGCCCAAAAGCTAAAACTCAAACTCCTTGACACATTAAGACACCTCAAAACTTGCATGGAGGATTATGAAAACCCGGGATTTCATTTTTATGATTCTAGACTCACTATTATGCTTAAAAGGACAGTCCAAACCTCTAGAGCATTCGAAACTCACAAAGATTAAGTCATTGGGACCAAAAAGAACATCAAATAGCCCTAAATCAAGATCTAACAAGTGAGACATCAAATAGCCCTAAATCATGATGTCAAGAGTCCATATCTACAAATATTAACATTGTGATTACAAAAGACTGGATACAAACCAACTAAGTTTTAGTATATTACAAAGTGTTATTTGAATTACATAACTACCCGGGAGATTATAGTTTTATACATGCGTAACTCAAGTACAAAAGTAAAAGTATAAGCTATTCTAAATCTTCCAATAGTATATGACTATACTGGATTCTCATTTACTACAATTGTTAAACACTAAGATGAGTAAGCGATTACGCTTAGTGAGTTCAATAATAGATACAATATAACGTTATGCCATATATATACGTTAATATGGCAGAAGTAAAGGGGTACAAGAAACAACAAAGGCATATGTGAAATGCGACAAGCTTTCCATATCCATCGATGATTTGATTCAATGATATATAATCAATGAGACATAACAGTTTCAATACTTGATATACATCAATAACACTTTGGCACCAATCGTGCAGAAGACATACGATTTCTGATTAAACATTTTGGTAGACTTGTAACACCGTAAATTTCAAACAAAATTTTCATTTATAAAACACATAATTCTCATAACACATTTCTCGAAATCCCCATTTATTTAATTTACAAAACACATCTCAGTAAATATTTAATTAATATTCTAGGATCCTTGAACATAATTCCTTCTCTGGTGCGTACAATCAAGTCGGTGACTTTCCGCGATCCTGATAAGAGCCTGAAACACATAACACATAACACGGTAAGCACAAAGCTTAGTGAGTTCCCCAAAATACCACACACATCACATTAGCCACTCAAGGCTATAACTCAATAAGAACCTCTGGTCAATGTGTCTCAATGGGACCCTCCAGTCCCACAACTCTGATGGATCCTCTGGTCCTAACTCTATGGACCCTCCGGTCCTAACTCTATAAACTCTGAATAATACACAACATAAATCACAAAGAAATACTACATGCTATCACAATACACAGATAAGCACATAAGACATCTCTGTCATGCAAAATACCACTCATGGTAAGGTATAGGGAGAAGGCTTACCTCGGATTATGAACAACCTCTCTAAACGCTGCTGCTACGCACCGGCCACTAACTTTGTGCCAAACCTACAAATATCTCAATTACAAACTAAGCCCATACTCTCACTCATTAGGTCTAAAGGTAGTCCACTAACCAGCCCATCAATGACCTAAAACCCATTGCACCTACCAAGGCCCAATAATAGATGGGCTCTCCCAAGGCCCAATAATAGATGGGCTCTCCTAAGGCCCAATTCTCAATCTAAATGACAGGCCCAACCTAAGGGCCCAAAGAAAAATATAATGTTTCTCTGATCAAAGTCAGTAATACTCAAGTCCAAAGATCCAGGCCCAACCATCAAGGCGCAAATATTAGACTTAGCCCAAAAGTCCACATTAAGGATTTGCGGGGCGTACCTCCCTTGGTATGCTCAACATACTTACCCATGCATGAAACTGATCGGGGACACCAACCCAGTATGCGGGGCGTACTGGAACTTACGATGGGTGTACGGTCAACTTTGCCTAGCCCATTCTCTTGGTCTTAACCCGTTAAGACCTTAGCTCATTTCTTAGATTTGGACTCCCTTATAGCTCTTACTCCATAAAGTCAGTGACGTTAAGCCTTTGCATGGCTGATTAGGTCACAACACACAAAACTATTACTCTCTTAACTCAAAACGCTCATATCTCAAGCATGGGCAGATTCTCACGATCAAGACCTCATTTTTGTGGATCCTCTCCACTAGAAACACTTAAAAGGACAATTATTAAGCTCTGGAGTGGAACAACTCATCAAGCCTCAAGCTTTGGGACCAAAAAACTTAAAATGGACCTAAAACAAAAACTAGCACAACAATAAGCAAGTTCAAAACTTGATAACTCTGGAAGATGCACCAACAAGAGAAGAACATAGATTTAAAAGCTAGGCGCTCAAGCTATTCTCTTTCAAAGCTCCTTCTTCTTCAAAAGCCAAACATAACAAGTGATCACCCCACTAGATCCACATGAGAAAGCCACCATGATTCAAACTTTATGCTCTCGGGAGCTAGATCAACATGATTAGGGTTTGGATCCACAAGCTCCAAGCCAAGCAATGCTTCCTCGAGGAACTCCTTCTTCCACAATATGCACCAAAAACTCCACTAAACCACCAAATGATTAACAATCACTCAAATGGAGGCTTAGGGTCGATTTCTAGGGTTTAAAGGATAGAGGCTGAATATATTAGGGTTAGGTGATGAGATAAGGACCTAAATAGGGTCCAAGACCCTAAAATAGGGTTCAGGTCTGATCAGCGTACGCCCAACGTACATATGGTATGCCCATCATACTCCGAAGAACATTCATGACCATCCCTAGTCAGTACGCACAACATACTCCAAAGTATGCCCAACATACTTCCTTTTTTACTAGTACGCCCAACATACGCTTTTGTGTACGCCTAGTGAACTCGGCTAAGCCTGAAACCACAAAACTTTTGAAGGCCATAACTTCTTCGTTATAAATCTATTTCCGACGATCCTTATATCCACGGAAATGTAACGAGAAGCCCTACACTTCTATCAACTTTATTCCTCCTGAAGCCCACTCGAACTCAGAATCAAAATTCATGAAAAGCCCGAACGAATGCCTTTAGCAATATATTTCGGCACTAAAGCAAAAACCGAACTCTTTTATCACACCACCTACCTTACCCACATCCCAAAAGGGCCTAAACCTTTCTCATACTCGGATTAAGGCCCACAGGCCTTAAATCGCAAACTATCTAGAACATGATGATACAAGATTTCAGGTTTCTTACCCAATCTAACCTTCTGCCAATGCCATAAAATAGAAGTCATTCTTTTACGAGACATGCTCTATATGGCCAGAGGCTACATACTAGTACCACCATGAATGTAAGTCCTTTCACTGATCACACAGTCAAAGGTACAACTTTGCTACCACAATAGCGGAAATAATAACAAGAGATGATAACACGGAAAAGCACATAGCACATATAATACATAACATACAATTGTTCCTATATATTGAACTCACCGTGAAATAACCGGGGTTTAAAGTATTAATTTGGGTAGCAATTTGACTTTTAATATTACTTTTTGTGACGAAACCGATGATTTTAGTTGAAAACCGGCCTTATTCTGCCAGAGTTTTGACTTGAAAATATAATTTTCTTGGGAACTTCGGGACTTGCTTCGGGTATCGGGAATGATATCGGTGTTTCGAGGGGTTAAGAGTGGGCTAAAGAAGGTTTTTAGAGTGAAAGAGTATCAAATTTTGTAACATAAACGGGAGACCTTCACATTCTATTTATAGTTGTTGCTGACCTCTCGTACGTTGGGCGTACCTGCAAGGACGCAGGGCGTACACATTGCGGCCTTGTACGTAGGGCGTAGCTGCGTACGCTGGGCGTTCGGAGCTGCATGGCTTATCTTTGGACTTTGGGCTTCATATGTGTCCGATACATGGATGTATACAAGTAAGGAGCGACATGGTCAATCCGAGGCCTAGTCCGAGTACGCGGGGTGTACCTCCTCGGATAAGGCTTCGAATTTTCATTTATTCTTATTTAAAAATTTAAAATTTTCATATATTTTGCATACGAGCTCCGTTTTTGACGTTCTTTACATCCATGTGTAGGTGAGATTATACTCTACAACTTTTGTTTAGACTCCGTCAGCTGATTTTGACTTCATTTTTACTATTATATTTTTAACGGGCCGGGACAGTAAAAGTCCGTTAAAAATTCATAACTTCTTCATCCGATGTCCGTTTTCGTCTCCCTTTTTACTGGTGTACTATTATTGACGAGACCATCGGTTCTTGTTTAGGTTGCGTCGGCTAAAAATTACTCGATCTTTATTATGAGTTTTTAGTTGTCTATTGCTATTCTGAAACTTAGAAAAATCATAACTTCCTCAGACGAAGTTAGATTTGAAGGTTATTATTATTAAATTCTCGGTTTAACGGATACTACGACTTTTGTTTAGATCACTAAAGATAAAAAGTAATTTATCAAAAACTCACTTTTTACGTCATACAACATCGTGCCAGTTCTATCGCGAAACTTCAATAACTCACAACTACTTCGTTATAACTCGGATTTCGATGAGGTTTTTGCCTAAATGTTTCTAACGAGATTATTTACAACTTCCAATAATATAATTTTACTTATTTCCAACTTTATATTTTTGTTAATTTTCAATATTTGACTTTTGATTGGAATCTTATAAGACTTCCAATATTTTTTGAGTGATTCTAAACATAGTTTTACTTCATTTCTATTAAAAACTATCTGTTAGAACTCAACGCTCAAAATCATATAATATTTCATAATATTATTTACTTTTAATATTACATAACATGATAATCGAACGTGTATGTTACACTATACTTACTGGCAATATGTCTACCTATGGCATATGTCGACATAATGCGGTTGGGTTGAGGCGATACTACTTTGTGCGGAAGTCAACAAACCCGAGAGCAAACCAGTCATACGCTAAGGTTTGGGAGGGAAATATTGTCTTATACTATATGCTCGGGAACAATCCAGTAATAGGCTGAGGGTCAGGAAGGCAATCCAATCTTATGTTGTAGGCTCAGGGGTAATCCAGTCAGATGATTGTGGACCCAGCATGCATGTTTATATATGTTTTGTTGTGTGGGGTATTTAGGGGGAACTCACTAAGTTTTGGCTTACAGTTTGATTTCATGGTTTCAGGTACATCAGATGATCGGGGCAAGGTGAGGGCGTTATTGTACACATCATCCTAGGATTTATGTTGAGAGATGTTTTTGGATACTAGATTTGTATATCTATTTTTGGAGATATTGTTTTGTATGACTTGTGGTTTATAAAAATGGTCTTTGGGAAACAATTTTTTTTCATGATTTTTAGGACATTACAAGTTGGTATCAGAGTCTTGGTTTGAGAATTCGATGAACACTTGTGGGATTCTAGACTCAAACTAAGTACCTGCAAAATATTTTCGAAGTTAACCCTAAAAATACCAAAATAACGGATATGATGTTTACAATTAGTCAGAGACAAGGAAAGTATTACCTAAGATACTCAAACTTGTTATGTGTATTGATGATACGATAGAATTGCGTGCTAGTTTGTATATTATGGATCGTCAGGAACTACTTGATAGAATTGCGGATTTATGATGCCTGATAGCCTAGGAGAATTTCTTGATATGCTATATGGAACTGACATTATTACTATGTTTTCTTAGTTTGTACATCATAAATCTATATAACTAAGATTTTTTAGCCAAGTTAGGTTTGATTTAGCCTTAATTCTTGCTCCTTGTGTGGTTGTCGGATTAGGGTGGAACCAATTATTTGAATGTTTATTGAATCCAATGTTTTATATGATTAGCACATATTCATGGTTGTAGGGTTAGTGGAAGGTTCATTAGTGAGTGTGGTTGTAGAAGGCCAGCCCGAGGAATGATTAGTCACTTTCTCAGATGTATACATATCCTAGTTATGGGGCCTTATGGTCGGGTACTCCATGATGATCCTTTAAGACAAATACGGGTAGGTGTGGAAGGTAGTAAGGGCCCTTACTACTGGAAGCACATGACTTCCAAACTTCTCAAGGAAGTCACAAACCCGGATGATTTATGTATTGGGAGTTGGCGGCCCAGAGAAGCTAGGTTTGACTGATGATGAGATTCGTGAGATGATCACCACCCAAGTGACCATGGCTATTATAGAGGCAATCCCATAGGTATTTGAGTCTATTAAGACCACCATGACCGAGATGTTTGATGAGCGTTATGTTGCCACCTCATAGGTTGATGTTGTCACAGCCACTGGAGCTATTGCTGCTATGAGACTCCAGGGGAGGGGGATGATGCATTATCGAGACTTCAACAACATGACGCCCCCAGAGTTCGATGGGTTCAAGGACCCATTCATAGCCATGAGATGGATTTCGGATGTGGAGGGTTGTTTATTCACATGTTTGTGCCCAGAGAACATGAAGGTCAAGTACGCCTTGAACCTCCTTGGCCTTGGGGTGAAGGACTGGTGGAAGATGGTGACTAGTTCTTATTCTCCCAAGAAGATAGCTGTAGTGACTTGGGAGGAGTGTATTGATATCTTTCGCACCCAGTATGTTCTCTTGGTTGAGAGGGATATGTTAGCTCAAGAGTATTTGTCGTTGAAGCAGACGACAAATTCGATGGTATATATCATCAAGATATTTATTGAGAGACCCCTTCTCTGCCCCGAGTATAGTGCTTTGGAGCAGGTTCAAATGTACAATTACTTGAGCATGTGTGGGACGGAGATCAAGGAGTTTTTTTCGACTCATCAGAACCATTCCTTCTTCGAGCCATAGTCTTTTGCTCGTAGGAAAGAGATTGAGATTAAGAACCAGGTTAGAGAGAGCAGGCAGGCTCTAGTTCGGATTCAGACAAAAACTAAGTGGATTAAGCCCGTTGATTCGCGATCTAGAGGCCAAAGGTCCCGCACTTGTGGAATGTGTGGTAAGGGGCATGAGGGGACATGCTGAGCGCCCGCACTTGGATGCCATAAATGTGGTAGGGAGGGGCATATTGCTAGGGATTGTCGTCAGTAGGCCTATAACATCACAAACATTCAGATAAAAAATTTGTTTTTAAATCATTCTCTAAAATCCAATAATCATATTAAGTCGACCAAAAATGTATCATAGTGAGTACGCCCTGCGTACTCCGCAGATGGGCTTGAATTCAACATTCTCAGTATTTGGGCCATTGTATGGGTTGCCATTTGGCCTTGTTGAGCCACCATACTTCTGTGTTGGACTTGGACTAGCTTGTTGAGCTTCACTGGATATTAGGCCTATAGCGGGTCTTGGGGCCAATTTGGAAGACTGGGCCATAATTGGGCCTTGGATTGTCAATTAGAGTTTGGACTCTCTTAGTAAATGGATTGGATCATGGTCTAGGCCAATAGATTAGACCTATGATTATGGTCTGAGATCCATTTAATAAATTGGATATTATTGGTATTGATAGTGCATGGATTTATCGGACAAGTAGCCAGAGATTAATTCCAGTGATTCAGTAGCTTGAGGTGAGTCTTCCTTACCATGTTAAGTGGGTCGAAGGCACCAATGTCGACCCATTTGTTATTATGTTTGGGTGCTAGAGGTCTGTGTGAATCTTGGATGTGTATGTGTTTATATGCTTAGTGGGGCGGGGCCCAATGGGTATTATGTATGCCATTATGTATTATACTTGTATGTTTGTATTTTGGGGGGATCCCATTGGGCAAGTTAGGGAAAGGCCCGTTATACTCGGTGAATGGGCCTGTTATGCGAGTTAGGGTAGGGCCCGTTACACTCATTGGGCAGGGCCTATTATATGTTTGATATATGTGGTATGTGGTAGTTAGGAGGAAACTTACTATGCTTCATGCTTACGGTTTTCAGTTTATGTTTCAGATACTTCTGGTGCAAAGGGCAAGAGCTTGAGGCGACTGTAGTGCACACGTGATATTGTTCCGCATTTTCATGATAACTCTGATATTTTATGATGTATTGATACATTTGTTCAACGTGGGATACGGATTTTATTAATTTAAAAATGAAATTTTTGGGTCTTATTTTTGGGATGTTACATAGTGAGCTCCCTCAAAATAACCCATACCATACATACATAATAGTTAAAACATAAATAGGTTCATTTCATCCCCTTCAGTCTCTTTCAACAAATATTGGGTATATGTCACCCCCTTCGGTCTCTTTCAACCAGTATTGGGTCTATTCACGCCTTCCTTTCACTTTTAACTGATATTGGGTATATTTCACCACCTTCGGTTTCTTTCAACCGGTATCCGTTCATTTTTTCACCCCTACATGTACCATACAATTATAACAACAAGAGTAACAGAGACAACAAGCATATATAGACCTAGCAGTAAATTGACACGAAGACAACTATTATCCTATAAACATAATATAGTGGGACAACATTGGATCCTTCAACCCATGAGTACGGTTAAAAGACTCACCTCAGTTTGAAGATAAACAAATCACACTCGCTGAATCCAAAATCCCCACACTGAATCACAAATAGCCCTAATTAGCAATTAGGTCATTAACCCAAACTGAGGGTCCAAATTCTAAATCCCAACTCCTACGGTAAAAAGGTTGCTTTACCCTTCTCTTATTGGTCCTCTCATATCGTAATCCAAACCCAACTAGCCAAAAGTACAAATAACACTCAAGGCCTAATATGGGACCAAGTCCATAAAGGCCCAACTCATAAATACTTGTGGCCCAACAAGTGCCTAACACCCTAAATCTGAGATAGTACGCCCGACGTACTCTTTCGTATGCCCTGCGTACTACTGATTCACAAAGGGAAGGTTATGGGGCCAAGATGCAACACTCACAGCCTACCCAAATTTACACTCGGTGTACGCATTAATGACCAAAGCTTTCTATTATGTTTTTAATGCTTTAAGACCTTATACTTTAGATCTAAGTCCAATAAAACTAATTAAGCCATAAAGTTGCTATCTTTATGCTTTTGCTTGGCTTAATAAGTTCCAAAACCAAACTTAAACACATTATCCACATGGAATGAACGCAAACCTTTGCATGGTTCATCAAAACCCATCAAGATGAAGTTTTTATGCTCTAACAACATCTGAAATGTTAGGGTCTAACATTCTAACCTCTAAGAGTAGCTCATACTCACAAGGATGACTCAAGGGACTATAATAGGCTCAAAACAAGCCCTATACTAGATTTATCACATAGAGTCATCAAGATAGAAGTTTATACATCTAATAAGTTTTAAAGAGTGAATAACCTTTGGATCTACAAGCTTCCACTTAATCAATGCTCATATATAAGGATTCTTCTTCTTCAAAGTGTACCACATACACACGCCAAAACACATTCAAGGGTCAATCTCTTGATAAATGGGTTAGAGTTTCAAAATATAGCTCAAAATAGGAAATGGAGGCTGATAAGGTGAAGGCTTGTGGGACATAACGTGTTTTAAAAGGGCGCAAACCCAAAAAATTAGGGTTTTTTCCTAACAGATGTACGCCCATCGTACAAATAGGAGCACTCATCATACCAGGGGGCTACCCCGTCTCTTGCAGTCTTTGAAGTACGACTGACGTACCTTTTTTACACCTAATGTACTAGGGTCCTTAAGTCGAAATACAAGAAAAAAGATAGCTAAGGTTTTACCTGACTTATCGGGCCTTACAAGTCTTCCCCACTTGAATCAGACTTCGTTCTCGAAATCCGCCTCAGCAAACAACTCTAGGTAATGGTCTCTTGTCTCCTACTCAGGCTCCCATTTCCATTCTGACCCCTTCGCGGCTGCCACTACACCTGAATGTCCTCCAATAGAAACACTACTGAATCATCGAACAAACATTTATGCGGCTTAGAGACATGAAAAGTACCATGAATCTATTTTATCTTATCTGGAAAATCCAAGCGATACGCAACCCTGTCCACCCGAAAACCAAGTGACCGACCATCCTACCGACCTCACCCCAACATATCTGAAGTCTGCCACAAAACTGCTGAATCAATGCAGTCGTCCGAAGTACCACTTCCGTCCTACCGAAAACCAAGTGAACGACCTCACCCCAACATATCGGAGTCCAACTCTTCCTCCCATAGAGCATCTCAAAAGGAGGTGGATCAACGATGACATGATAACTATTTTTATAAGAAAACCCCGCCAAAGGAAGATACGTATCCCAATTCCTGCCAAAATCTAGTACACATGCCCGCAAGATGTCCTCCAACGTCTTGATAGTCTGCTCACTTTGACCATCAGTCTATGGGTAAAAAGACTTGCTGAAGTGCAGACGAGTACCCAACTCCTCATGGAATCTCTTCCATAACCTAGAAGTAAACTGAACATCCCTATGAGATACCACAGAGACTGACACCCCATGTCGTGTCGAAACCTCCCTAATGTAGATGTCGGCCAGCTTCTCAGCCGAAATACTCTCGTGGATCGGAATAAAAAGCTTGCTCTTGGTCAATTGATCCACAATGAACCATATTGAATCCACTGCCCACCGTCCGAGGTAACTTCATGATAAAATACATTGTAATCTCTTCCTATTTCCAAACGGGAACACCCAACGACTCTATTTTTCCGTGTGGTTGCTGATCCTCGGCCTTGACTTTAGTGCAAGTTAAGCACCTCTCCACATACCAGGCCACATCCCGCTACATGCATGGCCACCAATAGTCAAGCCAAAGATCTCTATACATTTTTGTCACTCTGTAATGAATAGAGAACCTCAACTTCTGCATCTCCTGCTCCACCCCAATATCGAACACACACTCTCCAATGAAGGGTAAATAATCCCCGAATATCATAATTAAAGAAAGGCACCTGACCCACTATGTGTTCACTCTTCTGGAGTTCTTCCTTCATAGCCTCAAATTGAGCTTCTCGGATATGCTACAAGAGTGGGATAATCACGGTCATCCTCAAGCATACATCCGTAATCGGGGCAGTAGCCAGCTTACCGTTGAGAGAATCGGCCACCATGTTGGCCTTCCCCAGGTGATAAAGAATCCCATAATCATAATTGTTCACCACATCTAACCATCTATGCTATCACATATTTAAATTCTACTGATTGATTAGGTACCTCAGAGTCTTGTGATCCATGTAGATAGTACAACAGACCCCATAGAGGTAATGTCTCCAAATCTTGAGGGAGAAACCCACCACCCAATGTGTAGGAAAATTAGCCTTATGAGGCTTCAGCTGCCTCGAAGCATATTCGATTACATGACCTTGATGCATCAAAAATTCACCCAAACCAACGATCAACGCATCATAGTATACCATAAAATCATCTACACCCTCAGGTAGGGTCAGAATCAACACCTCACACAATCTCTTCCTCACAGTCTCAAAAGATGCTTGATGATCAGGTCCCTAACAAAATGTGATGGTCTTCTTCATCAACCGCACCAAAGGAACCGTTATCTTGAAGAAATCTTGAATGAATCTCTGATGGTAACTTGCTAATCCAAGTAAACTCCGAATCTCGGATTGAGACCTCAAAACCTCACACCTTATCACCGCCTCAACGTTTTCCAGATCGACTAGAATATTGTTCTAGTTGATAAGGTATCCTATAAACTACACCTCGCACAACCAAAACTCACACTTGGAGAACTTCACATTCAACTTCTTCCACATCAAGGTCTCCAATATATCTCCCATATTCTCCTCATGTTGTTCATGAGTCTTGGAATAGACTAGGATGTCATCGATATACACAATCACAGACCAGTCCACCATAGGCTTGTATACGAGATTCATGAGGTCCAAGGACATCACCACAAATTCGTCATGACCATAACGATTCTTGAAGACTGTCTTCTACATATCCTCCTCTCTGAATCTCATATCGTGATAACCTAAATGTAGACCAATCTTGGAAAACCATGATGTGCCATGAAGTTGGTCAAATAAGTCCTCGTTCCTCAGGAGTGGGTAACAGTTCTTCATTGTTAGCTTATTCAGCTCCCGGTAGTCGATACATATCCAATGTGACCCATCATTTTTCTTAACAAATAAGATCGACGCTCCCCATGGTGAACTACTTTGCCGAATAAATACCTTGTTTAACAGCTTCTACAACTGTGTAGACAACTCCTACATCTCTTGAGGTGCTAACCGATAATGTGCTTTGGCTATGAGATTCGTACCTAGAACCAAGTCAATCTTAAACTCCACCTGCCTCTCCAGAGGAACTCTAGGCAAATCTTCCGGGAACAGATCCAGGTATTCCTGAACAATCGGTACATTATCTGCAGTCACTTCATCCTGTTCTTGAGTATCTATCACATAGGCCACAAACCTGGAACATCCCTGTTGAAGATAATGTATGGCCCTTGCTACCGAAGAGAAAGCTGGACCATGCTGAGCACCCTCACCATGGATCACCAGCTTTCCCCCACTTGGGGTTTGAAGACGCACCAAATCAAGCTCAAAATCAATCATCTCCTCATTCAGGCTTAACCAATCTATCCCCATAATGACCATGTTGTCACGTATGGGAATAGGAACCAAATCAATCGGATACTACTTATTCAATAACACCAAAGTGCATCCCTAATGAACCCTCAACACTCGCTTCGGATGTTCATCAGCAATCTCATCCTCTAATGGATAATCCAGCTATCTCGGACTTTCTCCAAAGCTCTTGCTAAGTGCGCGAGTTACAAAGGATCGGGTAGCTCCCGAATCAAATAAAACCAACGCAGTAATATTGTTCACAAACACTGACCCTAAACAGTAATATTGACATATAAGCATGATAAGTAACATAAATATAAAGGTAGGGAGAAGATACATAACAATGACTAAATCGGGTGATACATGAGCCTCCTCGTCTGTCAACTGAAATGCCCTACTCTGACCAAATAGTGCCTCCACCTTGCCCTGGCGGCGATTAATGATCCTCAGGGTCGCTGGAGCAAGTACGGTTACTACTCCTCCCACTGCTAAACTTGGTCAGTTGGTTTTCTTATGGCCCTTCTGATTGTAATGGATACAAATCAGGTCAGATACCTAGGTGGTGGTAGTGGTAGTACTATCCCTACTGAGGTGCCCTTTCTTAACGTAATTATAGCAGCCCCAACCACCCGCCCTGCAGACTCCATCATGTGCCTTGCCGCACTATCCACAGCGGCCCCAACCCTACTGGCGCCTCGATCTAGAATGAAAACCCTTGGGTTTCTTCACCGAAACCCTAGTCGTCAGCGTGTTCTTTTCCTTCCTCTTCCCTATATGCTCCAAATCAATTTCCCATTCTCGAGCCTTAGATATCATGCCATATAGTGTTTCATAGGTGGAAAAACTAACAAACTCCTTGATATCTAATCTTAGCATGTCATGGTACCATGTTTTCCTCATCTCCTCTTTTGTAGCATACTAGGGCACCAATAAAGCTCTCTCTTTCTCTCTCTCTGTTGGAACTTGGCAGTGATCTCCATCACAGTCTCAGTCGTCTGTCACATATCCAGGAACTCCCTCGCCAGTTGTTGTACCTCAACATCCAGTGAAAAGCCTACTCAAAACTGAGTCATAAAGTCTAACCAGGTCATGGCCTCAATGGCTAGGGCTCCCATAGTGTAGCCAACCACCTCTCACCAAGCCTGGGTTTGCTCCCTCGGACAACCTGCAGTGAACCTCACCTTTGACCCCTTGGGGCAGATGCTAGTCATCTAATCACACTCAATATCTGTTATCCAGTATCTGGCAACAATGGGGTCCTTCCTCCCAATGAATTATGGTGCCCCACATCCCGTAAAATCCTTGAAATAGAGAGTGTGAGCTCCGTGTTGACTAGTGGCTAGATTGGCCCTAAAGATCCGAAGACGATCATCCATCAACTCTATGATACCCTCCTTGATTGACCCAAGCATCACGGGGGTCTCCTCGAGGATGCCTTTAGTAATCTCAGATGCAATGAGCATGCATATATCATCATCAATAGGTTCAATGTCCGAGCCCAAACCAGATCCAGATCATGAACCTCGTCCACACCGCATGTCATCGCCATGTTGAAACACAAGTCATAAACAATCAATATATACATGAAGAGGTTTACACTCTCTAATTTTCTTGAATTCATAATGGTCTTCCTTGTCTTGGGTATAGATCATGTGATTCTAGTAGTACGGGCCCAATACTACCTTCTACACTTATATATACCCTCCTCAAGGACTGTTGCGAATCCTCCAAGTCACTTTCTTTCTATTTAGTACTCCTCTCCTACTATAGATAACTCTATGCACCAAGACATATCCCAGTCACTCCCTAGGGTTCCTTTCATCGTCACTCTCTGCTATCAACTACAGAAGGAACTCCTTCTAATACCATTTAACTACCACATGAGTACAATTAAATATTATTGGTACTAAAAAATTCTTCGAGTGAAAGGTCTCACACTACAATGTTTGGAATCAAACAAGAGCTCTTCAATAGAGTTATACATTACCCTCTATAATTATATAATCTCAAAAATAAGTAACTAAGCGCATTCGTCCACTAGTTAGCTGATATTACTGAGAATTCCTAAAAGCAAAAGGCACGTAGCATTCGAGCATTATGAAATTCAAATCAGAACATAACCTAAACATGTCATCCTATCTAATAACAGATCACATACTAGCATGAAAATCTATAAGCTCATACAATAAGAACATAAAAGCATGTCTCCTAACATTCTATCATGCAATCCTGAGCAGATCATCAGCCCTAATATAGCATGTGATTCTTATATCATAGCGTAGAACATATAACATGTGTGGTTATTTTAGGAATACTTACTTTAGCACACTTGATTGCATGTATCACAGCCTTTTCTTTTATTATATATCCCTTAATGAAATGTTTGTTTTTATGAAAAATCCACTAAATCCTCAGTTTGAGTTCAGACATATCCAAGAGTATGCCTGAATCCCTCAAACCAAGGCTCTGATACCAACTTGTAACATCCCAAAAGTTTAGATAATTTTTTTTAATAATTGTCAAACATCCAATAATTATATAAAATCAACCAAAAATGTATCATAGTTAAAATATCATCAGAGTACAAAATCCCAAAATCAAATAATTTTAAAAACATGGGTGGATAAGGTGAGATCATGTCGGGCCCTTCTTTTTCAAGCTGGAAGTACCTAAAACACAAACTAAAAATCATATGAACAAAGCTTAGTGAGCTCCCTTATAATACCCCATTACATACAAACATAATAGTCAAAACATAACTAGGTCCATTTCACACCCTTCGGTCTATTTCAGTCGGTATTGAGTATGTTTCACCCCCTTCGGTCTCTTTCAACCGGTACTACGTCTATTTCACCCCGTTCGGCTCTTTCAACCGGTACTGGTTATATTTTATCCACTTCGGTCTCTTTAAAAAGGTATCGGGTCTATTTCACACCAACGACTAGCATAAAATCAGAACAACAAGAGTCACAAAGACAAAAAGCATATACATGCATAGCAGGAAATTTTCACGAAGACAACTATCATCCTATAAACATAACTAAATGGGCCGAAATTGGTGCCTTCGACCCACGAGAACGGTGAAGAGCCTCACCTCAGTCTGAAGATAAACAAATCACACTCGGGTTGTTGAATTGAAAATCCTCACAATAAATCACAAATAATATAACCCTAATTAGCAATTAGGTCATTAACCCAAAACGAGGGTCCAAATTCTAAATATCGGGTCCTAGGGTAAAAAGGTTGCTTTAGCTTTCTCTTATAAGGCCAATCATATCGCGATCCAAACCTAAACTGGCCCAAATTCCAAAAGAAATCCAAGGCACAATATGGGCCAAAATCCATAAAGGCCCAACTTAGAAAGACTTGTGGCCCAACAAGAGCCCAAAACCCTAAAGTCCAAGGTAGCCCAAAATGGCTATTCTGAGAGAGAATGTCTGGCATACTGTTTCCTATGCCTTGCGTACTACTGATTCACAAAGGTAAGGTTACGGGGCCAAGATGCAGTATGCACAACGTACCTACATTTACCCATGACGTAGACATCAATTATTAATACCTTTTATTAAGCTTTTAATGCACTAAGACCCAACGTCCAACTTTACATCTAAGTCCAATAAAAAGTATTAAGCAAAAAAGTTGGCAATCTTTATGCTCTTTCATGGATTAATTAGTTCCAAAACCCAACTTAAACATTTTTTCCACATGGAATGAACACCAACCTTCGTATGGTTCATCAAAACCCATCAAGATGACATTTTTATGCACTAACCACATCAAAAATGTTAGGATCTAACATTCTAAGCTCAGGGAGTAGTTCATACTGACAGGGATGACTCAAGGGACCATAATATGCTCAAAATAAGCAGTAGACTAGATCTAACACATAAAGTCATCAAGATAGAAGCTTTATACCTACAATAAGTTGGAAAGAGTGAATAACGTATGGATCTACAAGCTTCCACTTGATCAATGCTCCTCTACAAGGCTTCTTCTTCTTCAAAGTGCACCACACACGCACACATAAAGGTCTCTCTTGAGATATGGGTTAGGGTTTCGAGATATAGCTTAAAACTGGGAATAGAGGCTAATAAGTTGAAGGCTAGGGGGATATAAGGTGTTTAAATACGGTTAAAACCTTAAAAATTAGGGATTGCCCCTTATGGACATACACCTGGTGTACAAATAGGTACGCCTAGCATACCAGGTGGCTAAGCTATCTAATGCATGCATTAAAGTGTGCTTGACATAGCTTATGTACTCCCAATGTACTAGATTACTTAAGTCGGAATACAAGAAGAAAATAGCTAAGGTTTTACCTGACATATCGTACGTCACAAGGCCCCATTGTGAAGCACCGGGATTTTTTACCACTGTGATTAGATTGGCCATGTGAAGGCTAACTGTCCCTTACTCACCGCCAGATCAATACAGACACCAACATCGACTATTTTGAGGATTACAGACAAAAATTAGGGGAGGGCTGAGGCCCCGAAGGCTGGAGGTCGTGCTTTTCAGCTCGCAGTAGAGGAGGCCAAGGCGACGCCTGGCATTGTTACTGGTATGTATTCATATATTATTTGGTTCAGTTATTTCTTCTATTGTTATGCTTGTATTTTTTATAGGAACCTTCTTAGTGAATTCCTTGCATACTCTTGTGCTTTTTTTACTCGAGTGGAAGTCGGATCTCTATATCTAAGTCCTTTGGTAGGGATTTTGATATGAATCTTGGGGAGTTGGAGTGTCTGTTGTGAGTTTCCATTGCCAACAAACACAGGGTCTCTACTTCAAGTGTTTTTCAGGATTGTACTTTGAAGATATTCATGGTGTCTTACCTGATCAATATGATTCCCATCACTATGGGTATGTGTGCATGATTGTAGGGATGGACTAGTTGAGTAGATTTGAATCCATAATTGACTGTCAGAGACAATATATGGTAGTTTGAACACTAAGTGGGGGAGAATTGACCATTTATGGAGATGGTACTAGGGTTGGTTCAACCTTTTGTTTGGATGCCAGGGCTTGGCAGTATCTTCGTGTTAGGTGTCTGGGTTATCTCGCGTACATGGTCGATACTCGAGATGACGGGATAGTTTTTGTTTCAGATGTATGTAATAATGTATGTAACAACAGAGTTTCCAAATGTATTTCCAGATGATTACCCAATATACCTCCTATGAGGCAGGTGGAGTTTAGGACCGATCTGATCCGTGGTGCAGCCCTGATTTCTAAGGCAAGAGTTGTCCTGTTAGCTTCAAGAGTTGTTGGTCAAGCAGTTTATTAGACTAGGAAGTTCACCCTAGGGAGCACCAATTCTATTTGTAAATATAAAGGATGGTTCTAATCATATGTGCATAGATTATTGGGAGTTGAATAAGTTGACAATAGAGAATCATTACCCACTCCCTAGGATTGATGATCTATTCAATCAGTTGCATGGTGCATATTTTTTCTCCAACATTGATCTGAGGTCGGGTTACCACTAGATGAGAGTTAAGGAGGAGGATTTGGAGAACACAGCATTCTGAACTCGTTATGGTCATTACGAGTTTGTGGTGATGCCATTTGGGATCACCAACACATCGACAACGTTCATGGATTTAATGAACCGAGTGTGCACACCGATGCTCGATTGGTCAGACATTATTTTCATTAATGATATTTTGGTATACTCCAAGACCAGGGAGTAGCATGAAGATCATCTTAGGGAGCTACTTGGGGTGCTGAGACAGGAGAGGCTTTATGCCAAGTTCTCCAAGTGTAAGTTTTGGTCACGAGAGTTCTAGTTTCCCAGGCACCTCATTTATCAGAACGAGATTCTCGTCGATCTAGCCAATATTGAGGCAGTGATGCAGTGGAAGGTCCCGAAGTCCCCATTTGAGATTAGGATTTTTTTGGGGTTAGCTAGTTACTATCAGAGATCTATTTAGGATTTTTGCAAGATTGCTATTCATATGACTTTTGTGACGAAGAAGAGCATAGATTTCTATTGGGGGCCTGATCAATAGGCTTTCTTTGAGACTCAGAGGAGGAAGTTATTTGAGGCCTTGTTATTGAACCTTCCTGAGGTTGTTGGGGATTTTGTGGTATTTTATGATTCATCAATTATCGGATTAGGACGGTGCTCATGCAATAGGGCAAGATCATAACATATGCATCAAGGCAGCCAAAGCCTCTCGAGGTTAGGTATTCGACATATGACTTGGAGTTAGGGGTTGCAGTTTTCGTCCTCAAGATTTGGCAACATTATCTCTATGGGGTCCCATGTACCATCTGCACGGATCACAAGAGCTTGAGATATCTTAAAGATCATCCAAATATGAACATCAGACAACACAGGTAGCTTGGCGTGGCTAAGGATTGTGATTGCGAGATTCTTTTTCATCCGGGAAAGGCCAGTGTGGTGGTCGATGCCTTGAGCTTCAAGGCGGCTGGTACTCCCTTTTGAGAGCACTGTTTAAGGATGACAATTAACTCCCTAATTCTGGATTTGATGAGGGAGGTTGAGGTGAAGGGGGTCAAGAGGGAAAATTGAAAGAAGGAGAAGGTAAGAGGTCTAATTGATACGTTTACTACTGAGAGTTGGGGGCTTTTGACCTAATGTGGTCGGTTTTGGGTTCCCTTCTGAGTCCGATAGATAGTGATGGAGCAGGGCCAGAATTCCTGTTTCCCAATTTACCTTAGAGCCATGAAGATGTATTGAAACTTGAGACTTAGTTATTGGTGGTAATGCATGAAGTGGGAGATAGCATGGGATGTGGAGAGAAGCTTGAATGACAGGATGGTCAAGGGAGAGCACCAGAGGCTGCAAGGCAAGATTCAACCTTTATAGGTTCCCATGTAGAAATGGGAATAGATCACCATGTATTTCATCATCAAGTTGCTAAGGACGGCCAAAGGATTCAATGCTATTTGGTTCATTTTCAATCATCTGACCAAGAGTGCCAATTTTCTCGCCATCCGGGAGGGTTCTTCAGCTAAGAAGTTGGATGATGAGTATGTGCATGAGATTGTAGCTCACCATGGGGTACCAGTTTCTATTGTATCTGATTGTGATGTATGGTTTACTACTCGGTTTTGGCAAAGATTTCATTAGGAGTTGGGTACGAGACTGCATTTCAGTACAACTTATCACCCTCAAACTGATGGTTAGAGTGAGTGGACCATTTAGATACTCGAGGATATGGTGAGGGCTCGTGTCATCGATTTTGGTGGGAGTTGGGATTCCTACTTTCACCTAGTTGTGTTTTCTTACAACAACAACTATCACTCTAGTATTGGTGCACCGTCGTACAAGCTTCTTTATCGGAATAATTTTCGTACACTAGTTTGCTGGGGTGAGTTCGACCACAATGGCATAGGGAGAAATGAGGTGGTCCACTAGAAAACAGAGCTTATCCGGCAGATCAGGCAGAGGTTGCAGATAGCTCATAGCTGATAGAATAGTTATGTCAATGTATTGTCGTTTCGAGTTGGAGTTTTAGGTTAAGGATATTGTTTCACTGAACTTATCACCCTGGAAGGGTGTTATACGCTTCCGGTAGAGGGAAAAGTTGGGTCTCCAATTTACTAGACCATTTCGAGTGGTGGCTAAGGTAGGAAAAGTGGCCTACGGATTGGATCTACCTGAGGAGCTTAGTCAGATTCACACCTTCCATGTTTCTAAGCTCCGGAAGTGTGTAGTTGATGATTCAATGATGGTTCCTTTGGATGAAATTTAGGTCAATGAGCACCTGAATTATGTGGAGATACCAGTGGCTATTCTGGATAGGAAGACGAAGGATTTGGGCAACAAGATGGTACCATTTGTCAAGGTTCGGTTACAACATAGGAAGGGTTCTGGGTGGACATGAGAGCCTAAGTCAGATATGTGTGACTATTATCCAGATCTATTTGCAGCCGAGGATTTCGACAATGAAATCTAGTTTAAGTGGAGGAGTATTCTAAAACTCGGTTATCTTAGGCAAATTTCCTTCTCCATTTAAAGCCTTGAATTTGCAAAGTTTGCTCCTACGTAGCGCATAGGAGGGAATCTATCATCGGGGACTTAATAATCTACACCCTGCGTAGATCAGGCTACACAACGCATAGCAACCTAGAACTAAAACCCTAATTTCGGGGTTTTGGGCAATATTTAAAGGCTCTAATACCCTTGAGGCCTTTCCATCATCAGCCTCCATCTTCCCAAATGTTCCAGTTTGAAACCCTAATTCCTTTTTTGGTGTATTTTTTTTAGCATGAGAGCGTTTTGTGTGCATTTTGAAGAAATAAGAAGGTAGTGGACTTCCTTAAAAGTTTAAATTAGCATTGGACCCAAACTTTCCTTTCCCTAATCCATCTCCAGGAGATATAAAGTCTCCACCTTGATGAGTGTTTATGATAGATCTAGATTATCTTTAGTTTTTCATGGTTTTGTCCCCATGACCATAGTGTATATGAGTAAGAGATACTCTAGACCATTGAAGTGTTATATCTAGTTGTGTTTAGGATTGTTAAGCCATTAAATTGAGAACCTTGATCATTGTCATCAATCCATGCATGAGTTTTTGAGATTTAAGTGAGTTATATGACTTAGGTTATGAGTTTGTGCCCTTGGTATGCATGCAAATGGATAAAGTGTGAGAACCCAAGTTGTTCCGTTACATTTCCTCGTTACCATTAACGGAATATTCCAGTTATAAAAGTTCCGTTAATTAGAGGTCGTCAATTTAATAAACATCCCAATTGTTTACATTTAAAATCCCGTTAAGTCGTGATAAAAGGAAATATAAACACAGGACACACATTTCCATTTAATTGGAAAAATTAGTTTTTATTATTACGACCACTAAATCGGGTGCGACCAAAAGCCCCGTTTAACAGCAGTATCGGGTAAAATTCCACTGAGTCCCGACTCGGAACCCTATATAAGGGTGAGTGGAGTCCATTGGAGAATTTTTACACTCTCTCTCTATACTCTCTCTCTAGACTCGTTTTTGCCCCGAATCTGCCACCAAACGCTTCCAAATCGTAAGTCTCCTTACCCTAGCTTGTTCCAAACATATTGACTTGTGTTTATACCCCAAAAATCGTCCAAGAAGGCAAGGAGTAAGGAGTTTACGGCCCAAGAATACTCTAGGGTCGTAAACCCCTAAAATGATGCCAAACTTGCCTTTAAACTCATCCTTAAGCTTAGAAACTATTAGGGGATTTAGCCTAGGAGTGTTTACTCATTTAAAACAATCAACTTAGGGGGTAAAAGAGAGTTTACGGCCCAAGCACAAGCTTAGGCCGTAAACACCTCAAAATCTTGTTAAAAGGCCCCAAAAACACTCCCAAACCACCCTTAGGCTTCACACATAATTTAGGGACTTGGTATTGTGGGTTTAAATCATTTAAACACAAGGAAATATGGGGTAACATGGAGTTTACGGCCCAAGCAAGTGCCTAGGCCGTAAACACCCCTTAGACATGCCTAAATGTCCCAAAAACACCCCTAAAACACTCTTGGACTTAATACATAAATTAGGGGCTTATGCTTTTGGGTTTGGAACATTTAAACTCAAGGATTTAAGGGATTAAAATGAGTTTACGGCCCAGACACATGTCAAGGCCGTAAACACCCCAAAACACACCCAAATGATGGTCTTAATCCCCTAAAATGGCATCACACTCCGTTAGAAATTGCTAGAAAGGTAATAGGGGCTTAAAACTTCACTTAACTCAAAGATTGAGAGTTTACGGCCGTAAACTCCCATAGGAGTGTCCCTAGGCCGTAAACTCCTATAAGGTGCCCTTAGAAGCCTTGAACCCACTCATGCCTTTTAGGAAAAGTGCTTAGAATAATTCCATGAGCAAGTAGAAGCCTTAAACCACCCTAGAACCCATCACCATGAGTTTACGGCCGTAAAATCATGGTGAGTAGTCTCTGGGCCATAAACATGGTGTTAGGGGTTTACTCTTGGAGAGTAAACTCCATTTCTAAGCCATACGCACCTTTAGACGCTACCCGGGATACCCAAACGCTTATCTAAAGTGTTTTCCGCTCCTGTGAGCGCGTATAATTGTTTAATTAGTATTAAATATACTAATTGTATGTGAACATATGTGAACATATGTTAAATAGGTCATTGTGTGTGTTCGAGTCCTTGCGTGGCACCGAACGCCCAAACGGCACCTTCGTCGGACCTACTTACACCAGGTGAGTTCATACCCCTGAATGAACCTTTTAAATGCTTTTACATGTTTTATAGGGGGGAGAATACAAGTTAAACATGCCAGTTATCATATCAATCGCATGTGATTGATAACCCACATGCACAATATTTTACCACTGTACACTGTCTTACCGAGTAGGACACTATAATGGTTTTCAATTGTTTCAAAACTCTTACATATACTGTTTTATCTAAATTCATTCTAAGCTAGTTTATGAAAGATTTTCTAAGGTTTTCAAACATATTTTACAAAAGAATACAAATTGTGATTTTCTCCAGATATAAAAGTTTTCCATCAAAGTTTCCCTTTTTCGACGTATACTTTTACTTGTTAAATACTGCTGTTTCGCTTATACTTATTTTATGATCCTACTCTGTAACGTTTTCACTTATACTTGAAGTCACTTATACCTGATGGACGCTTATACTTATTCACACTAGTACTTAGTGATACGATTCTACATCGCTTATACTTGATATCGACTCTATTTCACTTATACTCGATACACTCATACTTCACTTGCGACCACTTCTACTTCACTTGTTCGACACTCATACTTCACTTGCGACCACTTATACTTCACTTGTTCGACACTCATACTTCACTTGAGACCGCTCCTACTTCACTTGTTAGACACTCCTACTTCACAAGAATCACTTCACTTGTTCGACACTCATACTTCACAAGCATAGTTAGATGTATGTCTGTGCTTGTGTAGATGCATATAAATAATGATTGAAGGACTTAGGAAGGCTTGTCCGCCCTATTTCCTTTTCTTCATTGAGATGTGTTCTGGTGGGATCGGATGTCCATCAAAAGGTCGTTTGATTCATTAGTTATATACTATGTATACAAGCTTAGACATACGGGTTACTTCAGTCAATTCAGTTAAGAGTCTCTACCTCTAGTCTACACTTACATTAGAAACCCACTATTGGGAAGTCTCTACCTCTAGTTCAGCATTTTCATTAGAAACCCACTATTTGGAAGTCTCTACCCACTATTTGGGATGCATCTTCAGGACACGGCCTTCTCCGTCGTCTAGTTGATAACCAGAGTCTCCTGTAGGGAGAGCGGACATTGTGTGTACAGATCTATACGTGATTGACAACCCCGCACCCAGACTGCTAGCTACAGTCCCGGCCTACCAAGCCAATGGGTGACAAATGTCACATTTTAGACGCTTGTAGGGCGTCTGGTACTCTAGTCAGTATGGTTACGAGTATCCCGGGTTACCTTATAATTCATTGGCTTTAAGGTAACGGTATTTTGCCAGCAATTTACACTGTATGCTGGTAACTCATTTTCAGAGTCACACTGTTTTGAACTTACAAGACGTATCTTTCATTTGATACTGTCTGGGGTCTATCTCCTCTGTTTTGACCTTACAAGACGTATCTTTCATTTGATACTGTCTAGGGTCTGTCTCCTCTGTTTTGACCTTACAAGACGTATCCTTCATTTGATGCTGTCTGAGGTCTGTATCCACTATATTCACAGAATCCACTGTATTCACTGTGTTCACTGTTTTAGAACTTACTAGCTGTACCTTTCATCTGGTACCTTCTGGGGTCTGTGTCTCCACTTGTTAGACTAAACCAGGCGTGTTGTTTGTTTGATACTTTCCTGGAGTCTATGGTTCCTTGCCTTAGTCAGCAGTCCTCACTGCTGAGGCATATGATATTCCCTGATGTCGTTTGCTTTCCTTAATAATCAAATTCAGTATTTTGATAATGATAGCAACTTAGGGAAAACTACTTTTACCACACATCATTGACCAGACTTGGTAGAAGGCTGCTTTTATTAAAGAAAATATAGGATTTTCTGTAAGGGACTCTAATACACTGAAATCTCTTAAACTATTACTTTATTAAGTTATTTGAATGAAATGTCACCTAATGCTTATGAACTCACCAGCATTTGTAAAAATGCTGATACTCGCTTTTCAAATAACTTGTATTCTCACGTTAGCATTAGACAGGTACATCCCCAGAGCTGTTGATGAAGATAGCTTAGTACCATGCTGTATTTATTCTATTACTTGTATTACTTTGGTGTATTGTAATGTAACCATGTAAAACTATTACTATTCATGCAATGTTTTGTTGTACTTTGATTACTATAATGCATGTGTTGTGATACTTGACATGACGTCATCCACCCCAGAACGTTTCCGCCGTTCCGGTTTTGGGGTGTGACATAAAGTCAGAGACTTTATCAATTATGATGTTCATTTGGTGTAGATCTAGAAGTTTAGTGGTTGAACCTTTTGCCCCATTTTTAGTGAGTTGGGTTGTTTTTTTAGATCCTATGTTGTTTATTTTTTTGTATTGGAAAAATTTTCAATTTTGAGTTTGGATCAATCAGCTCTGTATTAAAACACATATGTTTCAATAATTATGCATCTTTTCTTTATTATTAACAAAATCGAACAAAGTTGACGCTGTTTTTTTTTACTTTAAGGGATTTACTAATTTATTTTTCCTTCAACCAGTTGATGTTGGATTTCTCATATTTTTTAACATTATTTATCTGAAAAAATGTTTTATGTCAATGATAATAATAAAATAACGAGATGCTCTGGCGGCTATTGCAATACTACATAGATTGAAGAGTAAAAAGATAATGTTGTCTTAGGTTAATATTAGGCCATTTGCTATACTCTCCACGACAAAGATCGTGGAGAGCATCCAGATCGATCACCACTACCCACCACAAAGCCTTGGAGTACCCTCCACGACCACGAACAGAAGAACGAAGAGAGAGAGAGACAAAGGGAAAAAAGGAAAAGAGCAGCGAGAAGAAGAAGCCCTGATTAGGCATTGTCGTTCGTCTTCCCCGCCACAAACCACCACGAAAACGCCCGACCACGGTAGGCCGGGGTGGTGTGCACGAACAACACTCGTGGCCACGTAGATCTAACGCCCGTAGATTAGGGCTAGTCAATTTAGAGACGATAAGCGTCAAAAAGGACTTTTTGATAGAAGATTATTTAGAATGAATAATCTTGACTAAATTGTTGTATATGTTACAAAGATTCCGTACTTATAAAGAACATTGAAAACCTAGTTATAACGAAGATGTTATGACCTGTCAAAGTTTCATGACAGAACCTGCACGACGCTGGATGACATAAAAAGTGAATTTACGTTAGAGCGATATTTAGCCTTAGTGATCTAAACAAAAGTCGTACAGTTCGTTAAACCGAGAGTATGCATAAAAAGAATGCCCAAATTTGAGTTCGTATGAGGAAGTTATGATTTTTCAAAGTTTCAGCTTAGCAGTATGCAGCCCGAAGTTCGATAATGAGATCGAGCGAATTTTGGCTGAAGCAATCTAAACGAGAATTGAAAATCTTGTTATTAGTAGTGCAATGGTGAAAAGACAGACAAAAACGGACGTCGGAGGAAGAAGTTATGAATTTTTAACGGACATTTCCTGTCCCGGCCTATTAAAAATATAATAATAAAAATAAAGTCGAAATTAGCCAACAGAGTCTACATGAAAGCTGTAGATCATAGTCTCACCTATGCGTGGATATAAAGAACGTCAAAAATGAAGCTCGTATGTGAAAGTAACGCAAGTTTGAAGTCTGCTTAATCGAGTATGCCCAACGTAATTTTGGAGTACGCCTAACATACTTGGAACCGCGTCAGCTACGCATGCAATGAAGTCACTTGAGTACACATGCATGCAATGCGTCGCGTAGGCCCAACATAAGGCTTAGTACGCCCAGCATATAGAGTACGCCCAGCATACAAAGATTTATGCCCAACGTAATCCCAGATTCAGCACCTTATAAATAGAATGCGAGGTTGCCTTATTTCTTTGCTCATTTTCTCTTCTCTCTCCCGTTTTGCCTTGATTTTCGTGCAAGAAATATCCCAATGCCCCGGTATCATTCCCGAGACTCGAAGCAAGTCCCGAAGATTCAAAGATCCCGAGAAGAAAGATTCCCGAGCCGAAACTCTGCCCACGTGAAGCCCGGTTTTGGAGGAAAATATCCCGGTTTCGTCGCAAAATATTATTTCAAGAGCTATAGCGCTGTCCGATCATCTTCTAATCAAGTGAGTGCATAGTTACTTTCTTCCAACACATAAGTATGAAGTATTTTCTATGAAATATGTGCTTTGTGTTTATATATTGTTTTTTATTTGAGATGTTGGTGGAATGGATGAACTATATAGGTTTTAATGAGTTAAACTATATATGAATTTTATAACTACAAATATATTGGGTAGTACATGGGTAGATGAGATCCGTGAGTATGGATCAGATCAAGAGGTTAGTTTTAGATCCTTGAGTAGGGATCAGATCAAGAGGCTAGTTTTAGATCCGTGAGTATGGATTAGACCAAGAGGTTAGTTTTAGATCCGGGAGTATGGATCAGGTAAAGAGATAAAACTTGTTATTAGTCCGGGAGTATGGATTAAGACTAAGTTAATTGTCCCTAGTCCAGGAGTATGGATTGGGCACAGTTATTGATCCGGGAGTATGGATTAGATCAGGATTAAGCTAGAGTTAATTGTCCCTATTTTCGGAGTATGGATTGGGTACAATTATTGATCCGGGAGTATGGATCAGATCAAGATGTTACTATTAGATCCATGAGTATGGATCAGGTAGTTTTAGATCTGTGAGTAAGGATCAGGTGAAAAGGTTAGTCTTAGATCCATGAGTAGGGATCAGGTAAAGAGGAAATTTTAGATACGAGAGTTTAGATTGTGTCGTTGTGAGGATCGATGGGGTGGGATAAGAGTTGCCTTTATATTGTGAAATTGTACAAGTTTGAATGTTCTATATTTATAAATATATGATATAACATTGTGGGATGAAAATCCTATATGCTCACCAGGCTCGCAAGCCTGACCCACTCAGTTTTCTTTGTATCATAGGTATCGATACGAAGACATATTTCACAGAGAGATTTAAAGGAGATATAAATCATTAGTGTAATTGAATGTAAGTTCTGTTTATGCTTATATGTCTGTATCAGAACATGACATCCCAAGGTTTTATTATTAAATGAAATTACATTCTCTTTGATAAATGTTTTGATATGTTATTATCATATCTTGTTTTGGGAACAAATTCCGCAACCGTTTTCTTTAAAAGATTACTTTGATTTAAAAAACAAAGCATAAACAAATCGGTCTTTTCTGGCCTTTAAATTTGGGATGTCACAGTTGGTATGAGAGCTTTAGTTTAAGCGAAATAGGAATTTGTAGGATTTCTAGACTTAAACTTGGAATGCTAACTGATGATCGTGAGATGAATGCCTACCATATTTTAGACACGAGCACTACTATATTTTAGGAAAGATGCCTAAAATGCTTTTATGTGCTAAATGTCACATATTTGACATGTAGGGAATTGTTTGTTCGGATCTATGGTCTGTTGCCGACTGGATCTGGAAACCTTATGTGTTTAGGATTCTAAGCGTAGAAACTATGATATTAGAACTAGCATGTAAACGTTTTGGATTGATAAGGAGATTTATACGTCTATCGTAAATAAAGCTTTCTTATCTTAAATTCTCGCCCAATACACCGAACGTCTGCTTGGATGTACAAAACGTTATGGTGAAGACTCGTAGAGAATTGAGTAAATGGAGGAAATGAAAGGCTTATGACAGTGAATGACACCTATCAGAAGATATGGTAAGAGTGGTATCTTGCCTTTAGAATATGTTTGATAAAATAACAGAACGTTTAGAGGAGTACGGTACGCCTGAAGTACACCTTCGATTGGCAGGATGATGGAACGGTCGGTGTAATTCTTGAAGTTGTCCGAACTTCTGGAATTCCCATCACCAATCAAGTGGAATTGGAATTGATGATTGCAGATTGAGCAATGAAGAAGTCCTCGTAGAGTCTAGGGAAGTTGTTTATGATTATTTGGACACATTCGTATGTGTTAAATTGTTTTGTGCTTTTAGGACTTGGGGATTGCGAGACAATACTTGGGACGAGTATGAGTAGGTGTGAAAGGTAGTAGATGCATATACTACCGGAAGCACATGACTCGCAATTGGATCAGGGAAAGTCACAAGGTTACCAAGATGCTAGTGATTGATTCTGTTTTATTCGAGTATGTCATTACCCTTGTTTCGGTAATGACTAGTGATATGGTTGTTATTCCGACCCTAGTGGTCATATAAATTTGAGTTCGATTGTGATGAGTTGTTACAAGGTTCAGAGAACCAAGTTCGAGGTAACATCTGACATAAGTCAGAAGGTTGAAATTTATGCGATCGTTGGTATCGTGCTCGTTGTTAAATAGGTTCATAGCTGGAAATGCTACAAGTTAAGATGTGATTACATCACATTAGAATATGAAGGAAGGTATAATCCATTTCGGAATTTGACTCTAAGAGACTTGGGTCTAAGTGTTGTATTATATGATGAAAGGTCATTAGAACATGACCCATCCGTCTGTTACAATAGATAAAGGAAAGTATTTATCCTAAGAAGAAGAAGTAGTCCTCAATAAGGAGTTTCTTTGTACTCGAAAGTTCGATTGAAAAATTCAACATAGTACGAAGAGCAGGTACAGGATTGAGCATCAAGGTTATTACTTAGGAAGGAGAGATAACGTGTGGAATCATTATGAAAGTACTATTTCGTTGATGATTTCGGGACGTAATCATCCTAAATGGGAGATAATTGTAACATCCGTAGATTAGGGCTAGTCAATTTAGAGACAATAAGCGTCAAAAATAACTTTTTGAAAGAAGATTATTTAGAATGAATAATCTTAACTAAATTGTTCTATATGTTACAAGGATTCCGTACATATAAAGAATGTTGAAATCCGAGTTATAACGAAGAAGTTATGACCTGTCAAAGTTTCGCGACAAAACCGGCACGACGCTGAATGATGTAAAAAAGTGAATTTATGTTAGATCGATATTTAGCCTTAGTGATCTAAAAAAAAGTCGTAGAGTTGGTTAAACTGAGAGCGTGCATAAAAAGAATGCCCAAATCTGAATTTGTATGAGGAAGTTATGATTTTTCTAAGTTTTAGCTTAGCTGTATGCAACCCGAAGTTCGATTATAAGATCGAGTGAATTCTAGCCGAAGCAATCTAAACGAGACTCGAAGATCTCGTTATTATTAGTGCAATGGTGAAAAGACAGACGAAAAGGGATGTCGGAGGAAGAAGTTATGAATTTTTAACGGACATTTCCTGTCCCGGCCTGTTAAAAATATAATAATAATAATAGAATCAAAATTAGCCAACGGAGTCTAAATGAAAATTGTAGATCATAGTCTCACCTACGCGTGGATATAAAGAACGTCAAATATGGAGCTCGTATGCGAAAGTAACGCAAGTTTGAAGTCTGCTTAATCGAGTACATCCAATGTAATTTTGGAGTACACCTAGCGTACTCGGAACCGACTCAGCTACACATGCAATGACATCACTTGAGTACATATGCATGCAATGATGTCGCGTACGCCCAGCGTAAGGCTTAGTACGCCCATCATACCAAGATTTACGCCCAGCGTAATCCTAGATTCAGCACCCTATAAATAGAATGCGAGGCTGCCTTATTTCTTTGCTCATTTTCTCTTCTCTCTCTCTCCCGTTTTGCCTCGATTTTCGTGAAAGAAATATCCCGAAAACCCAGTATCATTCCCGAGACCCGAAGCAAGTCCCGAAGCCCCGAAGATCCTGAGAAGAAAGATTCCCGAGCCGAAGCTCTGCCTGCATTAAGCCCGTTTTTCGAGGAAAACATCCCGGTTTCGTCGCAAAAGATTATTTCAAGAGTCGTAGCGTTGTCCGATCATCTGCTAATCAAGTAAGTGTATAGTTACTTTCTTCTAGCACATAAGTATGGAGTATTTGCTATGAAATACGTGATATGTGTTTATATATTGTTGTTTATTTGAGATGTTGGTGGAATGGATGAACTATATAGGTTTTAATGAGTTAAACTGTATATGTATTTTCTAACTACAAATATGTTGTGTAGTACATGGGTAGATGACATCCGTGAGTATGGATCAGATCAAGATGTTAGTTTTAGATCCGTGAGTAGGGATCAGATCAAAAGGCTAGTTTTAGATTCGTGAGTATGGATTACACCAAGAGGTTAGTTTTAGATCCGGGAGTATGGATCAGGTAAAGAGATAAAACTTGGTATTAGTCCGGGATTATGGATTAAGACTAAGTTAATTGTCCCTAGTCCGGGAGTATGGATTGGGCACAATTAATTATCCGGGAGTATGGATCAGGTCAGGATTAAGGTAGAGTTAATTATCCCCATTTCGGGAGTATGGATTGGGTACTATTATTGATCTGGGAGTATGGATCAGATCAGGAGGTTAGTTTTAGATCCATGAATATGGATCAAGTAGGTTTAGATCCGTGAGTAAGGATCATGTGAAAATGTTAGTTTTCGATCCGTGAGTAGGGATCAGGTAAGGAGAAAAAATTTAGATATGAGAGTTTAGATCGTGTCGTTGTGAGGATCGATGGGGTGGGATAAGAGTTGCCTTTATATGGTGAATTTGTACAAGTTTGAATGTTCTATATTTATAAATATGTGATATAACATTGTGGGATAAAACCCTATATGTTCACCAGGCTCCAATATTCACCCACTCAGTTTTCTTTGTATCTCAGGTATCGATACGAAGACATATTTTGCAGAGAGATTTAAAAGGAGATATAAATCATTAGTGTAATTTAATGTAAGTTTTGTTTATGCTTATACGTCTGTATCTGAACATGTCATCCCAATGTTTTATTATTAAATGGAAATACATTCTCTTTGAGAAATGTTTTGATAAGTTATTATCATATCTTGTTTTGGGAACAAACTCCGTAATAGTTTTCTTTAAAAGATTACTCTGATTTTAAATACAAAACATAAACAGATAGGTTTTTTCTGGCCGTTAAATTGGGGATGTCACAGTAGACCATGAGCCTCTTCGTCATTGGTATACCAGAAGGCTTTGGGGTTTTAGTTAAGTTTTAGTTGGACATTATGGCCCGACATAAAGCAAATGAGGTTTAAATTAATAGGCATTAATGAAAAGTAAGATATTAATAATTACTTGATTATTAAAAGTGTTTTCTAAAAGTAAAAATACAATCATTATTTAATTATTAAGGGTGTTTTTTAAGATATAGTCTAAGATAAAGTAAAAACTTGAATAAGACTATAGCATAGAGTCCATAGTTTACGGCTATAGTCATGCCAAAAGTTTAAATGTCTTTATTTTGCTAACGGTGGAATCAATTAGAACACTTTATTATGTTAGTTTTTTTTTTTTTTTTTTTTTTTCTAAATTGTCATAAATGTGAAAATTGTTATAAAACACTCCATTTTTATAAACATAGTGCCGTAAACGCCATTTATTTTTATTGAAATTTAAATTAATATTTAAACTCCGTGAATTTTTTTTAGTATTCATCTTGATAGTATAAAATTTGTTTGGTTATTTAGTATTTGAATAAAATTAGTACACATAATCCAGTCATTTTCCAAATGTTATAAAATGTTATATTGTACAAATATATTAAACATAAATTGTTATATATGGATAAAAATTATTGTTTAATAATCATTTTCCAAATAAAAATAGTAGGGTAAACTCTATTTATTAATTTTATATTAATTTGTGGTAATAAAAAATTTTGGTTTGTTATTTAGTATTTAGGATATACATCCATATCAACGATATTAAATATTAGACGAATATTTGTACGTTGCACGAAAACGCCCTAAAATAACACTGTGGTTATAAAAGCAGGGCTAAAACACGACTTTGCCTTTTTCTTCAGACTCTTTTTTTTTTTTTTTTTTTTTTACTCATATCTGATTATGATTTGCTGATCATAATACTGCAGCCATGGAATACTATGTGATATTACCCCGATTTATTATGAGTATATTCAATAGATTTAAAAACAGTAATAAACAATTGATTAAAAACCAGTTAATAGAAGAATATGAAATACCAAAAAATTTAGACCTTCTTAATAAATGGACTATTCCTAGTATCCACCCTAAATTCATTTATGAATTAGGAACTTTTGAAGAATTAGGTTTTATCCAAACTGTTAAAACTACAGAAGAGAATTTAACTATGAATGAAGATGACATGACAGTTCAGTTAATAACTCCACAAGATATTAATAGATATAAACATATTTATAATTACTTGCATATTGGTTTAGTGCAAATTGCTTTTAAACCATTAACATTACAAGGATTACCTGAAAGTTTTTTAGCAGTTCTTAGGGATGCTAGAAATAAAAATTGGAAACAATCTTTAATGGGTATAATAGAATCTAGTTTGTCCCATGGACCGGTATATTTTAATGTTTACCCAAATTTACAACTTTCTTTGTCTGATAGGAATATTTTTCAAGCTTTAACATTAAATGTCAAAACTCATGGTTATAATTATTTACCAGGATCGGAAGTAATATGTATATGTTATCGTATATATTTTAAACCATTAAAAACGATGAATCCTAAATGTAAGAAAGTTAATAAACCTATAAATGAAACAATTTTAATAGAAAGTAATTTTGATATGTCAAAAATTACAACTAGAAAAGCCATAAAATGGGATGAAATAAAATTTCCCCAACACTGGATTTTAGAAGATAATATACCACCCACGCCTTTAATAAATAATAATATAGAAAGTATTATACAAACTTCTGATGGGGCTGTTACTATAGAATTTAACAAGGAAATAGAATATGAACACGACCTAATAAAACGAACAAGATCGGCAAGATCTTCACATTCATACATATCACCACTAGATTATAAGGTAGAAGTCCCCTCTACTCGTGCTTCTATTGATATCAGAAAAATAAATAATCTAAATATACATGATGATATTGTGTATGAGGCGGAGGCATCTACTCCTTCTGAAATGAATTTTACAGTTTAATGGATTTAGACGAAAAAATAGATTTTAGCCCTGGTTCTCAGGCAAGAAAAATTATTTCACAAGAATTTTATTCAACTAAATGGACATTTTTTAAAGATTGGTTATTTAGAAATTATTCTAAAGAAGAGTTACAAGAGATACAAAATAAATTTTATGAACATTTATCCTCTATAAATCAGATTATACATTTTATTCCTTGGTTTACTTATACTTTTCTACATGATATTCACAACATAGAAAGAGATTATACTCTATCAGGAGATAAGATAATAACAAGCATATTTCCACCTCAAATCCCTTTTACAATTACAAATAACAATGTTACCATAAAATTTTCAGCTTATCAAAAACTTTTTGAAGAAAAGACTCTTACTGTAGATATAAATCATATTAATAGTATGATCCAACAATTAAATTTCCATAATTTATATTCTATAATAATAGGAGAACAATTAATGGATTTACATAAAAAAATAGAAAAAATAAATAGTCAGAAAGAGATAATAATACAAAAAAAAGAGAAAGAAAAACAAATAAACGCTACTATTCAACCACCACCAAATATTACTGGTTATAAATTAAAAAACTACGATTATATGCTAGATATTATTCAAGAACAAATGAAAAAACTACACATTAATACCATAAATAAAGACTCGGATGATGAGTCAGACATAGATGATGCCCAAATAAATAAAATTAATAATTACGACAGCAAATTTGCTAGAAAGCCTGTCCAAAGATTATATTATTATCCAAGACCAAGTCCCCAAGATGTCCTACACGAGGAAAAAGAATATGAAATTAATAATAGTTACAGTGGTAAAAATGTTTATGAATGGAATCTAGATGGATATACTGAAAGACAAATATATAATATGATTCATAGAATGTTAATGTATAGCACAATTGCTAAAAATACAGGAAATAGTGATAAACAAGTAGCTAACATGCTAATTGCCGGATTCACTGGCCAACTAAAAGGCTGGTGGGACAATTATGTTGATGAAAAAACTCAACAAGCTATTCTTAATACAGTAAAAACAGAAAATGGAATAACTACTCCCAATGTGGTATACACTCTTACTTGTACCATAATAGAACATTTTACAGGAAGATGGTCAGATAATTCTGAAAACATTCGTACCTTATTAAATGGATTATTTTGTAAAACTCTTACGTCCTTTCGATGGTATAAGGATACTTTTCTAAGTAGAGTTATGGAGCTTAATGATTGTAATAGTGTTTATTGGAAATCAAAATTCATAGATGGTTTGCCAAATCTTTTTGCTGAAAGAGTTAAAAACCAACTAAGAATAGATAATACAATTCCTTACGAAGATTACACATATGGAAAATTAATAGGAACTTGTATACAGGAAGGTTTGGCCCTATGTAGTGAAATAAAACTCAACCATCAAATAAAAACCCAACATCTTAATGAAAAAAGACAATTAGGAGAATTTTGTGATCAGTTCGGAATAGAAACCAGTAAAAATAAGAAGAAACATAGAAAAGAATTTCAACAGAAAAAAAGATTTTATAAAAGAAAACATAACGATTTTAATAGAAAAGATAAACACATAAAAAAGAAATTTATTAAAAAGGAAAATAAAAAACCTCCTACTTGCTTTTCATGTGGGAAAACCGGTCATTATGCTAATAAATGCAGAAATAAAAAAATAAAGAAACAAATTAATAATATGGATATAAGTGAGGACATAAAACTTCAGTTAATAAATTTAATAGATAATTCGTCAGACGGCGAGGAAATCTCAGACAATAATTCTGATATCAACATGACAGATTATGATTCTAATTATGATTCAGATTCTGAAGAAATTGAATGTAATTGTGATAATCTAGAACAATGTTCATGTAACATGGATCATCAATTATATCTAATTCAATCTCAATTTAAAGAAAATTTAACCATAAATGTAATTAGTAATGATATTGCAGACTTATTAAAAGAAGTTAACGATCCAGAAATAAGGCAAAAAATACTAGACAATTTAAATACCAAGGAACATAATATAAAAGAAGAAGGGATTTATTCAATGAAAAATGTACATAATATGTTAAGAGAAAGAAGAAATAAAAATTCTACTAATATACCTACAGTACAGGACTTACAAGATGAAATTCAATCTTTAAAACAGGATATATCCAAATTAAAAAATGATCAATTAATAAACAATCAAAGAATTAATAAATTAGAAAAACTACAAAATAACCAGGATGCTGGTGCTAGCAATAATACTGATAATAATTTTCTTCAATCAATGGAACTAGTAATATCTAGAAAATGGCATGTTACAATTAATCTATTTATTACTTACAATTATCAAAGGAATTTTGTTGCCCTAATAGACAGCGGAGCAGATCTAAATTGCATAAGAGAAGGATTAATACCTACGAAATATTTTCAAAAATCGACACATACGTTAAGAGAAGTATCAGGTTCCAAATTAGATATTAGATATAAACTAACAGACGCAAAAATTTGTACAGAAAATGTCTGCATACCTATTAATTTCACTATAACTAAAAATATGACTAGTAATACAATGATTCTAGGAAATCCCTTTTTGGAAATGATATTACCTCTAACTATTGATAAAAATAAAATTGTAGGATCTTATAAGAATAAACCTGTTATATTAAATTTTGTCTCTGACCCTTACTCTATCTGGGTTAATGAGTTAAATTTAAAGAAAAACCAAATAAACTTTCTTAAAGAAGAAATTAGGACGGTTCAAATAGATGAACAGTTAGAACAACCTAAATTACAGGAAAAAATTAAACTTTTAACAAACCAATTTTCCTTAAACATTTGTAATGACCATCCTAATGCTTTTTGGGAAAGAAAAAAACATATAGTTATGCTTCCCTATGAGGAAGGTTTCAATGAAAAACAAATTCCTACCAAGGCAAGACCATGTCAAATGAATTTTGAATATTTGAATATATGTAAAAAAGAAATAACTTCCTTATTAGATAAAAATTTAATACAACCTTCTAAATCTCCATGGTCGTGTACCGCGTTTTATGTGAACAAACATTCAGAACAAGAAAGAGGAGTACCAAGACTTGTTATCAATTATAAGCCACTAAATAAGGTCTTAAAATGGATTAGGTATCCTATTCCTAATAAGAAAGATTTATTAGATCGTTTACATGACTCTTTAATATTCTCAAAGTTTGACTTAAAATCAGGGTATTAGCAAATTCAAATTGATACCAAGGATAGATATAAAACTGCCTTTAATGTTCCTTTTGGACAATACGAATGGAATGTTATGCCATTCGGCCTAAAAAATGCCCCTTCGGAATTTCAAAATATAATGAATGATATATTTAATCCTTATAGCAATTTTATTATTGTTTATATAGATGATATTTTAGTATTCTCAAAAAATATTCAAGAACATTTTGATCATCGGCATACTTTTGAAAAAATAATAATAAACAATGGTCTGGTAATATCACGATCTAAAATGTCTTTATTTCAAACAAAGGTAAGATTTTTGGGTCATAATATTGAAAAGGGACAAGTCATCCCTATTCAAAGAAGTATAGATTTTGCTGCAAAATTCCCAGATGAAATAAAAGATAAAACTCAGCTACAAAGATTTTTAGGTAGCCTGAATTATATATCACCTTTTTATAAAGATTTATCAACCGATAGTGCAATTCTTTATGACAGGTTGAAAAAGAACCCTGGTGCTTGGACTAATAATCATACCCAAGCGGTTAAAAGAATAAAAGACAAAGTAAAAAATCTACCATGTTTATCTTTGGCTAATCCTAATTGGGAAAAGATAGTTGAAACAGATGCCTCTGAAATAGGGTTTGGAGGAATTTTAAAACAAATTCACCCTAACAATAAGCATGAATTTTTAGTCAGGTTTCATTCTGGAAAATGGACTCCTAGTCAAAAGAATTATTCTACTACTGCTAAAGAAATTTTAGCATTAGTAAAATGTATTCTTAAATTTCAAGACGATTTATATAATCAACATTTCATTATAAAAACAGATTGTCAGGCAGCTAAATTCATGTTTAATAAAGACTTCAAACATGATGTTTCTAAACAAATGGTTACCAGATGGCAAGCTACATTAGCATGTTTTGATTTTGAAATTCAATATAAAAAAGGAAGTGATAATAGTCTTCCCGATTTTTTAACTAGAGAATTTCTGAATGAGTTATAGCCAACTAAGACAGTTATCTCATGATATCATTAATACAAAAAATTTAATTAATGAAGCGGAAGTTGAATTAACCAACTTAACAAATGAACCATATTTCAGGAGAACAGTAATTAATTTAAGATTAATTGGTTTAAGAATTCAGCTCAAAAATCTTCAGAACAAACTTATATTACTCTTAAATTGACATTTTCAGGTAAATTTCTTATGGGTGACTCAAGATTACAAGTAAAGAATAATCTTCATTGTAAACATATCAAGGTCTTAGAATCGTTTGTCAAACGAAGTAAAAAAGATAAAGATAGACCGATAACAAGAACTGACATGAAACGATATAACATTATGTTCAAATATCTTCATAAGAAAATCTCAGAAACCACATGCTAATTTGCAGGATGAATTACAATCGTGGAAGAGGCCATCCTTCATACAGGGGTGGTTATAGTAGAGGTCGAGGAAATCCTGCGGCTTCAAGCAGTTCTTATAGACCTGGAAATTCGTCACAAGCAAATGATCAGTCTCTTCCAATTCCTGGAAGCCCATTATATGAGGAGTTTAAAGCATTTTTAGAATCAAAAAAGGAAAATATTCCTAGTTTCGCCCAAATGATCACAGATGGTGAAACCATCAACGATAATTTTGAATATAAGGAATCATCTCATAGAGATAATATTATTATCTTAGAACATAAAGATATAATGCTTTATTTTGAAAACAATGATGATCCATGGTTTTTAATGACAAGATACTTGGATACAGCAACATACGCTGGATATTCTTATAAACAAAGATTATATTATGAGAATATTTTGAAAATAACTGGATCAGTTGAATTTTCTCATTTTACATCCGGAGGTAATACCAGTGTTTACAATTTTAGCAAAGCCATTATCAAAAAGATCATATCACCTGAGGAATGGGGATTAAGTACCCTTAAAGAAAAAGAGTTTATACTCCCTCCTTCGAAGATACCAATGAAATTTACATACTGGGATTATATTGAAAGCTTTCATAAAGCCTTCCTATATGAGAACCCTCAAAGAAAACATACTTGGTTCTTTAAAGTATGTGAAAAGGTTTATAACCAAAGTAAAGATATACCAAATTGGTTCAGTAATTGGTGGATCTCATATGGCCCAAGTATAGATATTCTCCCTGAGGAACCATTTAGGAGATTATATGGGGAATGGTTACCCATCTCTCCTAGATACCGAAACCAAGCCATTCCTTTGAAATCAGAAGGGCTGGAAGCAATATCTTCCATGCATTTTTTCATGGAATTTTCTATTCCTTGGATTTGGAAATGGTCCCCACATGTGGATTATACTCCCTCTAAATTTCCTTCTCTACAAAGGTCATACTTTACTAAATTTTGGCCTAAAATGCTTCATAAAAATCCAGAAACAAAAATTCTTAATGCACAGGAAACAATTGATCATATCAATCAGCAAATTAAGAAATACCAAGAACAGAAAAAATTCTCGGAAATAGCCTCCTCAGCAGAAGCAGCCCCCTCAACTTCTCAAAAGGTCAATCTAACTAAAGAAGAAATAATCAAGTCATTCAGGTTATACTGTTCTGAATTAAAAAGAAAACCTTAAACGGTTTACAAAACATGAAAATGCAAAAGATGAAGGTTCAAGTGAAGATATTTCAGATAATATGTCAGTTGATAACCACAGCCAAACACAGTGTTTAGCGGGAGAATCCCAACCAGATGATGAAGAAATTCCAGAGGAAGACCTCCCCATTGATTGCATGATTGACATGATTGAGGAATCAATCACTCAAAGAAAGAATCTTTCCAAGACAAAAAGGACAGCACCACAATAGACTCAAGGTGACAAGTGGATGGACCAAAATAAAAGAGGATGATATTCTTCAAAAATTATTGAAGACAAAGAATAATATTCGTCAGATATTATTAAAGCAAGGGAATCAAACAAAGAGTCATTTCTACTTTTCTTAAAGCTGTTTTAAAATATTTTTTAAAAATTTTTTCAAAAATTATTAAAGCTGTTTCTTAAAGCTGTTTTAAAATATTTTTTAAAAATTTTTTATTTAAAAAATTTTTATTTAAAAATTTTTTATTTAAAAATTTTTTATTTAAAAAATTTTTATTTAAAAAATTTTTATTTAAAAATTTTTATTTAAAAATTTTTATTTAAAAAATTTTTATTTAAAATTTTTTTAATATCAAGGAAAATTTTCAAACAGCTTTAAGAAAAGTAGAAATGACTCTTTGTTTGATTCCCTTGCTTTAATAATATCTGACGAATATTATTCTTTGTCTTCAATAATTTTTGAAGAATATCATCCTCTTTTATTTTGGTCCATCCACTTGTCACCTTGAGTCTATTGTGGTGCTGTCCTTTTTGTCTTGGAAAGATTCTTTCTTTGAGTGATTGATTCCTCAATCATGTCAATCATGCAATCAATGGGGAGGTCTTCCTCTGGAATTTCTTCATCATCTGGTTGGGATTCTCCCGCTAAACACTGTGTTTGGCTGTGGTTATCAACTGACATATTATCTGAAATATCTTCACTTGAACCTTCATCTTTTGCATTTTCATGTTTTGTAAACCGTTTAAGGTTTTCTTTTAATTCAGAACAGTATAACCTAAATGACTTGATTATTTCTTCTTTAGTTAGATTGACCTTTTGAGAAGTTGAGGGGGCTGCTTCTGCCGAGGAGGCTATTTCCGAGAATTTTTTCTGTTCTTGGTATTTCTTAATTTGCTGATTGATATGATCAATTGTTTCCTGTGCATTAAGAATTTTTGTTTCTGGATTTTTATGAAGCATTTTAGGCCAAAATTTAGTAAAGTATGACCTTTGTAGAGAAGGAAATTTAGAGGGAGTATAATCCACATGTAGGGACCATTTCCAAATCCAAGGAATAGAAAATTCCATGAAAAAATGCATGGAAGATATTGCTTCCAGCCCTTCTGATTTCAAAGGAATGGCTTGGTTTCGGTATCTAGGAGAGACGGGTAACCATTCCCCATATAATCTCCTAAATGGTTCCTCAGGGAGAATATCTATACTTGGGCCATATGAGATCCACCAATTACTGAACCAATTTGGTATATCTTTACTTTGGTTATAAACCTTTTCACATACTTTAAAGAACCAAGTATGTTTTCTTTGAGGGTTCTCATATAGGAAGGCTTTATGAAAGCTTTCAATATAATCCCAGTATGTAAATTTCATTGGTATCTTCGAAGGAGGGAGTATAAACTCTTTTTCTTTAAGGGTACTTAATCCCCATTCCTCAGGTGATATGATCTTTTTGATAATGGCTTTGCTAAAATTGTAAACACTGGTATTACCTCCGGATGTAAAATGAGAAAATTCAACTGATCCAGTTATTTTCAAAATATTCTCATAATATAATCTTTGTTTATAAGAATATCCAGCGTATGTTGCTGTATCCAAGTATCTTGTCATTAAAAACCATGGATCATCATTGTTTTCAAAATAAAGCATTATATCTTTATGTTCTAAGATAATAATATTATCTCTATGAGATGATTCCTTATATTCAAAATTATCGTTGATGGTTTCACCATCTGTGATCATTTGGGCGAAACTAGGAATATTTTCCTTTTTTGATTCTAAAAATGCTTTAAACTCCTCATATAATGGGCTTCCAGGAATTGGAAGAGACTGATCATTTTCTTGTGACGAATTTCCAGGTCTATAAGAACTGCTTGAAGCCGCAGGATTTCCTCGACCTCTACTATAACCACCCCTGTATGAAGGATGGCCTCTTCCACGATTGGAATTCATCCTGAAAATTAGCATGTGGTTTCTGAGATTTTCTTATGAAGATATTTGAACATAATGTTATATCGTTTCATGTCAGTTCTTGTTATCGGTCTATCTTTATCTTTTTTACTTCGTTTGACAAACGATTCTAAGACCTTGATATGTTTACAATGAAGATTATTCTTTACTTGTAATCTTGAGTCACCCATAAGAAATTTACCTGAAAATGTCAATTTAAGAGTAATATAAGTTTGTTCTCAAGATTTTTGAGCTGAATTCTTAAACCAATTAATCTTAAATTAATTACTGTTCTCCTGAAATATGGTTCATTTGTTAAGTTGGTTAATTCAACTTCCGCTTCATTAATTAAATTTTTTGTATTAATGATATCATGAGATAACTGTCTTAGTTGGCTATAACTCATTCAGAAATTCTCTAGTTAAAAAATCGGGAAGACTATTCTCACTTCCTTTTTTATATTGAATTTCAAAATCAAAACATGCTAATGTAGCTTGCCATCTGGTAAACATTTGTTTAGAAACATCATGTTTGAAGTCTTTATTAAACATGAATTTAGCTGCCTGACAATCTGTTTTTATAATGAAATGTTGATTATATAAATCGTCTTGAAATTTAAGAATACATTTTACTAATGCTAAAATTTCTTTAGCAGTAGTAGAATAATTCTTTTGACTAGGAGTCCATTTTCCAGAATGAAACCTGACTAAAAATTCATGCTTATTGTTAGGGTGAATTTGTTTTAAAATTCCTCCAAACCCTATTTCAGAGGCATCTGTTTCAACTATCTTTTCCCAATTAGGATTAGCCAAAGATAAGCATGGTAGATTTTTTACTTTGTCTTTTATTCTTTTAACCGCTTGGGTATGATTATTAGTCCAAGCACCAGGGTTCTTTTTCAACCTGTCATAAAGAATTGCACTATCGGTTGATAAATCTTTATAAAAAGGTGATATATAATTCAGGCTACCTAAAAATCTTTGTAGCTGAGTTTTATCTTTTATTTCATCTGGGAATTTTGCAGCAAAATCTATACTTCTTTGAATAGGGATGACTTGTCCCTTTTCAATATTATGACCCAAAAATCTTACCTTTGTTTGAAATAAAGACATTTTAGATCGTGATATTACCAGACCATTGTTTATTATTATTTTTTCAAAAGTATGCCGATGATCAAAATGTTCTTGAATATTTTTTGAGAATACTAAAATATCATCTATATAAACAATAATAAAATTGCTATAAGGATTAAATATATCATTCATTATATTTTGAAATTCCGAAGGGGCATTTTTTAGGCCGAATGGCATAACATTCCATTCGTATTGTCCAAAAGGAACATTAAAGGCAGTTTTATATCTATCCTTGGTATCAATTTGAATTTGCCAATACCCTGATTTTAAGTCAAACTTTGAGAATATTAAAGAGTCATGTAAACGATCTAATAAATCCTTCTTATTAGGAATAGGATACCTAATCCATTTTAAGACCTTATTTAGTGGCTTATAATTGATAACAAGTCTTGGTACTCCTCTTTCTTGTTCTGAATGTTTGTTCACATAAAACGCGGTACACGACCATGGAGATTTAGAAGGTTGTATTAAATTTTTATCTAATAAGGAAGTTATTTCTTTTTTACATATATTCAAATATTCAAAATTCATTTGACATGGTCTTGCCTTGGTAGGAATTTGTTTTTCATTGAAACCTTCCTCATAGGGAAGCATAACTATATGTTTTTTTCTTTCCCAAAAAGCATTAGGATGGTCATTACAAATGTTTAAGGAAAATTGGTTTGTTAAAAGTTTAATTTTTTCCTGTAATTTAGGTTGTTCTAACTGTTCATCTATTTGAACCGTCCTAATTTCTTCTTTAAGAAAGTTTATTTGGTTTTTCTTTAAATTTAACTCATTAACCCAGATAGAGTAAGGGTCAGAGACAAAATTTAATATAACAGGTTTATTCTTATAAGATCCTACAATTTTATTTTTATCAATAGTTAGAGGTAATATCATTTCCAAAAAGGGATTTCCTAGAATCATTGTATTACTAGTCATATTTTTAATTATAGTGAAATTAATAGGTATGCAGACATTTTATGTACAAATTTTTGCGTCTGTTAGTTTATATCTAATATCTAATTTGGAACCTGATACTTCTCTTAACGTATGTGTCGATTTTTGAAAATATTTCGTAGGTATTAATCCTTCTCTTATGCAATTTAGATCTGCTCCGCTGTCTATTAGGGCAACAAAATTCCTTTGATAATTGTAAGTAATAAATAGATTAATTGTAACATGTCATTTTCTAGATATTACTAGTTCCATTGATTGAAGAAAATTATTATCAGTATTATTGCTAGCACCAGCATCCTGGTTATTTTGTTGTTTTTCTAATTTATTAATTCTTTGATTGTTTATTAATTGATCATTTTTTAATTTGGATATATCCTGTTTTAAAGATTGAATTTCATCTTGTAAGTCCTGTACTGTAGGTATATTAGTAGAATTTTTATTTCTTCTTTCTCTTAACATATTATGTACATTTTTCATTGAATAAATCCCTTCTTCTTTTATATTATGTTCCTTGGTATTTAAATTGTCTAGTATTTTTTTGCCTTATTTCTGGATCGTTAACTTCTTTTAATAAGTCTGCAATATCATTACTAATTACATTTATGGTTAAATTTTCTTTAAATTGAGATTGAATTAGATATAATTGATGATCCATGTTACATGAACATTGTTCTAGATTATCACAATTACATTCAATTTCTTCAGAATCTGAATCATAATTAGAATCATAATCTGTCATGTTGATATCAGAATTATTGTCTGAGATTTCCTCACCGTCTGACGAATTATCTATTAAATTTATTAACTGAAGTTTTATGTCCTCACTTATATCCATATTATTAATTTGTTTCTTTATTTTTTTATTTCTGCATTTATTAGCATAATGACCGGTTTTCCCACATGAAAAGCAAGTAGGAGGTTTTTTATTTTCCTTTTTAATAAATTTCTTTTTTATGTGTTTATCTTTTCTATTAAAATCGTTATGTTTTCTTTTATAAAATCTTTTTTTCTGTTGAAATTCTTTTCTCTGTTTCTTCTTATTTTTACTGGTTTCTATTCCGAACTGATCACAAAATTCTCCTAATTGTCTTTTTTCATTAAGATGTTGGGTTTTTATTTGATGGTTGAGTTTTATTTCACTACATAGGGCCAAACCTTCCTGTATACAAGTTCCTATTAATTTTCCATATGTGTAATCTTCGTAAGGAATTGTATTATCTATTCTTAGTTGGTTTTTAACTCTTTCAGCAAAAAGATTTGGCAAACCATCTATGAATTTTGATTTCCAATAAACACTATTACAATCATTAAGCTCCATAACTCTACTTAGAAAAGTATCCTTATACCATCGAAAGGACGTAAGAGTTTTACAAAATAATCCATTTAATAAGGTACGAATGTTTTCAGAATTATCTGACCATCTTCCTGTAAAATGTTCTATTATGGTACAAGTAAGAGTGTATACCACATTGGGAGTAGTTATTCCATTTTCTGTTTTTACTGTATTAAGAATAGTTTGTTGAGTTTTTTCATCAACATAATTGTCCCACCAGCCTTTTAGTTGGCCAGTGAATCCGGCAATTAGCATGTTAGCTACTTGTTTATCACTATTTCCTGTATTTTTAGCAATTGTGCTATACATTAACATTCTATGAATCATATTATATATTTGTCTTTCAGTATATCCATCTAGATTCCATTCATAAACATTTTTACCACTGTAACTATTATTAATTTCATATTCTTGTTCCTCGTGTAGGACATCTTGGGGACTTGGTCTTGGATAATAATATAATCTTTGGACAGGCTTTCTAGCAAATTTGCTGTCGTAATTATTAATTTTATTTATTTGGGCATCATCTATGTCTGACTCATCATCCGAGTCTTTATTTATGGTATTAATGTGTAGTTTTTTCATTTGTTCTTGTATAATATCTAGCATATGATCGTAGTTTTTTAATTTATAACCAGTAATATTTGGTGGTGGTTGAATAGTAGCGTTTATTTGTTTTTCTTTCTCTTTTTTTTTGTATTATTATCTCTTTCTGACTATTTATTTTTTCTATTTTTTTATGTAAATCCATTAATTGTTCTCCTATTATTATAAAATATAAATTATGGAAATTTAATTGTTGGATCATACTATTAATATGATTTATATCTACAGTAAGAGTCTTTTCTTCAAAAAGTTTTTGATAAGCTGAAAATTTTATGGTAACATTGTTATTTGTAATTGTAAAAGGGATTTGAGGTGGAAATATGCTTGTTATTATCTTATCTCCTGATAGAGTATAATCTCTTTCTATGTTGTGAATATCATGTAGAAAAGTATAAGTAAACCAAGGAATAAAATGTATAATCTGATTTATAGAGGATAAATGTTCATAAAATTTATTTTGTATCTCTTGTAACTCTTCTTTAGAATAATTTCTAAATAACCAATCTTTAAAAAATGTCCATTTAGTTGAATAAAATTCTTGTGAAATAATTTTTCTTGCCTGAGAACCAGGGCTAAAATCTATTTTTTCGTCTAAATCCATTAAACTGTAAAATTCATTTCAGAAGGAGTAGATGCCTCCGCCTCATACACAATATCATCATGTATATTTAGATTATTTATTTTTCTGATATCAACAGAAGCACGAGTAGAGGGGACTTCTACCTTATAATCTAGTGGTGATATGTATGAATGTGAAGATCTTGCCGATCTTGTTCGTTTTATTAGGTCGTGTTCATATTCTATTTCCTTGTTAAATTCTATAGTAACAGCCCCATCAGAAGTTTGTATAATACTTTCTATATTATTATTTATTAAAGGCGTGGGTGGTATATTATCTTCTAAAATCCAGTGTTGGGGAAATTTTATTTCATCCCATTTTATGGCTTTTCTAGTTGTAATTTTTGACATATCAAAATTACTTTCTATTAAAATTGTTTCATTTATAGGTTTATTAACTTTCTTACATTTAGGATTCATCGTTTTTAATGGTTTAAAATACATACGATAACATATACATATTACTTCCGATCCTGGTAAATAATTATAACCATGAGTTTTGACATTTAATGTTAAAGCTTGAAAAATATTCCTATCAGACAAAGAAAGTTGTAAATTTGGGTAAACATTAAAATATACCGGTCCATGGGACAAACTAGATTCTATTATACCCATTAAAGATTGTTTCCAATTTTTATTTCTAGCATCCCTAAGAACTGCTAAAAAACTTTCAGGTAATCCTTGTAATGTTAATGGTTTAAAAGCAATTTGCACTAAACCAATATGCAAGTAATTATAAATATGTTTATATCTATTAATATCTTGTGGAGTTATTAACTGAACTGTCATGTCATCTTCATTCATAGTTAAATTCTCTTCTGTAGTTTTAACAGTTTGGATAAAACCTAATTCTTCAAAAGTTCCTAATTCATAAATGAATTTAGGGTGGATACTAGGAATAGTCCATTTATTAAGAAGGTCTAAATTTTTTGGTATTTCATATTCTTCTATTAACTGGTTTTTAATCAATTGTTTATTACTGTTTTTAAATCTATTGAATATACTCATAATAAATCGGGGTAATATCACATAGTATTCCATGGTTCTGATACCATAATTCAAGCAGGACCATAACGGGATATGAGTAAGTTGTTTAAAAAAAATTTAATATCAAGGAAAATTTTAAAATATTTAAAAGAGTCAGGCGGGCTATATATATATATATATATATATATATATATATATATATATATATATATATATATATATATATATATATATATATATATATATATATATATATATTGTTTAACTAAAAACATAACTTTGTTTACTTTGATATAATAATTCATATACTAATTTAGTGTATAAAACATTAATTATCTTGAATTGTATGATAAATATACAATTATTAAAACTATATAATTTCAATCGTTGCAATGCTCTCTAGGCGTATGTTACTCGTAAATAAAATTATGCTTTAATGTTATTTATACTTATTGTTATGATTAATTAGTTTTTAAAAAATTTATTTGATCATTATTGTTATTTAAAATATAAACAATTGTTTTTTGTTTATAAAGCAAAAATATAATTTTTTTATATAATGTTACTTTTATCTATTATTGTTGTAAGTTATTTGTAAGCAACTTATTTAGAAATTATTAATGTTTATAAAAATAGTTTTAGGAAACATTTTAATTAATTTGTAATTACAATTTAGGTTTTATATTTAAAACCGTAACTTATAACTTATCACTATTTACAAAATAGCCATAGTTTCTTTAAGTTTAAATAAAATCACTATTTAAGTTTAACACTTTAACGCTATGTTTAAGAAGGGAAGCACGTCAATCGATGAATACACGAACGACTTCACAGAAAAGATGGAGTTTGCCTTGCGTCTTGTTCCGGATGAGCTGACGAAAATTGATAAGTACGCAAAGGGACTACCATGGGAATACGCGGTGCCAGTGGGTCAGGCACCTACTCTGGAGGCAGCAATATGGGCTGCCAAGTCTGTGGAGGATATGATTAAGGGAAGAGCTGCCAGCAAAGTTGAGGTTGGCGAAAAGAGGAAATTTTAAGGGTCTGCTAAACCCAATAAAAAGAAGAGTAAGTTCGGTTAAAAGAAGTTCGGGGGAGGAAATGAATTGAAATGGTCTGAGAAGTGCAAGAAGAAGCACTCGGGAAAATGTGGTGAGGAAGTAACCTGCTACGAGTGTGGGAAAATGGGGCACTATGCCAATGAGTGCACCACTAACAAAAGGGTGTGCTACGAGTGCCGTGAAGAAGGGAATATTGCCAAGGATTGCCCAAAGAAGAAAGATGCGGGAAGGCCCAAGGCTGCGAAGGAGGCGAGAGCCTTCCAGATGACGCTCAAGGCTGCGAAGGAGGCAGCAGACGTCGCTTCAGGTACCTTTCTTGTAAATGGTTTGCCTGCAAATATACTATTTGATTCCGGAGCCAACTACTCTTTTGTGTCGCATAAATTTGGTGGGAAATTAGCATTGCCTGTAGAAAAACTTGATAATGCCTTGATTGTAGAAGTTGCCAGTGGCAAATTTGTACCTGTTAGTAATCGTATTAGGAACATCGCCATCGACCTAAACGGAAACGAATTCCGTGAAGAGCTATTACCCATAGAGTTAAACGGTTTCAACATCGTTTTGGGTATGGATTGGCTTAGCGCGAACGATGCCGAGATATTATGCCGAAAGAAGATAGTAAGGGTAAACCCACCCGGAAAGGAATCACTTATGGTGTACAGGGACAAATGCAGAGTGAATTCTGGAATCATCTCCTTGATGAAAGCCATGAAATGTTTGTCCAAAGGATGTGCATCGTACTTGGCATTCGTTATCGATGCTAAGAAGGAAAAGAAAGAGGTACAGAATATACCGGTTGTGTGTGATTATCCGGAAGTCTTTCCCGAAGATCTTCCTAGATTACCACCTGATAGGCAAGTGGAGTTTCGGATAGACTTATTACCAGGTACAACACCGATAGCAAAGGCACCTTACCGATTAGCACCGATGGAGATGAAGGAGCTTATGACGCAACTTCAGGAGCTGTTGGACAACGGTTTCATCCGACCAAGTTCATCACCCTGAGGAGCTCCGGTGTTATTTGTAAAGAAAAAGGATGGAAGTATGAGAATGTGTATAGACTACCGAGAGCTGAACAAGGCAACGGTGAAGAACAAGTATCCATTGCCGAGGATTGACGACCTATTCGATCAGCTGCAAGGTTCAAGCTACTTCTCAAAGATCGATCTTAGGTCGGGATATCATCAGCTGAAAGTGAGAGATCAGGATATTGAGAAGACTACATTTTGAACTAGATATGGACATTACGAGTTCTTCGTTATGTCATTCGGACTAACCAATGCTCCAGCAGCATTCATGGATTTGATGAATAGGGTTTGTAAACCATTCCTCGATAAATCCATGATAGTGTTCATCGACGACATTCTAATCTGCTCGAAATGCCAAGAGGAGCATGGCAAGCGTCTATGGGAAGTATTGGAAGTGTTAAGGAAGGAGAAGCTTTACGCTAAGTTCTCCAAGTGTGATTTTTGGATCCGAGAAGTCCAATTCTTGGGTCATGTGGTTAACCAGGAGGGAATAATGGGTGACCCAACAAAAATCGAAGCTGTAATGAAGTGGGAACGTCCAAAGAGTCCCACGGAGATTCAAAGCTTTCAAGGATTAGCCGGATATTATCGACGATTTACCCAAGGCTTTTCTTCGATAGTTGCTCCATTGACAGCTTTGACTCACAAAGGAGCTACGTATACATGGAGTGAGAAGCACGATGAGGCATTCGAGAAGCTAAAGAACAAGTTATGTGAAGCACCGATACTTTCTCTACCCGATGGAGTTGAAGACTTTGCGGTTTATAGTGATGTATCTAGAGTCGGGTTGGGTTGTGTTTTGACCCAAAGAGAAAAGTTGATAGCATACACATCTCGACAATTGAAAGAGCACGAAAAGAACTACCCCACTCATGATCTGGAGTTGGCAGCGGTAGTTTTCGCACTAAAGATATGGAGGCATTACCTCTACGGCACGAAGTGCAAGCTCTTCACTGATCATAAGAGTCTCCAGTATCTCTTTAATCAGAAGGAGTTGAACATGAGACAATGATGTTGGCTAGAACTACTCAAGGACTATGACTGTAAGATACTTTACCACCCAGGTAAAGCAAATGTTGTTACTGATGCTCTCAGTCGGAAAGTCAACCTTGAAAGGAAAAGGCCAAGAGCGTTGAGAATTGAAGTCGTATCGATTGTGGAAAGTATAAGGAAGGCTCAGGAAGAAGCTTTAGGGAAGAATGACCGAAAGGAAGAACGTTTGGGCAAAACGTTGGTATTCGGAACAAACAGTCGAGGACTAAAGGTATTCCAGGATCGGATTGGGGTACCTAATACGGGAGGAATAAGAGACGTTCTGATGGAAGAAGCACACAAGACCATGTACTCAATTCATCCCGGTAGCATTAAAATGTATAAGGCCTTAAAACCCTACTACTGGTGGCCGACGATGAAGCTCGATTTTGCAAAGTTTGTGGCCGAGTGTGTGACATGTGCGAGAGTTAAGGCACAACATCAGAAACCGTATGGGAGTTTAGAACCCTTACCTGTTCCCATGGGTAAATGGGAAGACATCACGATGGATTTTGTGACTAAACTGCCCAGGACGAAGAACGGACACGACATGATTTGGGTACTCCTGGATCGTTTCACCAAGAGTGCACACTTCATAGCAGCCAACTAGAAGTGGTCTATGGATAAGCTCACAAATGCTTACGTGAAGGAAATTGTAAGACTTCACGGTGTTCCTCTTACGATCGTATCAGATCGCGATAGTCGTTTCACGTCGAGGTTTTGGAGGAGTCTACAAGAGGAGTTGGGTACAAAGTTGTGTTTGAGTACTGCTTATCATCCGCAAATAGATGGTCAGAGCGAAAGAACGATTCAGACATTGGAAGATATGCCGAGAGCATGTACCCTCGAATTCCAAGGGAATTGGGATGAGCACTTACCTCTGGTAGAATTCTCCTACAACAATAGTTTTCACTCGAGCATCAAGATGGCACCTTATCAAGCCTTGTATGGACAGAAGTGTCGTACGCCGTCTTGTTGGCTTGAAGCCGGAGAGAAGCAATTTATGGGCCCCGAGATAGTCCATGAGACTGCTGAAAAGTTGAAGGTGATTAGGGAGAGAATGTTAGCAGCCCAGGATCGACAGAAGAGCTATGCTGACAAGAAAAGACGACCGATAACCTTCGAAGTTGGGGATTCGGTTTTACTAAAAGTCTCACCATGGAAGGGTCTTATACGATTTGGGAAACGAGGAAAGTTGAGTCCAAGGTTTATTGGACCATTCAAAGTTCTTCAGAATATTAGGAACCAAGCTTACAAGCTGAAATTGCCCAAAGAACTCAATGGTATTCATAACACATTCCATGTGTGTTATTTGAGGAAATTCATGCGAGATGTTCCTGACATAATTCCAATCTCAGAGTTAAGGATGGATGAGAATAAAAGGCTGATCGAAGAGCCTGAGGCAATTGTTGAACGTAAGACTAAGAAGTTACAACGCAAGATGGTCGACTTAGTGCTAGTCTGATGGAAACATTCGAATGGGCCGAATCTCACTTGGGAAACAGAGGATGACATGATCAGTCGCTATCCACATCTGTTTGGTGATGCATGATTCCGGGACGGAATCATCCTAAGGGGGAGAGAATTGTAACGCCCGGGTTTCAGGGCTAAGCACAATTGTCAATGTAATAGTCTAGGTCAACTATTGTAACTCTTTTGAAGTAATAAAGATGAAATATTTGAGTGTTATGTGAATTATGTGAATTTTTATGCTTATTAGGTATTTATAAATATTTAATAAATAAAAGGTAAAAATAAGTGTCAAAATTAAAGTGTGAGATAAGCCTGATATTTTTATATAAAGTTGTAGTGGTCGAAACAAGGATTCCGGGGATATAAGGAACGCCGGAATCCGAGTTATAACGAAGAAGTTATGACCCGTCAAAGTTTCGCGACAGAACCGGCACGATACCGGGAAGCGTAAATAGTGAATTTACGATAGAGCGAGATTTAGCCTTAGCGATCTAAACAAAAGTCATAGAATATGTTAAACTACGAACATCGATAAAAATAACGCCCAAATCTAACTTCATATGAAGAAGTTATGATTTTTCGAAGTTTCGGATTAGCAGTGTACAGCCCGAAATTTGAATATTAGATCGAGTGATTTTTAGCCGACACGACCTAAACAAGAGTCGAAGATCTCGTTAAGAGTAGCGTAACGAGAAAAAGATGGGCGAAAACGGACGTAGGATGAAGAAGTTATGAGGATTTAACGGACCAATCCTGTCCCGGCCTGTTAATAATATAAAAATTTAAAATTGACTAAAAATTAGCCGACGGAGTCTAAATGAAAGTTGTAGAGTACATTCCCACCTTCGCGTGGATATAAAGAACTTCGAAAACAGAGCTCGTATGTGAAAGTTATGATTTTTAGAAGATGAGAATGCAATTTGCGAAATCTGTTGCTTAATCGATGACGTGGCTTAATCCTGACCGTCGCTTGCTGATCACAGCTCGCTTCAGATTGCCGACACGTCGTCCTCGCATACGCCCCGCGTCCGAGGTCAGTACGCCCCGCGTACCCTCGCCTTACCTCTTCCGATGTTGCGAGCCAGCTGGTGCGAAGCTGGCACCCTTATCCGAACTTACGCCCAGCGTAAGGCTTCGGTACGCCCAGCGTAAGGTCCGAAGTCTGGGCTATAAATAGAAGGCCGAGGCTGCCATAATTCTTCATTCCAAAATCTCTTCTTTCTCTCACTAATTTCTCTCTCTACAACCCCAAGCCCCCCTAAACCCTAGATAAACCCCTTAGCTCCCGAGGGAAGCCCCGAGGCTCCCGGAGTCCCGAGAAAAAGGAGTCTTCCGGTTTCGAAACGCTGCTCCAATTAAGTTTTGGTTTTCGATAAAATTCGCTGTAAGTGTGTTATGCTTACGCAATTTTTAATATATCTTTCAAATAACTATAGGAATGTTATTAGGTCCTTAAAATAATTATTTAGGCTATTATTATGAGTTATGTTGAGTGTATTAACGCTTGTATAATAATAATAATAGTCAGACTATTAATTGTCGCGGTTATCGTTAGACTAAACCCTAGTGGTAATCGTACTAGGTTTTATCAAAGGAAAATCGTATTGAGAGTATCGAAGCGCTGTCAGAGTGCTGAGTCACCACCTTTCAGGTGAGTGCATAGTTATTTCAGCTTACACATAGATATGAAGTATTTTACATAAATTACGTGCTATGTGTGCATATTATCTGAATACTTGCTATCTATGTTGGATGAACGTTTTATACATGTTTTCAATGATTTAAACTGTATATGTATTTTATATCTACAAAATGTGTTGGATAAAACATGGGTAGATGTAATAGTTGTTGTGTATGTATTTTTCCCAACCTGACCCACTCAGTTTATTTATATCACAGGTGACGATATGAAGTGACATTACACTGAGAGATTTAAAGAGATGTAGATCACTAGTGAAAATAATTGTAAGTTTTGTTTATGCTTATGTTTCTATATTAACGTTGACATCCCAAACGTTTTAAAATGAAATAAATATGTTTCTTCGAAAATGTTTTATTAACGTATTTATCATGTTTTTCTGGGAACAAATTCCGCAACATTTTTATTAAAAGAAGTACTCTGATTTTTATAAAGCATAAACAAAATCGGTCTTTTCTGGCCGTGAAAAATAGGGATGTCACAGTTGGTATCAGAGCATTAGTTTAAGCGAACTAGGAATTTGTAGGATTTCTAGACTTAAACTTAGAATGTTAAGCGATGATTGTGAGGTGTGAGAACTAGCTTATTTTAGGCATTATGCCTAAAATGCTTTTATGTGCTAAATACTTTGTGCCTGGTATGCTGTAAATTGTTCGGATCTATGGTATGTTGCCGACCGGATCTGGAAACCTTATGTGTTTAGGATTCTAAACGTACGACTACAATATTAGAACTAGCATGTAAACGTTTCGGGGTGATAAGGACGATTTGAACATCAGTCCTAAATAAAGATCTAAATTCACCTTATTCGGTGTATAGATCAAGATGGCAAGGATCCGTAGCGGAAATGTGAATGCAAATGGGAACATAAATTAACCCCCAGTGATTGAGCAAATACCGGTGGTGGAAGCTGCTGCTGAGCCAATAACAATGGCCATAGTGCAAGCGATGATCCAAGCGATGTTGGATCGTTAAATGGAGGAAACCAGACGTTTGCTTCAGCAAAATCAAGAGGAAGCAACTATTCAGATCGAACAGCACGAGTTGAACGAAGGGCAGACTGAGGAGGGAGACTACAGTGGAACTGTTGGTCAAGTCAACCCACCAATAGTTCAACAAAACAACCAAGATGATGGAGTCGAGAGAAATGGATGCAAGTACAAGGATTTTCAGACATGCAAGCCATTGACTTTCACGGGAAAGGAAGATCCAATCGGGGTCATGGATTGGATCCTGGAAATGGAGTTAGCTTTCATGACATGCGGTTGCAGAGGAAAGCTACAGACCACGTTTGCAATGCGTCAGTTTCGAGGAGGCGCTGACTATACTCCCTAACATACACACAGGACTCATCTTCGCTCCTTGAAAATCTAAACTCTTTGACTTTCTCATCGAAGCAAAGATTCCATCTATGAGATGCTTGTTTCAATCCATAAATGGATTTCTCAAGCTTACATACCTTGTTAGGGTACTTTGCATCGACAAAACCTTCTGGATGAGCCATGTAAACATCCTCGGCCAACATTCCATTAAGAAAAAAGCGGTTTTGACATCCATTTTCCATAATTTATAATCATGAAATGCAGCTATAGCTAGAAAAACTCTAATAGACTTAATCTTTGCTACTGGTGAAAAGGTCTCATCATAGTCAACTCTTGGAGTTTGAGTAAAGCCGTTTGCCACCAGTCTTGCTTTATAGGTTTGTACCTTCCCATCCATGTCGGTATTCCTTTTGAAGATCCATTTGCACCCAACTGTCTTACGACCTGGTACATTGTCAACCAAGTCCCACACTTGATTGTCATACATGGACTGAATCTCACTGTCCATAGCCTCCTTCCATTTAGCAAACTCAGGGCCTGCCATGGCTTCTCTATAATTATTAGGTTCATCCAAATCTATTAGTGTACTATCACTAATAAATGTATCACCTTCAGTGGTGATGTGATGACCATAATAAAATTCAGGTGTGTTCCTAACTCTAGTGGAACGCCTCGGAGGTACGGACTCAACTATCGGCTCAACAGGAGTTTCCTTCTCAAGTTGATCGGTAGTATCTGAGGTTCCTTCACCACTTGACTCTTGAAGCTCCTCAAGGTCAATTTACTTCCCACTGTCCCCTTGGCTTATAAATTCTCTCTCATGAAAGACTCCTCGTCTTGCTACAAAGACCACATTATCATTAGGTCTGTAGAGGAGGTAAGCAAATGATCTTTGTGGATAGCTGATGAAAATACACCTCTAACTTTGAGGTTCAAGCTTTTCATGAGACTCGTGCCTCAAAAAATCTTCACAACCCCAACTCTTGATATGGTATAGATTGGGAACTTTCCCAGTCCACATCTCATGAGGTGTTTTGGCAACCTTTTTAGTAGGGACTAGATTAAGGATATGGGAAACTGTCTCTAAGGCATACCCCCAGAATGAGATTGGTCACGAAGCACGACTCATCATGGAACGAACCATATCCAACACGGTTCGATTGCGCCTCTCAGCCAAACCATTCAACAATGGTGTCCTGGGAGGTTTCAATTGTGATATGATCCCACATTCCCTGAGATAGTCGAGGAACTTTGTACTAAGATACTCACTACCACGATCGGATCTGAGCATCTTAATGTTCCTGCCCAATTGATTCTAGAATTCCTGTTTAAACTCTTTAAACCACTCGAAAGTCTCTGACTTATGCTTGATTAAATAGACATATCCATATCTACTATAATCATCAGTAAAAGTCAAATAATAACGATTAGCATCCCTTGTGGCTGATTTGCAGGGTCCTCAAACATCTGTGTGTATGAGGTCCAACAAACCCTCACCCCTCTCACAAGTACCAGTGAAGGGTGACTTTGTCATTTTTCCAAGTAAACAAGACTCACAACTATCATCCAACTTTATGTCAAATGATTCCAAAACTCCAGCCTTTTGGAGTTGGCCTATGCGCTTGTTGTTGACATGTCCAAGATGACAATGCCACAAGGATGCTTTATCCAAGCTATTTGATGAATCAATATACGATACATTATTTCCTAGATTGTCTACAACATTCACAGCTTCATATACACCATCACAAGGTAACGCTTTAAAGTAAAATACAATATTGTAATAAACATCAATAACACCATTATTATTATCAAATGAAAATGTAAACCCTTGTTTGTACAAGCCATCAAAGGAAATAATATTTCTCGCCATTTCAGGCGAGTAACAACATTTATTCAAATCTAACATTAACCCATTATTAAGCAATAAAGAATAAACTCCTATCTTGGTAACATGTGACACTTTCTTGTTGCCCATGACTAAGTTTATCTTCCCGAGTTCCACTTGCTCACTTCTTCTTAGGCCCTGCAAATCAGTACAAATGTGAATACCACAACTTGTATCAAACACCCATGAACTAGCATTAGATGAGTTATTAGACAATATTGTATAAATACTTGCATGGGTGGGTTTAACTTTCCCATCCTTTACATCTTGCAAGTATTTGGGGCAGCTTCGCTTCCAGTGCCCCTTTTCCTGGCAATAGAAGCGTTGTGCTTCCTTTTGGTTTGAGGAAGGAGTAATGGGACCTTTCTTTGTCCCACTTGAAGAGGAACCATCAAGGGGCTTACCCTTGGTACCCTACGAAGGGTTTTTCCTCTTTTTATCCTATCCGTATCTAATTGCAAGAACAGGGGCTGTTGTAGGAGTAGGAGTAAAGGTAACAGCCGACTTACCTTTAAGGCCACTTTCTGCGGTCCTTAAAAGTCCTTGAAGTTTGTTAAGTGTAACTTACACCTTGTTCATATGATAAGTCATACGAAACTAATCATAACTTGGAGGTAAGAAATGAAGAATGATATCAATCGCCAAGTCCTCAGGGAAGTCTAAATTCAGCTTCAATAACCGGTCCACAAACCATTTCATTTTCTACAAGTGACCGGTGATGGGTTCACAATCCTTCATCCTGGCTGTTATCATGGAGGAGATGATTTCATACCTCTCTTGATGCACGCTCTGATGGTACCTATCCATCAGATCTAGGTGCATCTTATATGGGTAGAAATCTTCATAGGATTTCTGGAGTTCGGGAGTCATGGTAGCCAACATGATGCAGGACACTTTGGTAGCATCCCTCTCATGTGCAGAGTACTCCACAAGCTCCTCGGGAGTAGCAGTGGACTCATTGATAACCCTAAGCTCCTTATCAAGGATATATTCCTTGTTCTCATAGCGGGTAATCAGCCTGATGTTTCTCATCCATTCATTGAAGTTAGACCCATCAAAAGTGACTTTCCCACACAAGTTCATGGGGGAAAAGGAGCCTGTAGGGATTGAGCCAGTAGTAGTGTTGGAAGACATCTGAAATAAAGAAGGACAAGTTTAATTAGATGAAGCATCCTTAATAAGTCACCCAAATGAAATATTAAGGCTAGGATCCAACAAACTATTTATAGTTGGAAGAGGGATGTCGTAATCCATACTATAAAATATTTGAAGGTAGGTAAATGACGATTTACCAATTTCCACCATAGGAACAAAATATTTTATTATTAGGTTTTATTGGATTTGAAACTCCTAGAACTTTTTGAGATACATTGAATTTTTCAATGGCATGTTTGAATCACGATTGTGCCCTCATAAGTTTGCAACTGGGATGCCAAGGATCACAAACAAGGTGTGAATAACCATACAAATTGACTTGGTACCCTTAACTATATTACCTAATCTATGTGCCGATTAACCACAAACGCTCCACCGATCTATAATAAAGTCCAGTTACCCTTTGCCACACTTACTAGTCCTTGTTGGTGTGCCGGTTTACCACACACGCTCCACTAACGGCTTGGTAAGGTACAAAGTGTAATTTTATGGGCTAGCACCTAGTTCACATTTTCCTAAAGTAACTAAGATAGGGAATTAATAGTGTACAGTTACTTTATAATTCATTATACTTTTAATGAGAGTTAAAGTCTTATCCTACCCGTTCGGCTAACGACCCTCCACCAGTAAAGGAAGCGGTGGGTGAGAGTGGACACCCATTAAGCTGCCATTTTATAGGCAACAACCTTATACCCCCCTTATAGACTGACTTTGTGAATGAGGCCTACTTGCAGTAAGATTGACTTATTCTTATACATATCTATATAAATAAGATTATAATAATAGTATAAGTGTTGTTTTATAAAACTTTTAAAAACTAAGGTTTAATTTGGAATTAAAGTATTAAAGTGTAAGACTTTACGAATTCCAAAATTTGAGGGCAAGTTTTGAAACTATTTCAAGATTCTTCAATTTGCAACTTATGAGTTATAATGGTTCATAAAGTTGAAGACTCTTCATTTTATGAAACCTCCTATTCTTTAATGACAACTTTTAAAGAAGTGACCTTTGGTTATCCATAACTTGAGGACAAGTTATGGACACCATCATTAGCATTAAGATCATGAATTAAACAAGCATGTATGTTACACACAATTCCTATGATCTTCTAAAACTCATAAGAACAAATATTCATATCAAACAACTTCAAGAAATCATATTAACACATAAAACTTGAAAATTGACAATAGTCATTTGAAATGGGTTAACATAATCATTACCACTTTAAAAAATAGATTTTACAAGTCCAAAACAGTTTGGGGTAATGATTCTTGCCCATTTCCAGCAAGAAAATTAGAAAACTGCCCAACACGCACCTACTCGTCGAGTGCATGATCCTACTCGATGAGTAGGATGAATTTTGTCTTGGACTCGTCGAGTTCTCGCCTTGCATTTGGCGAGACTAGTTGAACAGTGAACAATTTTTCGATTTTTCAAGCAGTTTGCATCAAATATACAGAAAACAATATGAGGCTCGAATACCACTGATGGGTTCTGAGCATTCTAACACCCCTATGGTGTATATGCAACCCTATAAACCTTAAATCTATGTTTTCTCTAATATACATGCAAATTTGATTTTTCAAGGTTTACTTCCTAACTAGCATGGTATGGGGAATATGTAATATTAAAAACTAGTAGAAGTACATACCTTTATTGTTGCTTGGATTCCTTGAAGACTTTGTGAGCCTAGCACCCCAAATGTTGGTCCTCAAATGCTTCTCACGACACTACAAGACTTGCAATAACTTGAGAGAATATACTTGCACTCAAAAATCGGTTATGCCCTCTTAGAACTCCCTAGTAGTCCGATTTTGCTAGCTATAGGGCTCCTTTTATAGTGTTGTCACAATTAGGGTTTACACATGAATGCCCTTAATTGTCATGACTCTTCATTTCTAATGATCCATGGGTTTGTAACTCCCATGAACTATCCATGGAGCTCCAAATGGTTAGAACCCAAACCCATAAACCATGGATCATAAATCCACCATAAAAGATTAGATGATTGTCATAATCAACCCTATATATTTAATTAATCTCATTTTGATCACCAAATGAATTCTAAATTAATACTTGATTAACACTAATTAAATAATACTATAATTAATATATTAGAACTTATAATATATTAATAATCACAAGTGTCCTTTCTTTCATTTAGTCTATCCAAGTATTGCAATGCCATGCAACCAAAATGGACCATGTCGGGTCAGGTCAAGTACATACCAAATAGAGTTATGGACTTAGACACTATATCCAACACCAACAGCCATTTTCTGGAGGCTCGCATATGTCAGCGCTGGCCTATAGTCATCATCCAGAAGCTTGCGGGTTGGATTAACCCATGAGTTAATAAGGGTTTCATCCATGGTAGTGTCGAACCCATGGTCTCTCCATATTTGTTTCGCGAAATTGGCCGCCTTCCAGTCCTTCTTGCTTTGCTTCGTTGCGGGGAAGTCATCTAAGTGTTCTAATGACATAGTTGGTGCCAAGTTTCTGAATTAAGGTGGGGTTTCTTGGCGAGGAGGAGATTCATGTTTCTAAATTTGAATCTCCGGAGGAGATTTCGGAGGAGAAGGCACCGGAGTCTACGGTTTAGCTTGACCCGTAGTTAGAATCAAAGATTGGTGAGCTTCAAGAGTTGCAATGGTTTGATCTGGAGCGAAGTGAGATGGGACAAAGTCTGGTGTGACCGGAGATTGATGGAGCCGTAGATCAGAGTGCTCACTTTCTCCTTTTGAGGAACTAACATGTTGGTCCTAAAACCATTGACGGAGTCCATGAATCTTCATGAAAACATTGTTGAATTGGGACATTAGGATATAAGAAAGTTGCTAATTATCGGGGATCTTCGTGTCGAACAGCAATTGATGAATGTCTTTGGTGAGCTTGAGGATCTCCTGACCATGAAAGCTTGTGGTCAGGGAGCGTCAAAGATTGTTGATCATTGATTGGAACACGGAGATGGTTGATTCGTAAACATTGTGAGTGTCCTCAACAAGATTCTTGGACTGAATAGCTTGATCAATAATAGATGATTGAAGTTCTGTTTTGATTGTGGTGACCTCTTGGATAAGACGTTCGGCAGTAGCTATGAACTCTTTTTAGCAATATTTGTTCAGCAACCAGAAATTCTCTTGTCTCTAGGCGTTCAAGTCTTTCAGCAATTGACTGAGGACCAACAGCTTCAGTTTGTGGAGGTGTTGAAACTGCGGCTAAAATTTTATCAACTTTTTCTTGGAGACTTAGAAACTCTTTGCATGTTGATGCGACATCGGATCCGACCACCTGCTCTGTGAATGTGCTTCTACGTTGGAGACGGATGGTGCCAAATGATGCGACATCGACCTCCGATGATTCATCTGGTCTTCTACTGTGGCGAAGATCTACTAGTCATAATCAGAGAGATACGTTATAGCTGCCCCAGGGATTGTGCCCCTGGAGCGGACTCCGACGATCAAGTTAGATCATCTAGTACATGGTCGTAATGTATATGTTTAGCCATTATAGTTTTACCTGATGAAATTTTAAATTTTATAACAGTGCTCCGACTTTCGCCTTATTGAGGAAATATTTACATTTTGAATTAGTCTTTTAAATGTTTTCAGTTTAGTTATCTGAGATCAAAAGACGTACCAAAAATCTACCGAGTTTCTTGATACTTCTCCCTAAGCAGTAGAGTCAAACTCCTCATGTGTCCTTGTCTTTTCCATCGGTTGGGCAATTCCTTTTGAGGTGTCCCTTTTCACCACACAGGTGACAAACTATATTGGTCGCCGCATTAGTGGTTGATGTAATAAACTCAACCGGGGCTCTGCATGTACGGGAGGTGTGCCCCTTCCTGTTGCATCTAGTACAGTGGAGTTCCCGACATATGCCATGATGATGGTAGCTGCACTTGCTGCAGTGGGGAAGGTTTCCTAGATATGGTCTTCTTGAAGTCGGGAGGGAAGGATTGACAGGGGTATTGACTGCCTCAGCTCGTTGCTCTTTGGAAGGTCCTTGAGCCGAGGTACCTCCCTCCTCGATCTTGAGTTTTCTCTTCAGTGAATTCGGTTGAGGTTCTTGGGTGGCTGGGTATGCAGAGGTTGGTTGCTGCTGTCCATTGCTAGGATCGGAAATCCCGATAGGGCCCTTGCTAGCATTGGCGTTGTTAGCATTCCGGTGAGCCATGACAGCTGCTACGACTGCCGAGACTGCAGCTTGGAACGTAGGTTCGTCAAATGGGAGAGTAGGTTTCTTGCTTGCGGACTGGTTGCGCTTCTTCGGTGGCATGGTTTTCCTACATGGAAAGGAATGCAAGATAATGAGAGACGATGGCTAACCCTGGACATATCTGTCCTGACTGTATTAGGCATAAATTTTTCCCGTGCCTCGGGTACGGGTTGTCTGAGTGTCGACCTACATCCTTATGATGTAGTCCTGATAATCAAGGTAGGTGTATGAGTATCGGAGAAAGGCCATAAGATGCGAGTCGTTCCTACTACGTTACCTTTATACTGGGTAGGTTTCACTCTCTGGCCTAGAAAGATTTGAGAACAGTTCGGAATGAAACCGTGGAAAGAGAGGCTCATGAAGGCTTATGGCTAGATACTTTCAATAGAGGTGCGGGGATCTGCTCTAATCGTGTAACTGGCAACGCGAAACGGCGATTTACCTAACACATAGCGTGAGTAGTGTAATCACTAACTCACTATATTGTATTATTTTAAGGGTGTATTAGCGTGACGAATCACGAGGAAAAGACAATTCTCGAGTTCCATGTAATGGCTCCCTCTGTCTACCTCATAGCTTTGACTGGAATCGGCGTGGGTTTCCTTCGTGTAGTTACCTAGGGTTCTCTCCTCGTATGGACATATTGAATTTCTACTCCGTCTTCCTTTTGATCCCGACTCTAGGTGTCATCACATCATGATGGATGACTGGGAATCTCGGAAGTTTAGGCGAATTTCTCACCGATGTCCCTAAAATGACATAGGCACTTGGTGAATTTAATAGTCTCGACCCAGTTCTTTTATTTCCGAACAGGAAATCTTTTCAATGAACCTCTTCTGGGTCTGCATCACCTCTTATGTCAAGCAATGAAGTGGATAGGGTTTTCTACAGGGTTCGTGCGAGAATGGAAATGTCTAAAGAATCCTAAGAGGTTATTAACATTTCACTGGATGATCCATATTGAGTCCTGCTACGATTACACAGGGTATACAGATCATATATAGCTTAGATCCGATAGTCCTTCGAATATGTGATACTACTCTAGATCCACATCCCAACGAGGAAAAGGAAACCGGGCGAAACCACACATTCTTAGCCTATGGGATCCTTGTTATATATAACCTTGGAAGTATACTCTCTGTAATTGTAGGTATATCAATAAGGATCTTTTTAGTTCTTCACACAAAGTTATCTAGCTATCCTAAAATACCCCTATGGTATTTTAATTTCTTGTTTGGTTCTTATCTTCTGATTATGATTCTGGGATTATTGTTAGTCTTTTAGTATTCCAAAATACTCCTATAGTATTTTTAAACTTTATGTTTGGCTCTATCAATCCTAATTGGTAAGTTTCAGACCTATTGCAACACCACTATCACTCCCAAACACACGTTCATCGCATCTCGAATAAATGTAGTTGATCAGGTTACATTTATTCCAGCTTACGATTACATAACTGCCCAGGTTTGACTGTAGTGCTCAACATCCGAAGACTTTTATTATTGTTCTTCTTGTGATACTTTTGTTCGAGTGTTTAGATTCTGGATGTTCTTATACTTTCGTAAAATATGGTTATATGTTAAAGTATAATTATTGGTCAGAGTGTTTTATCCCAATGCGTTTACAGGTTGTATATCTTTTATGAATTGATATACTTAGCTCACTATAAACAATGCTCTGATACCAATCTGTCACACCCCAAAACCGAAACGGCGGAAACGTTCTGGGGTGGATGACGTCATGTCAAGTATCACAACACATGAATTATAATAATCAAAGTACAACAAAACATTTCATTAATAGTAATAGTTTTACATGGTTTACATAACAGTACATCAAGGTAATACAAGTAAATATAAGGACAGCATGGTACTAAGCTATCTTCATCAACAGCTCCAGGGATATACCTGTCTAATGCTAACCTGAGAATACAAGTTATTTGAAAAGCGAGTATCAGCATTTTTACAAATGCTTGTGAGTTCATAAGCATTAAGTGACATTTTAATCAAATAACTTTATATAAGTGGTAATTTTCAAGTATACAGTGAAATAGAGTCCTTTCCAGAAAATCCTATATTTTCTAATTAAAAAGCAGTCTTCTACCAAGACTGGTCAGAGTTATGTGGTAAAAAGTAGTTTTCCCTTAAACACTTTCATTATCAAAATACGGGATTTGCTTTTTAAGAAAGTCGGAGAATATCAGGGAAAATGACATATGCCTCAGCAGTGAGGACTGCTGACTAAGGCAAAAGAATCATAGACACCAGGAGGGTATCGAATGAACGACACGCCTGGCTCAGTCTAACAAAAGAGACACAGACCCCAGAACGTACCAAATGAAAGGTATAGCTAGTAAGGTCTAAGAACAGTGAATACAGACCCCAGACAGTATCAAATGAAAGATACAACTAGCAAGGTCTAAAAACAGTGTGACTCCGAGAGTGGGTTCCAGTATACAGTGTAAATTGCTGGTGAAAAACCATTACCTTAAGACCATGAATTATAAGGTAACTTGGGATACTCGTAACCATACTAACCGACACTAGAGTACCTGACGCCCTACAAGCGTCTAGAGAATATGACATTTGTCACCCCTTGGCTTCGTAAGCCGTGGATAGTAGCTAGCAGTCAGGGTGTGGGGGTGTCAATCCCGTATTGATCTATACACACAATGTTCGCTCTCCCTACAGGAGACTCTGGTTACCAAATAGACAACGGAGAAGGCCGTGTCCCGAAGATGCATCCCAAATAGTGGGTAGTGTGTTTCCAATACAGTGTTGAACTAGAGGTAGAGACTCATGACTAAACTGACTAATGTAAACCTATATGACTATGCTTGCATACATAATATATAATCAATGATCAAACGACCTTCGGACGGACATCCGATCCCACCAGACCACATCTCAACGAAGAAAAGGAAATAGGGGGAACAAACCTTACTAAGTCCTTCAAACATTATTTATATGCATCTATACAAGCACATGCATACATCTAACTATGTGGAAGTGTTATCAGGTATAAGCGTATAATGAAGTGGAGACATTCATAAGTATAAGTGTATCACGAAATGGAGACGTTCTCAAGTATAAGTGTATCACGAAGTGGAGGCGTTCTCAAGTATAAGCATATCACGAAGTGGAGGCGTTCTCAAGTATAAGCGTATCACGAAGTGGAGACGTTCTCAAGTATCAGTGTATCACGGAGTGGAGACATTCTCAAGTCTAAGCGTATCACGAAGTGGAGGTATTAACTAAACAGAAATAACGCAGTGGTATCTTAACCAAGTAGAAGTATAAAAACATAGACGAAAACTTCGGAAAAACCTTTATATATTAAGAAAATCACGAATTTGTATTCCTTTGTAAAATAAGTTTGAAAATCTTTAAAAATCCTTTGAAACCTTTCATAAACAATTTTAAAACGAAACTTTGATTAAACAACATAAGTGAAAGCTGAACAAATAACTATGTTTTTAGAAAACCATTTACAGTGTCATTCTCGGTAAAACAGTTAACAGTGTGGTAAATCCTTGTGCATGCGGGTTATCAATCACATGTGATTGATATGATAACTAGCGTGTTTAACTTGTATTCCCCCTATAAAACATGTAAAAGCATTTAAAAGTTCATTCAGGGGTATGAACTCACCTAGTGTAAGTGGATCCGACGAAGGTGCCGGTTGGGTGCTCGGTGTCAAGTAAGGACTTGGACACCCTTAGAGACCTATTTAACATATGATAACACATGTTAACATACAATTAGTATATTTAATACTAATTAAACAAGTATACGCACTCTAAGGAGCAGAAAACACTTTGGTTAAGTGTTTGGGGTGTCCCGGGTAACATCTAAGAGCTTGAATGGTTTAGGTATGGAGTTTACTCTTCAAGAGTAAACTCCCCATGTGGTGTTTATGGCCCTGGGACAACTCCCCATGAGTTTACGGCCGTAAACTCATGGTGAGGGTGTTCTAGGGTGTTTAAAAGCTTTATCTTGATCGTGGAATTTTGCTAGGTCCAAATCTAAATTTTATGACTGGATTTAAGGGGTTTAAAGGGACCATATGGGATTTTACGGCCTATGAACCACCCCCATGGGAGTTCACGGCCGTGAACTCCTACCCTCTTGATTTTATGGAAGTTTAAGGCCCTTTTTCAATCCTAGTAATTATTCAAGGCTATAGGGGTGTTTGGTGTTCCAAGAGTGCACTCCCTTGGAGTTTATGGTCCAAATGACCACTCCTTGGGAGTTTACGACCGTAAGCTCTTGCCTTGGCCGTGAACTCTCATGCACCTCTTCAAACTTTGATTTTAAGCCCTTGATTCAACCCTAGCATTTTCTAGTGAAGGTATAAGGCCAATTTGGGGGTTTAAACTCTCATTTGGTGAGGTTTGGGGGTGTTTACGGCCTAAGCACTTGCTTGGGCCGTAAACACCCCCAAACCTCACCAAATGAGAGTTTAAACCCCCAAATTGGTGAGGTAAAAGGCCAATTTGGGGGTTTAAACTCTCATTTGGTGAGGTTTGGGGGTGTTTACGGCCTAAGCACTTGCTTGGGCCATAAACTCCTTTTTACCCCTCATTTCTTAGTGTTTAATTGTTCTAAACCCAAAATAGCATGTCCCTAATTTATGTCTTAAGCCTAAGGGTGGTTTGGGAGTGTTTTTGGGGCATTTTTGCAATGGTTTGAGGTGTTTACGGCCTAAGCATGTTCTTGGGCCGTAAACTCTCTTTTATGCCCTAAAACTTTGTGTTTTGATGATTAAACACTCCTAGATAAATTCCCTAACTAGTATCCAAGCTCAAATAAGGAAGAATCGGGACTTTTGGCCACTTTTTAGGTGTTTACGGCCTAAGGAGGCTCTTAGGCCGTAAACTCCTTTTCCTTGTCCTTTTCATGAGATTTTTGAGCTATAACAACAATAATGCATGTTTAGAACAAGTTAGGGTTGAAGGTTTTACGTTTAGGAGCCGGAATTCGTGGTTTTTGGCATGAAAAATGCATCGTAGAGAGAGGGTGATATGGAAGTGGGAAAAAGGGTGGAATGAAGTCCACTCCCCCTTATATAGGGGCTTGAGTTGAAGCTCAGTGGAAATCTACCCGATACTGCCGTTACACAGAGCTTTTGGTCGTGCCCGATTTAGTTGTTGTAATAAAATTTAACTTTTTCCAAAATAATATGGAAATGTAATTTAAGTGTTTTCATCTACTTTATTACGACTATAACGACATAAGGATGTAAATAAATAAAACATTTATTTATTTGGCGACCTCTGATTAACGAAACTTTTATAAAATAGAATATTCCGTTAATGGTAACGGGGTGATGTAACGGAATAAACTTTGGGTTGTCACACTAAGAGCCAGACAACATTGGTGTTGATGGATTATAAGCAACAACGTTGTTGTAGATAACGTTCTTCTTGAAGATTAACCTTGTTATAGCAAGTTGTATTGTAGGAAACGCCTTATTGATAGTCCGACCATAGGAAAACTATGATAATTAGAGGCACAAAATGTGGTGCTAAGCATGTCATAAACTTATGATGAGTGATTTACGAAGCACGGCGATACGCGACTTATGTTGCGTGTCTTAGAAGAATAGTTCGGGCTTAGCACCTAGCGATCATGGTGATGTCACGCAGCAGAGCTTCGCATGAAGATCGGGCTTAGCAGGTCAAGATCGTAGATACAACATTGCGTTGAATTAGGTAGGAAAAGTTTGCAAGCCTTTAATCCTTGTTGGCGGAGCATGCCGCTGGAGCCGAGCTGAGAAGCTAGGCGACTCAAGGCAAGGGTCCTAAACCTCACATGCAGAGCCTGCCACTATATTGGAGTCAGGCTGAGAGCCATGCGACTCAAGGCGAAGGTACTCAACCTCGCATGTGGAACGTTCCGCTATAATGAAGTCGGGCCGAGAAGGCAGGCAACTCAAGGCGAAGGTACTGAACCTCGCATGTGGAGCTTGCCGCTATAATGGAGTCGGGCTGAGAATCCATACAACTCAAGGCGAGGGTACTGAACCTCGCATGCGGAGCTTGCCGCTATAATGGAGTCAGGTTGAGAAGCCATGCGGCTCAAGGTGAGAGTACCGAACCTTGCATGCGGAGCGTGCCGCTATAATGGAGTCAGGCTGACAAGCCATGCGACTCAAGGCGAGGGTAATGAACCTCGCATGTGGAGAGTGACACTATAATAGAGTCGGGCTGAGAAGCCAGGCGACTCAAGGCAAAGGTACTGAACCTCGCATGGAGATCTTGCCGCTATAATGGGGTCGGGATATGAAGTAAGAAAGTACTAAGCCTCGCATGCAGAGCTTGCCACTATAATGAAGTTGGGCTGAAAAGCCAGGCTACTCAAGGAGAGGGTACTGAACCTCGCACGCGGAGCGTGCCGCTATAATGGAGTCACAACCATTTTCTTCTTTTTCTTCTTCTCCTTCGGTTTGGAAGTTGAGTGTTGAGAACCGCTTGAATCTTCATCATCAAACACCATCATGAAGTCATCTGACTGAGGTGGTTGATTAACTTCAGTCATGTCAAGATCATCCAGACCAAAAGTTGGTCTAGAGCTGAATTCAATTATTGTACCGTCTCCGTTGGATGCATGAATTTAGATAGTTTGAGTGGCTTTGAACGACTCGCGCCACTTTGAAGAGCTTGGGCTTTCTGGATGGTTTCATCCATTGAGGTCATCCAATGTTGAACTTTAAGGATTGTGGCCACGGTGTTTGCATTATTGATCGCATCCGCCCTACTTGGCAACTGTTTTGGTTTGTTGATCTTTGCGGGCCTGGAATGCCCTTTTGAAAGCTTCATACTTTTGCAATTCCGATTCAGTCTGTGGTTTATACTGAACCCAAGATTCATCAGAATCATATCCGTCAAATGCTTTTTGTTGCACCAGGGTGTCCCCCGGGTTCATGAATCCTTGCACGTTTGTGCTCACCATGCCTAAACCACCTGATTGTAAGGTAAGAAGAGAAGGATTTCCTGAGCTTCCTTGGTCTGCTTAACCTGTAGTGAAGTGTGGCCTAGGCTCAGTTTTGGCTAGGGCTGAAGAATTGCCCTGCCGTTGGGAATGTGTATCAATTGCGTGGATGAGAAAATTAAGTATGGAGTGCAACTCCTGTTCCTCAAAAGAATGGAGATGGGAAGCCCTAGCGACCTTAGGGCATTTAGAACCAACTAGATCTTCTTAGGATTCTATTAGGGTCGAGTCTCGATGATCAGATTAAACAGACACACTTACTGTGTCTGAGTGGTTGGGGAGGGTTGAAGCTAATAGGTCTGCAGGGACCCCAAGGACTATCAGAGTCTTTTGAGAGACTTTGGTATTAGTCCGGCCGCGCATATGGCTAGGACATGAGTTTGTTTTTTGTTTCTTGCGAACAAAAATTGTTCTGAAGTCACTGTCAGATTCTTCATCAATGTTGACAGAAGAGTTTTGCATATGAGGATTGGATTCATCTGAGGACACATAAACTTTACGTTTCTTTGATAATTTAACTTTCTTTGACTTGCGGTGAGGGTCTTTCCTTGATGATACCAACTTATTTAGCCTTTGGTCCAATGGTTGACTTGACTGTGTCGTGGTAGTGGGGGCTACGCTACTTACTGGACCGTGTGGTTGTGTTGAGGCTAATATGGACTGACTAGGTAGAGGCGTGGTAGAAACGTATGAGTCAATACCTTCCTTAGCCTCCATATCGTCTGTGACTTCTTTTGTTTCCAGTTCAATAGACATCAATAGGTATATTGGTAATCGTCTCAGAGGTCCAAAGATAAATTGATCTTTAGAGGATGCATACTTTTTGAGATCACGACTGGTGAAGAAGTTGATGTCGTTGCCCGTGCTGATTACTGCATTATGGTGAAGGTCTGAAATGCACAAGGACCAGAAGCCTAAAAAGGTGAGTTCTGTTGCGCCTGCCCTCAGATTCTCCTTTGGGATATACTGAAGAAAGTCATCCCACAAAATTTGATAGCATTTGACTTCGTTCCCAGTGAAGATGCTCCACACCAATTCGAGTAACTTGAGGCCCATGTTGTCAGTTCCTCCGGTTCTGCTAGAGAGACTCCAGATTATGAAGTGACAAACAAATTTCCATATCGCAGGCAACTGGTTTTTCTTGAACTCCCTAATTCATTTGAGTTTCTTTTGATAGCCCATTTGATAGAGAGAAGAGACTGATGGGTTTTAGCCATATGAACATTCCTATGTGCACATACAAACCCTAATGCTTGGATCTAGGTTTCTCTAATTGAACATGCATTGTATCCAAGACTTTGAACAATAGATATAGCGTAATAACATAAGAAAAACAAATCTAAAGGAATACCTTGAATTGCTTGCTTGAATCTTCTTGTCCTTGGAGCTTAGAGTCACAATTGTCACTCCTCTAATGGCTTACAAACACCAACTTAGCAAGAGGATGATTAGAGAGAGAGAGAGGGGAGAGGGCAAGAAGTCGGCCAGGGTTCTTTCAACGACTGACAACAGACTACAATTTGAACATATCAAATTAGTCCCGGCTTGGCCAATCACTTAGGTGCCATCACTAAATCATCGAGGGGCCCACAGATATCGCTATTATCCTACTTTGGATAAAAGGAATGGATAAACTTTGACTCAATGCTTGCTTCCACTCACTCACCAAATCACACACAACAATATGTTTCATAACACCAAGTTACTGGTGCGTTTACATATTATCAATGTGCAACCGACTCACAAGATACAACTCACACATCTCGGTTTCAAGAATATAAGATATTATCGTCTCACCAATCACTCGTGATAAAATCCATGAAGTGATCCAAGCGAGAGAGGATTTAATCCAATGCTCAAATCATATTCATAAGCACTCATGAACGTTGCAGCAAACATTTGCTTATGTTTAATACTCTTTAGACAATCCACACACCAATTCATGATAGTCTTCATTTATATCTACTTCCAACATATGAACGACTGTGGTCCGTTCGAATAATTCGATTATTCTGAAATAATTAATTATTCAGAAAGTCAAAACATGCAAATTGAAACACAAGAATAATACTAATCCTATATGGCCTCAAACCTTTGAGTATAAATAAAACACCTTTTATTTATCACCATATCGATTACTCATTATTTGTTGTTTCGGGTAATCAACTTCTTACTTGAATTATTACTACACTTGTCCCATGCTCTTAGCATGCTCACAATGTTTACCTATGGTTCTTACTTTGTGAAATAGATCAAATGAACACATTTCCAATCATACTCATTTCACAACTCCTAATCCTTTTTCATAAGTGAAATAATATCAAATTCTTGCCACTTATGGAATATGTTAGATTCTAACATTTTATGCAATGATCCTTTCGTAATGTCACTGCACTAAAGTCACAATGACTATTGCCAATGAAATTACAAATTCCTCTATCGGAGATTGTTACAAGACAATTCCTTAGATATGATGTCTCTCACTCAAAGTACATTCCTTTGAACATCCTTTTGCATAAATTTTTCTAATCTAGACATAGACTCTCAATATCCAACTCCCAATATGGAAACATTTCCATATTTGCCATATGACAACTTATTCTTAATAGAATCTTATCTATTCATAATAATGTCGATATGGTCCATCCAATATCATACTTCCCACTACTCACAAGCGACCAATCCTCAACAAGCTTTCAATCGTCCTTTGATAGTTGTTTAATTATCTTAGTCAAAACCGATTCTTGTCCTTTTTCCCTCTAAATGCGCTAGACATTTGGAAAATTTTAGAATGGTCAAATATTATAGCATTTGCAATCGATGCTTTACCTGAAGCGTATAGGACACGATGCATAATGTCTTACATAAAGATCTGATACTTTATCAATCTTCTGGCATAATATTTTATGTGTCACATTCTCACAATTCGATTTATGAAGAGGGATGCCATAATCATAATCGAAATTTGAGAACGCACTAGGTATCCTTGAATAAATTTATTAACATTCCACAACCTAAGCCTTTGAAATGAATCATAATATTCTCTCCCTTAATATAGCAAAACAACTATTCAACCCTTACAACTTTGCAAAGTATGACTCTTGTTTTCTGTAATTAATATCGCTAACTTGCAATACTTGCCTTAATAATCATACAATCATAACGTTTTTGCTCCCACTATCACGATGATTGTTATAAACATAACACTTATGCTCCCACTAGCTTTGACATGTATTCAGAAACAACTTAACTTTCAGAAAAACAATACCTATTGAATTTCTTAAATTCATGTTTCTAATACCTAATGCTTTGATAATCTTTTATCTAGGCTTATACACCTTTCCCTTAGATAGCTCAAATGTGTGTCTAAAACAGTTCAGACTAATTGCCAAATCTCACAATTCCAATCATGGAAAGGGATACCGTAACCATAATCAAATTCGAGAATCCAATTATCACAATCACTATCTCCTTAAAATCTCTTTTAGTGAAAGCATTTCCTCACAGTCATTTTCATGAAGGAGGTAATCTTATGACACTTAGATTTTAATGGTGTATCTGTTCCTATCCATGTGAATTTTTCAAAACCAAAGTTTGCGACGAATCCAAACTCATATGGACCTAACTTTCTCAATCTAGATTTCTTGCCTAATGGTAACACGGCCGCCCACCATGTCTTCCAAGTAGTTAAGCAGCTCACCCTTTCCTATCAATGCACTTTTCATTGATCAAGGTCCTTGCCTTTTATGCATTCAAATGAGAACTCATAGCGCTCACATGCATAATTATCTTAATTGGAATGGCACAGAAAAAAAGATAATGTCAACACGATAGGTTGTAAACCTCTACTCGTGTGCTAGTGATGATCGATAAGGTTTATTCTTGATTTGTTCTTGAAACCTTTCAAGACCATTAAGACTCCCACTGACTCCTTGACATATAAGATTCTCTTGTCAATAAACATTTCTTGACAAACAAATATTCAAGAGTTAGTGTAGCCTTTATCAAGACAAATCATTTCATAAAATTGGTCATAGTTGGTCTTTGTCTTATCCAAGACATTACAACTTTCCAATTTCAAATGTGCGAGAATAGGAAAGCCTTTTTTCCAAATTCTACATTTGATGAATATTATAAGCCTTCTTAAGACTTTTCACTCAATATTACAATCTTAACTCTAAGACTTGTTTTGGAATGAAGTATGATTGACTTCTTGACTTAACCATTTCTTCAATTCTTTATTCCTCCTCTTATACATACACTTGTACTAAGACTTATTTAGAGGATCAATTGAAATATGGTTCTTAATCATTAAGACATATCATGAAGTATAAAAGTTAATCTCCCTTCTTTTTAGAATAGAGAAACTTTTATCTTTTTGCCTACTTGATTCTCTTATTCGTTCTGTTATTGATTTAAAACTTTTTCAATCAATTCAGAATTACACTTAATCTTATAAGTGTAATCATATTTACCAATCCTTTAGTAAATCATGACGAATATATTTGTTACCCTTGTGGTGGACTTGATCAACACACAACTTTGTGTATTCAATCTCCTAGTCCTTCACTTGACACTTTGTCAACGAAATAGTCTAATTTCCAAATATGAAATTTCTCATTCATCATGTAACCAAGTTGCATGATTCCAAGTTTCTGTCCACTTGAAACTTGGACGATGAGAAACTTTCCCTATTTGGTAAATTCTTGACATTTCCACTATTAACATAATTAAGAATCACATCCATTCGTTGTAGAAATATGCAAACATCAATTTTTCATAACGATTTCATTGCAAGGAAATAAATAAATAAATGAGTCAAAACAAAATTTATTTTATTCATAAAAGCAGCGGAAAACATTTATCCTTACAATGCAAAATCAACTGAAAAACTATGTAGTCAAATATTCCTAACAATTCTATCATAACTTTCTAAGCTCAAAATCTAATCTTCAAGTCCATGCGATCAAGATCCATTTCTTTGTGATTAGACTCATCTTGCTTTTCCATCAAGCTTCCTCTCTTTTCACTGTTCCTGCAAAACATTCAAATGTAATCACATCACATTATGTATTAAGAATCAACGAATAGGAACTTAATGGAGTTAGATAGTGGACTTTACCTGAAGCATAGCCATACTCTTTGACTCTCCCGTCTTCTAGACTCTTCAGGCTCTTAGGGTAGGCTTGTATCCAATGCCCTTTCTCTTGGCAACAAACGCAGGTCGGTTCTCCTAGAACGTCCTCAGAAGCATGGTTGGTTGACTTTCCCAACAAATACGCTCCATTGCTTTGCCAAATCATTTTTGATTCAGCAGCAATGAGCATGTAAGTTAGGTCAATGAGGTTTTTTTCATGATCCATCATATAATACTTTCTTTTGAACTCATTATATGATTCAGGGAGTGACTGCAGAACCCAGTTCATAGCCAACTTATTAGGGAATGACGCACCCAACATTATCAACCTATCGATGTGTGATTTCATTCCTACAACGTGGGCACACACGGGTTTACCATCTTCATGTTTCATTTCCAATAGGGCTTTAGTGACATTGAACCTTTCAATTCTTCGATCTTGTGGGTTAGGGAGAATGATTGGAGGAGGTGGAGGAAGTGAAGCATGATTTCTTGTTCCTCGATCAAATCGTGGAATATCATCTTCATGTGGAATGCTTGTTCCACGGGATTTGGGAAGACCATAGTTGCCGTACTTTGACATCTACAAAACGGGAGAAAACAAATTCAAGTTAGTTGATTGATTGAGTCCTTAATAAATCACCCAAATGAGATATTAAGGGTAGGACCCAACACAATACGCTACAACCTAGAAAAGGGATGCCGTAATCTAGTTGCAGAATATTTGAAGGTAAGTGAATGACGATTCACTAATTTCCACCATGAAAAACGAAAAAGAAATTGAAGTTTTAAATCTATGAAAAGTCCTAGATCCTATGAGATTCATTGAACATTTAAATGGCATGTTTAAATCTCGATATGCCCCTCTAGTTTGTGACTGGGATGTCGAGGATCACAAAGCGGGTGTGAATAACCATGCAAACTTACATGGTGCCCCCACATGTTACAGTCATCTATTCGATGTGCCGGTAAACCACACACGCTCCACCGAACTATGACAAACATTGAGTCACCCTTTGCTACCTTTGCTTAGAACCATTTAGTGTGCCGGTAAACCACACACGCTCCACTAACGTCTTCGCAAGGGTACAAAGTGTAATTTCATGGAATTGCATCAATTCTCTTTTGCCTAAAGTAACTAAGATTGGGAATTTCTAAAACATTTAGTTACTTTTGTACTTTATAATACTTATAATGGAAGGTTTCTGTCCCATCCTACCCGTTCGGCTAACGACCATCCACTAGTCAAGAGTGCGGTGGGTAAGAGTTGATACCCATTCAATCGCCATTTTATAGGTAATTTCCTTAAACACCCCTTATAGACCAGCTTCGTGAATGAGGCCTACTAACGGTAAGACTGACTTTTACTCATACATATATATAATGTTAGACTTTTAATGTTATATATAGTATAGGGTGTATTTTACACTTTTAAAAATACTAGGTGGTCAAATTTAACAATTATACCTTTAATTGAATTAAATTGTAAACCAAAACTTTTATGGATTTATTCAATCTCTTTTAATTATACACCTTAATTAGTTAATAAAACCATGAGGGGTGATTTGAACTTTTCAAAACTATACTAGGGTTTTAGAATTTAACATTCCTAAATTAAACCTTTAATCAACTTTTAAATTCCAAAACTTGAGGGCAAGTTTTGAAACAATTCAAAACATTAGGGTTTAGAATTTAAATATACATCAAAATTAAACTTTTAATCAAAATTTAAATTCCAAAACTTGAGGGCAAGTTTTGAAACCTTTTCAAAACATTAGGGTTTCAACTATTTAAATTTCAAAACAAAAAACTTTTGAGCTCAAATTTAAACTATAAAACCTAAAGGGGAAAATTGAAAGTTTTCATAACATAAGGATCAAATAATAAATAATATAAATTAAACAATTAATTTTATCATTATCTATATTTGACCTAATTTCAATTTCTTGCAAAATAAGTTACCCAATTAATACAAATAATCAACTTTAATCATATAAGGAAGTTATTATCTAATCAATAGGTAATTATCTTTTGTTTAATCAAGGATATACGCATAAATATGTATAAAATCGGATTTTAATGACCTAAAACAGATAAGGCAAGTATCCATGAGAAAAACAACAAGAAATCCCGAAAATTGCTCCATCTGTCGCTCGAACTCGCCGAGTACCACACTGGACTCGCCAAGTTGAGGCCTATTTGCTGAGTACACTGTGGTACTCGCCGAGTTCATCAGGCAGATGGGCCAAAAAACGATTTTGCAAGTTGAACAAACATACAAGGCATCAATACAATAGAAACCAATCAAGTCTCTGATACCACTGATGGGTTTTAGCCATAAGAACATCCTATGTGCTCATGCAAACCCTAATGCTTGGATCTAGGTTTCTCTATTGTACATGCAATTCATCCAAGACTTTAAACCCTAGATCTAGCATACAATTAATCAAATTGTCTTATGAATGGGGTTTAGATCTTACCTTGATTGTTATATAGCAATAACAATCTCAAATCCTCCTTGTAATGACTTTAGAAAGCTTAGAGTCACAAGTGTCACTCCTCTAATGGTTCACAAACACCAAGAGCAAGAGGATGAAGAATAAGGAGAGAGGAGACACCCAAAAACGGCTGGAAACCCTAAGGAACAAGTTCACCACGTTTTTGAGTCTCAAGGGTCCTTTAAATAGTGAGGCTATTAGGGTTATCAAACAAGGAAACCCTAATTAGACTGCTTAGGCCCTAAGCAACCCATGGACTCCTTCCTTAGAGGCCTAGGACGATTTCTAAAGGGTTTCCCCATAGAATTCATCCACCCCTCCAGTATAGAGTCCATTAGCCCAATATTCAACTATCACACAATTGACAGTTCTAGTCCCTTATGTTTAATTAATGTCTTTTAGCCACAAACTTAATTCTTATTAATTCTTGAGTAATATTAATTAAACAATATGACTTCTCCTTTAATATATTAATAAATCATAATTAACTCTCTCTCCATAGTTCATCCTATCAAGTTGCTTTGGTGAAGGCAACACAAAAGGACCATGCACCATTGGGTCAAGTACATACCAAAATAGTTATGAACTTAGACACTAATCCAACAATATCTTGAGAGGGCGGTCTGGCAGTGAGTCAGGCCATTAGAGTTTCTAGATTCTGGAGAGCCAGAAGGGGTATCGTTGCAGCAGATGGGTCTGTCCTTTTCTTGGAGTTTGGATTCAGGTGTCCATGGAGGAAGATAGTTACGTGGTATGAAATCCTTTTGAGGGTGCTTCCCGGGCCATTGGGTTACTATCTGTGTGATGCTAAAGAGCGATTTCGTGGGCGAAATCAAATTAAGTGGGGGAGAATTGTAACATCCTGGTTCCGAGGTATAACATTTCTTTATGGGTTGCATGGATGAGTCGACGAGTTGGTGCCTTAACTCGTCGAGTAGAGTCGTGGCTGGTGATGTGGATTAATGAGTGGACTCGACGATTCCATTAGCTGACTCACCAAGTTAGCACTGCTAAAGGAAACCCCAATTTTCTAGGCTTGAGGCCTATTTAAAGGCACTTAAGGCCTCCTATTGCGGCTACCCTTCAGAAGAGAAAACCCTAAATGAGTCTTGAGTGCTTAGAGTGTGTGTGTGTGTGTGAGAGAGAGAGAGAGAGAGAGCTATTATGAGCTTTTGGTGGGTGTTTTTGCAAGGAAGAAGAGGGTTCAAGCTAGAGGATCAAAGAAGGGTGTTGGATATGCAGGTTTTCACGCTGAAGCTTCAGTTGGAGGTATTGGACTCTACTTTTCCCTTTCATTGATGTGGATCTCTCATTTTAGTAGATTAGGGTTCTTCTTCATCATCATTTTTGGGGATTTTGTGAATTGGGGTTCATGAGGAAGTTAAAACCCCAGATCTGGACCATAGGAGGTCCCAAACGCCTTGAGGTCCTTGCTTTATCTAGCTTTGGTGAAGGTTTAAGTATGTATAACCCATTTTGTTCATGTTTTTGGCATTTCTTGCTCTAGATGTCATGTATGGACATAAAGTCTATGACTTACAAGACTTGTGTGCCCTAATAGTGTAGATCTGAAGATTGGGAAAAAATCGCGCCTTCTAATCGTCTGAATGCATGGGAGTCTGAATAGACTCACCGAGTTTATGGTCAACTCGACAAGTAGTTTAGGGTTTTTCCCGATTTAGCTGAGTCAAGCGATGACCCGACGAGTTAAGGTTTGCTCGTCGTGTTAGACTTTATGAGGATCTCTGAGATACGATGGGACTCGACGAGTCTGGTCGATTTGGACTATTGACTCGATGGGACTTATGTTGAATTTATGAGTGAGTCAATAGGAGCTTCTGGAACCTTGGAGGGATGAGGGTCTTTTACCCATCCCAGGGGTTAAAAATGGAATAAGAGAACTTAGGAGTTTAATGAGTAAAAGAGATATATTGATTAGATGCTTGTCTAATGTATTTAGGCAGAGGATAATTCGAGAATGCCAAGTGCGTATTTACTCCTACTAGCTCTGAGGTGAGTCTTCTCACTATACATACCTAGAGTGGTGATCAGAGTTGTGTGACAGAGTATCTTATATGTTATTTGTGTACTGTGATATACTGCATTTTTTTCCATGTGATTTATGTTATGTATTATTCAGAGTTTACAGATTTAGGACTAGAAGGTCCACAGAGTTAGGACCGAAAGGTTCATAGAGTTAGCACCGAAGGGTCCATCAGAGTGGTGGGACTGGACGGTCCCACTGAGACACATTGACCAGAGGGTCTTACAGAGTTATAGCCTTGAGTGGCTAATATGTTGTGTGTGGTATTTTGGGGAACTCACTAAGCTTAGTGTTTACAGTGTTATGTGTTATCTGTTTCTGGTTTTCTCAGGATCGCGGGAAGGAACCGACTTGATTTTACACACATCGGAGACAGAGTTAAATTAAGAGGATCCTAGAGTTTTGATATATATATAGTTTTTGGATATGAGATTTAATGATTTGAAATTGTGACATTTTGTGACTTTATAATTGTGATAAATGTGTTTTTAAATTGAAAATTTTCGTTCGAAATTTACGGTGTTATATTGTGGTTTGTCTCAGGTCATGTGTTTTGAATATCGTAACTTCTTCATACGATCATATTTTTTAATGATATTTATACTCAAACGTTTGAATTTGAGTTTACTATAATTGTTTTCGATAACTCCCGTTGAAAAGTAAGATGTTTTTACATGAGATATTTATATCCATTTATTCTTTATGAATGCATGTATAAACGTTTTCCTTTTATAAAATCATAATTAAAATATATTGTCTTTAATGGGATTAATTTAAACGGAAAATGTAGTAGACTCAAGTACAAACGTGTAAATATAAAGATCTTTAAAATTTGTGATCGTATGAAGAACTTACGACGTCCATAACACAAGCCCTAAGCCAAACCACAAGAACTAAGCAACTAAGCAACTAAGGTCGCGGTGACCATAAACATGAACAATCTTGAACTCCTTATTAAAGATTGTCCCGCATAAGATGTGTTGAGAAAAACCTACAAAAATCGATCATAAGTACTGAATGTCTAAAAAAACAACAAAGACTTATTTTGTAACAAAAAATTTATTAAGCACTAACTATGTAAAAAAATACTAAAAAATAAATGTGTATAAGAAATATATTACCATTTAACTCATTTTTTTTGGCTTACGTACATTAACAGGTCATATATATATATATATATATATATATATATATATATATATATATATATATATATATATATATATATATATATATATATATATTCAATAAAATATGCATATATAAAAGCATACAATTTTTTTTTAATTTTTTTTTAATCCTCTTAGATATAGGTTTGTACATGCAAACTTGAAATTTAGTAATTAATCTCATTGTAGATAACAAATTTGGTGGTCGTGTTCCTTAATTTATCTCTCTCTCTCTCTCTCTCTCTCTCTATATATATATATATATATATATATATATATATATATATATATATATATATATATATATATATATATATATATATATATATAAACAAATTAATTGGCAATGTCGCCATATAATTATATTCTTGAGTTCATTCACTACATGAAATAGAGCCTTTAGCGGCGACACCAATAGCGGGGACAGGGAGCTTTAGCGGCCACAAATTTAAAAGTCGCCCCTAAAGGCCTGTGTCGCCGCTATTGGTGTCGCCGCTAAAGATTGAATGACACCGATCCGCTCTTTGACGTTTTGGCAAACACGAACCATCCGATCGTTTTTCTAATCCAACGGCTAGGGTGCTCGTGGAACGCATAAATGAAATACCGGCGGCTTTTGTCGCCCGTAATGATTTAAAATAGTCGCCGCTAAAGATAAAAAAATGACGCGGTAATAATTCCCTCCTGATAGTCGCCGCTATTGATAGGTGTCGCCGCTAAAGCTCAATTTGTCGCCGGTAAAGGTGTCGCCACTAAAGGCCGATGCAGTTAACCCCAAAAACTCGATCTTTTTCCTTTTGCTCTTTCTATTTCACTCCCTTTGCCTGTTTCTCTTCTCCGACGACGCTTTTACCGGCGACTAGCTTATTAGCGGCGACAATAATCATTAGCGGCGACATACTAATAGCGGCGACTATTATCATTAGCGGCGACAAAATGATCAATAGCGACGAGGCAGTAGCGGCGACTCAGTACCGGCGACGCGTCGCCGCTATTAGTATTACCGGCGACTTTTGGGACTTTTACCGGCGACTTTTGTCGCCGGTAATGACCTTTTTCCTTGTAGTGATGTTATTTTCTACGGAGGTTACAACAGATATAATGAATCATTCCTAATAAATAAAAATAATTTTGCCACATGTCACTCTCTCATTAACTTGGATACATGTCATTTTTTGGTATTTTTGAATAAATGTTTTTTTTTTTTTCAATTTGTAATTTTCTCATTTTTTTTTATCTTTTTTTAATTAACACATTATATTTACGCCTCAATTAATAATTGTCCTAATCGAAAATAACCAATAAATTACAATATTATTCATATATTATTTAATATGTCTCCTTTTAAATCTAAATTTTAAAATTTAAATTTCAAATCTAAAATTTCAAATTTAAATAATTTTTTTGTTTAAACCTTTATATTTAATTTTTTTGTATTTTATTCTGGTATAGCATATCGGTTTTACAACTAGTAAGTCATATACACAAATGAGAATCCTCTCTCTCTCTCTCTCTCTCTCTCTCTCTCTCTCTCTCTCTCTCTCTCTCTCTCTCTCTCTCTCTCTCTCTCTCTCTCTCTCTCTCTCTCTCTCTCTCTCTCTCTCTCTCTCTCTCTCATGTTCTTATTTGAGTTAGTTCTAGATGAGGTTTTGACAAATATGCATGTAATATTTTGGTTTGAATATAAATAACGAAAATATTTTGTTTGACTACTGTTTAATTCATAGCCTGTGTTGAAAATCAACATATTCGAGTCTGTAGCCTAATTTCATTCGCAATACCATTTAAGAAGGGGGATACGATTCAAACTTTTGTTACTACCAACATGAATTGATTATTTGCTTATATAAGCTTATCCATAAATTATATTTGAAAAAAAAATATAACAAAGTACACCTGACAATTTAAAGACATGGAAAATCGGACTTTGAAACAAATAATTAAATAAATAAGGGATTGTCAAACCCCAGTATTAATTTTCATGTTCCTTTTATTTAAGACCACACAACACTGTCGTACCAAATCACATGCTTTCCTATTATATAACAGCAGCTTATTAACAAGACTGCGACGTCTTAACAATATTTAAAAATATCATTCCCTTGGATTTATCGTTTGTATAATCTTCTTACTTGTTACTAGTAAAAATCTAAGTGTATTACGATGGTGGTTACTTGGTTACTTTGAGTGTATGTAATGATAAGAAGGAAAAGCAGCTGCAATCTACGACACACTATAATCTACATTGACAACACCCGCAGCGACGTAGTCTTTTTACCATAAAAAGTTGTTACAAATTAAAATTTTAGGTACGAATAATTTCAGCGACAAATGTCCTTATTATTAATTTGTCCTATAAAATTGTTGCTTAAAACAATTGCCATAGGGAGTAATGTGGTCCTCTGTACAAAGAAATTTTTTGTAATAGATAACATTCATTAATACATGATGCATCTCATTTTACATTGATCTTAATTATATCTCTTTTTTGGGTTACATATTAGAATTATTCATGTCGATCATTTTGGTGCAGGAGATTCAATTCACCATATAATCAATATTGGGCTGCTCTTTTTGGTAGAGTTCGATACCGGGTATTTGTATATTCTTCTTGACGATTGAATAAATCATATACAAAATTGTGTCATTGTTAAGCGATGTTCTAGTTTTGGAATGGGTGTGTAATCATTAAATGGTGGTGGGGGAGGCCATGATCGAAGGGATCACTAAATGGATGATCAGCGTTATTATTTTATATTTAAATGGCATCGAAGTTGAAATTTATGAAGTTCTAATAAAACTCATTTTAAAATACTAGTTGTGTGCATATTTATGGGTGATCAAGCCTTGCGATAGGTTCTAAAAGCTCAAAACGAAATAACTTATTATTTATTAATAAATAACAATCTTGAAAATCTATAATGAACTCTCACACACACATAAATATTGAATTATCTCACAATTACTTATTATTAATGATATAATTGGTGTTAACATTTAGGTCAAGCGAATTGTTGGTATGAGTATCTCACAATTACTTAACAATAATCAGTTAATCACCATCTTTCCTTTTTTGTTATTTGACTTCATCGTGTATATGAGTATAAAAGATTACTATTTTTAGTGTTTTGATATTCTCACATATATAGTTATTATAATTATAATAATAATTATTATTATTATCATTATCATTAAAGTTTGTTCAGTCTTTTGATATTTCACGTTTACACTATAATTATTATTATTATTATTATTATTTTTGATAGTTCACTTTTACATTATAAATGATATATCAGTTTCCAAAAATGATGACCTTACACAAAAAAGTTCACAAAAGGAATATTTGTGGTTTTGTAGCACGGACCCTTTATAAAACACTTGCATAAGAAAAATATTTTGCAATCTTTCTCTTTATTTGGGTTGCCTAAATTGTCAATTTTGTTGTTTCAAGGGTTTTGTTAAATCCTTTTAAATTTTCAAAATTAGTTCTATATTTTTATATAACTTCAAATAACATATATAGTTTTAGGGTAATCTATAAACTCATATATATATATATATATATATATATATATTATATATATATATATATATACACACACACGGAATAGTTCAATAGAGAACCACAATTATTGGTTTTTTCAAGGAACCAAATCTTTTTTTCAATTTATAGAGTTTATTCTTTATCGAAAAAAAAATCTAAAAATATCTAAATTCATATATTAACATTGTGAATTTGAAAAATATTTTTCGGATTCATCGTGTGAATCCAGATTCACGTTGTGAATTTTCAAAGATTCACATTGTGAATTTGACGTAAAAAAAATCGAATTTTATATAATTGGAAAAAGGATAAAAAGTTATCAATTTATGTATTTTTAGTTTTTTTTTTGATAAAAAATAAGTTATAAAAGTTGAAAAAGAAAGATTAAGTATTTGGTTTCTTGGTTAATTATGGTTCTCTATTGAAACTCATCCTATATATATATATATATATATATATATATATATATATATATATATATATATATATATATATATATATATATATATATATATATATATATATATATAGGGTTACGTTCATGTAAGACGGTCTAATTTTGTGAGACCGTGAGACACATTTATTTATTTTATTTTATTTTATTTTTTTTAGTTAATTCAAGTTCCGAAAATAATATATAAAAAAAGAATTTTGGATTTTTCCATTTATTTTGCATTGTTAAATTATTTTTTAGGATAAGTAATCTATTTAAAAGTTAAAAACGACATCTTTAAATTAAATTTCTAACTAAATTACTAAAATACATATTTCCAATCATACCTATAATCGTTATGTTTAATTAAAATGAAGTTATTCACGACATGACTCTTGTCACTTCATATTTTGCATAAACAATTAGGAAAACCTAATGATTTTATATTCCTACACTACAAGAAATACAATGATTAGCAGTGATACCTTTCACTCCGATGCAGACAATAGCGAAGACATATTTGAGTGTTGTCGATGTGTTTGCGTTGTCGCTACAGGCGTCGTCCATAATTTTTGGTAACAACGATCCGTGTTAGTGTTTCTAGACGAACCCTAGTCATTATTGACTAATATCGTCGATCCAATGGTTGGAAATCAATTGAGCATCGCAGAAAGGCAATAGTGGCGATGGATGTCGTTGCAAATACCCTAAAAAACGACACGAACATTCCCCCCGATTAATTTAGATGTCACTACTAATACATGTGAGTCACCGCTGAAGGTGTTCGTAGTTAATATCCTTTATCTACTTTCCTCTTCTTGTGATTGGAACTTGTATGCTTACTCTTCGCCTTCCTAGTCTTGGAACATGTATCTTTTCAAATTTCACAGGCACATAAGTTGAAAGAAAGTCCTTTACAATAAAAGAAGAAAATGTAGAACATGATTGAGTAAATGATCGAGTAAACCTAGAACTTAGAAAATAAGATCATACTTGAGAAATACCTTAAAGAATAGCAAGAGGAAGACAAGTTAGTTCAACTTATCCATAGACATGTTTATTGGCTCATGATCTCTAACAACCATGGAAGTGCTAAGATCTTCGTCCGAAGAACAATCCAAGACAACCTTAAAGTCCATATTTTCCACAAAAAAATTTAAAAACTCCTAACTTTTTCCTTAGTGTCTTCTTTAGGCGGGAACAACTCTTCAAACTTAGGAACACTTCAAAATGAATAAATAAATTATGATTAGTTTTTTAAAAAATAAAAAAATTGCAAACTTTAGAAGTAAGAATCCTACCCTTAGAAACGCAACCACTAGGCACAACATCTCCATTCTCAATAGATTGTTTGTTGACAACAAAAAAAAAATTACTCCACCCAACATCATGGCAAGAAATTTTAAGAATCGGAAGGTTCTTTCAGGTTTTATCTTGAAGACTATATGAAAATAACCGCATGTGCGAAGGTATGATTGAGGTATGATTGAGGTTTTATCTTGAAGACTATATGAAAATAACCACTAGCGATCTTGGATAGCCTAATATCCAAATTCTCATATCTATTGAGGTATGATTGAAACTTTCCAAAAACCATAAGTAAAAATTTCATTTTTAATTCAACCAAAAACAATCAAATATTCCTATCAAACCATCCAGAAGTATGTCAAAATAAAAATAGTTATCATACTATAATTCCAAAATCATAAAAGCGCAAAAACATGGGTGGATACGTTACGATCAAGACGAGCTATTCCCTTTCGAACTAGAAGTACCTGAAATAATACATAAACTGTAATCATAAAGCTTAGTGAGTTTTCCTCAAAATACCACATACCATACATACAATGGGCCTTGCCCGACAGCCATCAGGCCTCACCCAACACTAGGCCCAGCCCAGTGCAGAAACATGGAATAGTAATCATAGTATAATCCCAAAATCATAACAGTGCATAAACATGGGTGGATGCGTTGCAATCAAGACGAGCTATTCCCTTTCGAACTAGAAGTACCTGAAATAAAACATAAAGTGTAATCATAAAGCTTAGTGATTTTTCCTCAAAATACCACATACCATACATACAATGGGCCTTGCCCGATATCCATCGGGCCTCACCCAACATTAGGCCTAGCCCAGTACAAATATGTGTGTCACATGCGATGGGCCTCACCCAACGCACTCATCAGACCTCGCCTCACATCAGGCCCTGCCAGGTATACACACACAATACATGCAAGAGTTACACGGACAACAAGTATTCTAATAAAAATAATCAATTGGCCGACATTGGTGCATTCAACCCGTTAAAACACTGTGAGAAGACTCACCTCAATCAAATGATGAACAATCGCACACACAGGCTGCTGCTACGATGGCTCCTAAAGTAAACACATCCAAACTAACTCTAGTAAATAATCAGGGTAATGACCATAACCAAAATTACAATCACAAACCATCTCACAAAGGGTAAAATACCCTTTTACCCTTCCTACCTTAAGCCCAATAAGTCATGGCCTATGCCTAAAAAACCTAAGGCCCAAGAAATGGCCCATACGACATCTCATGAGTATGCTAAGTGTACCACCTTATTATGCCTAGTGTACAAGCTTACACATCGAGGGAAAAATGGGGGTTGAATGCATTATGTTGATCGTACGCGTATGTACGGCCAACGTACTCCCCTGATGGCCAAAACTCTTGTTAAACACTTAATAGCATAAGTCCAAACGTCCAAATCACAAATCTTACTTAAGGGGAATCTATTAAATGATAAAGTCATCAACTTAATTCTTTTTTATGGCCCAACAAGGTCCAACACCAATTTCTAATGCTCTAACTTGATAATATGACCACCAACTCTTGCATGGCTGAGCTAAATCCATTAATATGCCATTTTTATGAACAAGGACCTTAAAAACATCAAGATCTATTATTCTAAAATTCTATAGTAACTTATACTCACATGAATCAACCCAAGGGACCAAAATATACCAAAAACCCTAAACTAATTGGATCTAAGAGATGATTCAACAAGATATACTCAAATACCTCTAGGATAGCCTCCCTGACAACTGTGGCCACCACAATAGCAATGATTCAACAGATCTCTTCCTCAATGGTACACTACCTCTCCGGACTGCTAGAGCTTGAACCTCGAGTGAACACCATACTAAAATACATAAGGAAAAAAGTCAAAACCAGTCTATAAGCATATGCGGACACATAATTCGACCAACTACTAGGTGCCCTAATATTCCTTTTAAATCACATATTGATCTTGTGCTTTCATTAGTACATGCCCATACTACCTTACACACATATTTGTAGTTGATTTAGATCCCTTCTCAAGGTCTCGATCCAAAAAACACTCTGCCCTCAAAGAAGCAACACACATATACCTAAGTGCTCAAGGATTCGAATCTAATCCTCTAGATACACATCCTAGGTCTAGTCTGAACTACAACTATATCCTATGAGAACTCTCTAATAACCTCACCAATGGCTCCGCGTTAACCAATTGTATACAACTCAGACTCCATAGACATTTAAATAAGAGATTCAACCGCAAATCCAAAACCAAACAAGGAACAAGAAGTAAGGCTAAACCAAGCATTCTAAGGCTATAAAATCCTAATTACGTAGAATCATGCGGCATACAAGAAGTAATTAGAAATCATAGGTTCAACCCTAGCAAAAAATTCACACCAATCTCCTAGGCTATAAGGCATCACAAAATCATGAAACCCTATCGTGCAAGTCTTGAAAGATCCTTCTCCTAACAACTAGCATGCATTTCTTTCTACTCAAATAAGATCAATTCCAATACGGCATACAATACAAATATGAATACTTTAAGAAATCACTTCTTCGATCTCCGGCTGACTATACACATTGCTTCCTCTATTATTTTCTTAAGCTTCATTATTTGGTAAGTTTTTATAAAACTCTCAAATCCTTAATTTGAGTATGGAATCCCGTGAATGTTCATCCAAATCCACCAAACCATGGCCCTAATACCAAATGGTAACATACTGGTTTTTATCATAACTTTTTTCATTTAAATAGGGAAAAACATCAAATACTATAAAACGCAAGTCATAAAAATCCTAGGTGCATCAAATACAGTCATGCGAAATCAAAGTATCAAAATGCAGAAAATCATAAAATCTGCAAGTCGGAGTGTACAGTTAAGCCTTTGTCTTTTCGCGATCATCTAAAGTACCTGAAACATATTCAATCCAAAACTGTTGTAACATCCCAAAAATATAGGCCAAAAATTTCATTTTTAATTACTTTGTTTTAAAACCAACAGTGAAATAAAACATCTGTAATATTATGTCATGTCAAAACCAAAGTAGAAATAATCAAACATGTTATCATAAAACAATATCAGAGTGTAATCCCAAAGATCTCATGTGCGGAAGACCATAGTGTGATGCGCTGCGATCAAGCCGGCTCCTTCCTTTTGAAAACGAACTACCTGAAACCCAAACTGAAAACCGTAAGCACGAAGCTTAGTGAGTTCCCCCATCATACCACATACCACACAATCATATAACATACATATACTGTCAGGCATATCTGGGTGCCCGACCTACCCCTTTCGGTCCTCTCGACCGGATACTGTCTAGCATATCTGGGTGCTAGCCTCCCCTTCGGTCCTCTCGACCGGATACTGCCTAGCATACCTGGGTGCTGGGCTCCCCTTCGGTCCTCTCGACCGGATACTGCCTAGCATATCTGGGTGCTGGCCTCCCCTTCGGTATCTTTCAACCGGTAACCGGGGACTATTCCACCCCCTAACACTACCACATAAAAGCATAACATAAAAACATAATTCATATACTGCCTAGCATATCTGGGTGCTGGCCTACCCCTTCGGTCCTGTCGACCGGTAAGTGGGGACTATTTCACCCCTACTACTACCACATAATATCATATCACATATATCATAATCTGTCTAGCATAGTTGGGTACTAATCTACCCCTTCGGCCCTATCGATCGGTAACCGGGGACTATTTCACTCGTTACTACCACTATCACATAACATCATATCATGCTAGCACATAAACATAACATGTAGTAGCAAACATAGACAATTATCACAAAGACAATCATCTAACAACAACTCCTACTGGTGGGTCGGCATTGTGGCCGTGGACCCACCGCTACTGGAAGGTAACTCACCTCACACCGCTGAAGTCCCGAAGACACAATCCCACACTTGCTGAAGTCCCGCAGACTCGACCCCAGCTGCTGGCTGACAGATCCCCAAACTGTCAACACCAAAATAGCACCCAATTAATAATTGGGTCCCAATACATAACCATAACTACATTCTTTGGGTAATTACTACATTACCCCCAGCTTGGCTTATTCAAGCCCAAGGCTCAATCCATAGGCCCAAACTCGACTAGGAATCAAAGCCCAACACATGGCCCAATTTTCCAAATTGGGCCTAGGCCTATACATGGTCTCATTCTAAGGCCCAACATCATATAATCATTAAGGAGCAACTATGGCCCAATTTTCCAAATTGGGCCCAAGCCCCTTACATGGGCCTTACCCCAGGCCCATTAAATTATTCTAGTCTAATTGCTTGACTTTGGATGGCCCATTAATAACCCGATCATTAAGGCCCAAAAGGAAGGCCCAACAATAAACCCAAGTGAAATTAGGGTTTCACATAAAATGATGATTAGGGTTAAGTTTCCTACTTAACCCATTAAGGACTTAATCCATTAAGGACTTAATCCATTAAGGACTTAATCCATTAAGTCCATTATCGCTTAGATTAATCTTTGCCAAAGTTTATTATTCAATATCTCAAGTTATTAAATAATTCTCGTGTGCGTCTCGATTAATTCTCAAAAATTAGGGTTTAATTGGCATTAGCGTTTTCCAACCCAAAGACTAACCCATTTATTAACTTGTTGGGCTTCTAGATCAATTAGGGCTTTATTGGGCCTACTAGGCCCACTAGAATGTCATTAAGCTCATTAGGGTTTTATTAGGGTCCATTAAGGTTTTATTAAGCCCATTAAGTCTTATTGGGCCCATTAGAGCTCCTTTGAGCCCATTAGGGTTTCAAGCATCCCTAATCGAGTCGACTCACAAGACAAGTACACCGCCACCCAACACGGTGGCCGGTGGCGGCAGCCACCACCTTAGGGTGGTGGTTCTAGGTTTTTCTTTCATTAATCCAATTTGCTACAGTTACAATGCCCCTCCGATCAACACACACACACCCTAATCTAATTACAAACACATACACACGAAAATACACCCACCCATGGTGGTACACGGCAGCAGCCACCATGGCTGGCGGCCATGGTGGTTTCTTGACAACTTCGGCCAACAGAAAATGACCATACACCCGATCACACACTTATGGCAGTGACAACAGCGGACTTGGGATGGCAGCCAAAGTTAATCGACATGTGGACGGTAGTAGCCACCATGGCCAGCTGCCATGGTGGTTCTTCACAACCCTACTCGACCGACAGTACACACACACGAACACAACAACATTTCGAGATGGCAAATGGTGACCGGAGCAACGGAAACATGTCAAGTGGCGGCGACGGCGGCACTTACGGCGACAGCTTGTCGTCAACGAACACTGAGATCGGCGGAGACAAGAGGCGACTGTGGAGGTGGCGCTTCGACGAACTGAGGAAGAAGGAAACGTGAAGCGAAACAGCAGCTACGGGTGAGGAAGGCAACGACGCTAGGAGGCTCCATGACGGTGAAGTAGCAGCGACCAGGTGGCGATCGCCTCGCCAGTGCGGTGGCTGGAGGGTCACGGTGGTTCACGTCATCAGCGGAAAAGCACAGCGACGACTCGGTGGTCGGATTCGGTGGAGGAATAAATGGCCGGAGAGGGTTCCATTGGTGCTGGCGGCGCCGGAAATAATGGAAAGGGGAAGTGGCGGCTGTGCTCTTGTACTAGGGTTAGGGTTCCTTATGAACCAAGTATATATATGGAGGCTGCATGAGGTATACCCGTGTTCCACCAAACTTCTGCCCATTTTAACAATATCGGCCCCTCCCCACCAGATCTTTTCGATTTAAACCCAAATGTTACCTTTTAGCCCTTAGCTCCCAACATCTCTTCATATTAAGTCCCAATAATTACTCAATAGTCCTTGCCTTCATAATTATTTACAAAACCAATCCAAATCATGCGCTTTTAACCCTCGACTTCTAAAATTGTGGCAATTAACTCCCCGAACCCAACACCCTACATATATAATTATTTATTTTAGGGCTACTATTTGCTCATTATTTTATTTATTAATTTAATAAATAAACGGGGTTTACAACTGTAAGCACAAAGTTTAGTAAGTTCCTAAAATATTACATACATGTCAGCAAAAGAAAAAAACTATGAGTTATCAGCAACCATGTGGATTAACAACACATTTCAGGGCTTTTCAGCAACCTGGGGACTATCAACAGTCCTATGGACTTGTAACTGTCCAGGAGACATCAGCAACTCAATTTTACAAATCACATAAATCAACAATTAAGACCTAGTTGGTCAGCATGCATACACTACTACACAGGTAATATAGTGAGAAGACTTACCTCGCGAATAGCAACTATAACTACAAGAGCTCTCACATATAAGGTAGACAGGAGCAACAAGACACCTAAGAGAAGTAAATACATACCCTTTCAACCTACATCCTTAGAACCCTAGCTTGATCCAAAAAGTCAATCATGGTCGAAACGTTAACCATGGTAAACTACAGCCAACGGTCACATCGTGACCACTCATAGATCACGTTGTGACTGAACCAGGACAAAATAATCACGAACACCCTCTTCTGACAGTGTAACATGCCATTCCTCACGTCGTGAGATGCATTTTGGACACCTTAGAGCATTAATCTCTTAAACAATTAAGCTACTCCTTGAGATTTTCCAAAGGGTTTTCCCCAACCCTAAGGACCATAAAATCGTAGGTTTTTAGTGATGCATGAGTTGAACACTAACTTAGGTAATTGAGGAGAAAATGAGGCCAAGACTCATCCTTGGTGTCTAAAACCAACACTATACCTCATAGCATAAACTTATAATAAAGAAAAGGCCTCAATTATCCATTAAGTGACTAAATTTATCGATCCCATGAATGCTATCCAACCTAACCAAGAAAAGAAAAGCATAAATCAAAGATCTTACATGCATAAGAGATAAAGGAAAGAGCTTCAGCACTTAAAAAGGTCTAAAAGAACATCAAAATAATAAGCAAGGAGCTTGTTGTCACACCTCGTCCGATGGAGGAAATAATAGGGGTTGCAACGTTATACAGTTGGATTACAGTTAACCACATATATCGAATACTTAATATATTTTAATCAATATTTTACAAAGATTTAATTTTTGGAATTGAAATTACATCTTCATAACTTAAACACACAACGGTAAACAAGTCAAGTTTATTCTCAAAAGAAAGGAACTATACCTTCCTTAGAACCAATATCCTACCTCCAACTTCTTAGCTACCTGAGAATACACAATTTTAAAATACGTCAACAAAAATTGTTGGTGAGTTCCACAGGTTTGGATTTTTAGGATATTTATAAAAACAAATCTATATAAAACGTGGAATGTTTAAAAAATAAGTTGTGCACAATATAGTTATCAAAGTTACCGATATGCTTCGTGTGAGACCCGATACTTGAAATCCGATACGAGTATCCATGTTAAAAAACTTAAAGATAAAAGTATTTTTTAACATATTTTTGTGAAGCAAAATATTTAGTGTTTGTATAAATAGACACTACTAATCAGTTTAACAATCTACAAACAATATTTATACTACATACAACCTCATCCTAGTTTCTATTAGTATTTTTGTATCCGAGATTCTGTTATAATTCCCAATTGTTTCTGTTGGAAAATTTTATAGTTGTAACGCTTAATATTGTAAAGCTACCAAACTTTTAATAGGACAATGGTTGTATGAGTCCCTATACAAGTTTAAACAGCACGTCGGCTGTAAGTGCCTTTACACGAGTTTAAGCAATATGTCGGCTGTAAGTAACCATATCCATGTTTAGACAGTACTCCGACTGTAAGTAACCATAACAAATGTTTAGACAGTACTCCAACTTTAAGTGACCATAACAACTGTTTAGACAATACTCTGACTTTAAGTGACCAACAAAGTTTGTACAACATCCCGGGTGTGAGTGACCAAAACCAACATATTTCAAATCATCCTATGTTATAAGGTTTTTCAACATGATCATATTAGATTCTTGTTATAATTAAAACTTTTGTGATCATAAAAGTGTGTGTGAATCAAACAATAACATTATTGTTGTACTTCACATTTACAAGAAAGCTTTATGTATATATTTGAAAGACCAAACAACAAGATTAATCAAAAGGGAAATTTTGTCCTTGATTTTAGAAAAATTATAGAAAAAACATCGTAAGTCGAAATTGGAATCCGTAAACTCTTAGAGCTTAGAAAATGAGTCTACTTTTGTTCATGATTTTTAGCCTGACCTTAACTAGTTGATAACTAGAGTGAAAATGTACATTTTTACAGACTGGTCCGAAAATGTTCTGAAATGATAAGCAGTTTTGTAAGAGTCATCATAAATTGTAGAAAAATTGTGTGAACATGTGCGATTAGTTCTTGAAAAGGTATAGACCTGAACTATTTTCATATATTTACAGTTTTGAAATCCATTAAGTTTAAGAAGGGTAAAATAGCCTGTGAACAGACCACAACTTGTTTGTAAAAAGTTGAAATTAAAATATAGATATGTTTAGTGACATAACTTGCAAATTTACTTAGAAAAGTCTTTAAATAATCCCAATAGGATTTTTTTAGTGTGTATTATCCCCCAAAACTAGTAAAACATAAAATATGGGTCGTAGAAAACTCACTTTTGTTGTGCATTTTCCGATTCCATTCAAGCTAGCGATATGAGTATTCTTTTAGATGTCTTAACACATTGTCACACCCCAAAACTAGAACGGCGGAAACGTTCTGGGGCGGAGGATGTCATGTACAATATCATAACACAGAATAATAGTAAACAAGAAAAGAACGTCGTCCATTGCATTAATAATGTATTTTCATACAAGTGTGTTCGGTATAGTATATAAGACACCAAAACATGAATTAAAATAAAAGATGAGTCTTGAAATGTGCTCCATCATCTCAAAAGTTGGCCTCGGTACCTGTCTACTGATGAGCTGATAATACAAGTTATTTTGAAAGAGTTTATCAACTTTAAAGCTGGTGACTTCATAAACATTTTAGTGTCATTGTTTGTATGAAAATGTTTGTCAGTGTTGAATGTATGAGTTTGTAAATGTTTGTAATAATTGTTTGTATCCCCTAGAAAATCCTATATTTTCTACTAAAAGTAGCCTTCTACCAAGGCATCAAATGTCTTGTATGTTAGTTCATTGTAAAAGTGAGTATTCCTCCCAAATGTGACTATCATTAATGAAATATAGTTTGTACATTACTGTTTATGTGAATATCTCAAAGTAAATGTAATGGGGAAAATAATGAAGTATTGTAGTTTTATGTTATAGTGACTACTGCTGTACTAATTACCTTAAACCAATTGTTAATCAAGGTATAATGTGATATAATTGTAACCATATCATCGACCTAGTACAACATGCCGCTCGAAGACGTCGAGATGGTATGGCATTCATCACCCGAAGACCTGCAGTCCCACTGTAGCTAGCAACAAGGTGTAGGATGGTCAGTCCAGTATAGATCTATACACGAATTCACGCTCTCACTTCAGAAGACTCTGGTTACAAGACGAGCCATGACAGAGATGCCATGCCCTGAAGTAGTGCCTCACATTTATGTTATATTGTGTATGCATTGCATGTACTAGTGTAGTGAATGTCCTCTCTGATTCTCATCATAGTATATTCTTTTGTACAGTATATAGTGTGTATCAATAGTGTGTACTAGTATATGTCCTCTCTGTCTAGTGTGTAGTATGTTCTCCCTGACTCTCAATATAGTATACTCTGTGGTATGGTGTAGTGTATGTATTGTTACAATATGTATTGACTTATGTTTGAACTGACTCTTTTTATGTATCATTGTATTAGAAATAGTAAGCAGTATACCACTAAACTATACCTATTATAGTTTACTAGAAATGTTGTCTAAATGACTTAGTAAGTTTATACACCTTTGCTACCCGAAGGTGTTGGAACTAAGGTAAAAGCTTTACATTTACACATATATACATAATATATAACTAAGGATTAAACGACACTCGAACAAACAATAGGGTAATCTAAATCCACAACCAAACAAGGAACATGAATTAAAGTGAGTTATCAGTCCTAAGTCCTTCAAACCTTACTTAAATAACTATATACGTGTTGGACAAGATTTTGACAATATATAAGTTAAAAGGTTTGAAAGTAACGATTTGGTAACTAAGATCAAGTTTCATAAAGAGTTTAATATGTAAAAGAGTTTGATAATCATTTTGAAGTAGTTTTGTTGACAAAACAGTTAAAAGTATAGTAAAGCTACATGTTTGATACTTATAAATCACATGTGATTGATATTATAACTGTAGTGATTCAACTTGTATCCCCACATAAAAGAATTTAAAAACATTTAAAAGGTTAATTAAGGGGAATGAAGTCACCTGTGGTGAGTGGTTAGGATGAAAGTGTTGGATAAGGTGCTAAGTGTCAAGTGAAGACTTGAACACACACGCTGATCCTATTTAACATATAAAGAAACATATATGTATCTAATAAGTAATTTTAAAACTAATTAAGCAAGTAAAGACACCCTAGAACGTGGAAAACACTTTGATTCAAGTGTTATAAGATCATAGGGTTGCATCTAAGGGTTGTAGGGTGTTGCTTGGGAGTGTGCGATCCAAGAGTAAACTCTCCATGAGTTTACGGCCTCGGGTTTGCGGCCATAGTGAGTTTACAACTGTAAACTCCTTGTGAATTCTACCATTTTGATGTTTAAGGTCCATAGCTCAAGTTTGAAGTGTTCTAGACCAAGTTCTAAGCCTTATGAAGGAGTTGTGGCACAAATGCACCACCTATGAGTGTTTACGGGCCAAGGAGATTTCCTTGGCCATAAACACCATGTGTTCTAGAGTTTTTGGTGATTTCAAGGGGTAAACTAAGTGACTCAAGCATTAAAACAAGGTAAGGTAAGAGTACTTAGAATATAGAAGCTTATAAGGCTGTTTAAAGTCCAAGAACACTAGTGTGTGTTCTTGGTGTTCTTGGTGAAATGAAGAACACTTGAAGATCTAACCAAAAGAAGAGATTTCATGGATAAAATCATGGGTATTCACTAGATATGGAAGGATATCAAGTTGAAAATGGAAAGATTACTTACTAATTGGAATGAAAGTTCTTGATGATACTTGAGAGCAAAACCGAGTTCTAGGCTTGATAGTGTGATAATGAATGAAAATGACCAAGTAATTCATGTATAGCCATGGAGTTTACGACCATTATGAGTTTACGGCCATTATGAGTTTACGGCCGTAAACCCATGGTCCTATGGCCATAAAGTCCTCATTTGAGGATTTGAAGCATGTTTGGTGGTTTATAACTCTATTTGACCCATTCTAGTATTTAATCCCCTGATGAACTAAGCTCGGTAAGTTCCAGCAGATTCTATATAATGCTGAAAGTTAGCAAAAGCAAGTTGGACTATGATTGAGGTGTAGGGTTTGTATAAGATAGAAATTTCTGGTTGTCACATCATCCCCCCGTTAGAGAGAATTTCGTCTCGAAATTAGAGTTTAAGCAATTTAGGAGTTACAAATAACTAAGCGAAACGATGAGGATATTTCAATTCCATTTGATGCTCGTGCTCCCAAGTGAATTCAGGTCCTCGCTTGGTGTTCTAGCGAACCTTCACTATCGGGATACGAATGTGCTTCGTATGCTTGAACTCTCGGTCCATGATCTCTACAGGTTCTTCCACGAAGTTGAGGCTCTCGTTGACCTCGATCTCGTCGAGTGGTATTACAAGAGTCTCATCAGATAGGCCCTTTTTCATGTTCGAGACATGGAAAGTAGAATGTATGTTACTAAGTTCACGTGGTAGATTGAGTTTGTAAGCTACAGGGCCGATTCTGGAAAGAATCTCGAAAGGCCCTATGTATCTTGAATTTTTGCTTTCCACGCTTTCCGAAGTGTATCAAGCCCTTCTAGGGTGAGAATTTCAAAAGAACGCGGTCTCCCACATGAAATTCCAAAGGGTTTCTTCGTTTGTCTGCGTAGCTTTTCTGTCGGTCTCTAGAGGCTTTCAATCGTTCACGAATCTGAACAATCTTCTCTGTCATTTTCCGAATGATCTCCGGACCTGTGAGGGTGCTGTCAGGAACTCATCCTTTAGCTAACTTTGTGTCACCCACCTCAGCCCAGCACAGAGGGGATCTGCACTTTTGGCCATAGAGGGCTTCAAAGGGAGTATCCTTTATGCTCGTGTGATAACTATTGTTGTAGGAAAATTCAACAAGGGGTAAGTGAGTATCCCATGCTTTCCCAAAGTCGATCACATAGGCTCTCAACATATCTTAGAAGGTTTGGATAGTCCTCTCACTTTGTCTGTCGGTCTGTGAATGGAATGTTGTACTCATGTCCAGCCTTGTTCCTAGGGAACTCTATAGCGACTGCCAGAACCTCGAAGTGAATCTACTATCTCTATCGGAGATAGTGGATATCGGAACACCATGCAGTAGTACGATCTCCCTAATGTATGTTCTCGTGAGCTTCTCCATCTTGTCAGTTTCTTTGATGGGCAGGAAGTGCACGGACTTAGTCAATTAATCGACGACAACCCAAATGGTATCAAGTCCGCCCGATGTCTTGGGCAACTTGGTTATGAAGTACATTGTGACCCACTCCCACTTCTACTCCGGTATCTCTAGTTGTTGTAATAAACCAGAGGGTTTCTGGTATTCGACCTTGGCCTTGGCATAAGTAAGGCATTTACTTAAAAAGGTAGCAATCTCTACTTTCATGTTAGGCCACCAATATATCTTTTTAAGATACAGATAAATCTTATCTGAACCCGGATGGACAGAATATCTAGTGTTGTGCGCCTCGGTCATGACCAAGTCTCTGAAGCCAACGTGTTTCAATGTCCAGATCTGGTCCATGAGGTATAAGGCTCCGCCACCCTTGACTTCCAAGTTCTTATCCATTCCTCACAGGGATTCACCCACCACATTTTCAGGTTTCAAGGCTTCGAGTTGAGCCTCCTTAGTTTGTGTGGACAGATGCGAAAGGATGGTCATAGTCAATGACTTGACTCTTCGACCAGAATATTCTTTCCGACTTAAGGCGTCTGCTACTAGATTGGCTTTACCCAGATGATAACGGATGTCGCATTCGTAGTCATTAAGTAGCTCGACCCACTGTCATTGTCTCATATTGAGCTCCTTCTGGTTGAATATGTGTTGTAGGATTTTGTGGTCTATAAAGATAGTGCTTTTCATACCATACATGTAGTGTCTCCAGATCTTCAGAGCAAACACGACTGCTCCTAACTCAAGATCGTGTGTGGTGTAGTTGACCTCGTGTGTCTTCAGCTGTCTTGAGGCATAGGCAATGACCTTACCTCGTTGCATCAGAACACAATCGAGCCATTGATTTGATGAATAGACTACGAAGTCTTCTATTCCTTTTGGGAGGGATAGTATCGGTTCGGTGCACAAGGCTCGCTTCAGCGTTTGGAATGCCTTCTCTTATTTCTCTTTCTAGGCAAAGGCCACACACTTCTGGGTTAATGTTGTAAGAGCTTTCGCTATACACGAGAAGTTCTGTATGAATCTGCTGTAGTAGCCAGCGAGGCCTAGAAATTGATGAATTTCTATAGGCGTCTTCGGTGCTGACCAGTTCTCAATGACTTTAATTTTGCAAGGGTCCACATGGATTCCTTCTTCACTAACCATGTGTCCTAAGAATTCGACCCTTCGGATCCAAAATTCGAATTAAGAGAACTTTGCTTAGAGCTTCTATGTTCGTAGGGTTCCTAGGACTTGTCGCAGATGATCACTATGTTCCTCCATACTTCGAAAGTAGATAAGTATGTCATCGATGAAGACGATGACAAACTGATCCAAGTAAGGACGGCATACCCGATTCATTAAGTCCATAAACACTGCAGGCGCATTTGTCAATCCGAATGGCATCACTACAAACTCGTAGTGTCCGTAACAAGTTCGGAAGGCTGTCTTCGGAACATCCTCCTCTAACACTCGTAACTGGTGATAGCCGGACCTCAAATGAAATTATGAAAAGTAATTTCCCCCTTGCAGTTGGTGAAATAAATCGTCTATGCGAGACAGAGGGTAACAATTTTTAACCGTTAGTTTGTTGAGCTCACTATAGTCGATACACATACGAAACGATCCGTCTTTCTTCTTGGCGGACAAGACTGGTGCTCCCCATGGTGAGAAGCTTGGTCTAATAAAGCCCTTGCTGAGCAATTCGTTAAGTTGTCCGGATAGTTCCTGCATCTCAGCTGGTGCTGGACGATAGGGCGATTTGACTACTGGGGTAGCTCCTGAAACTAAATCGATTTTGTACTCGACTTGTCGTTGCGGAGGTAATCCTGGTAGTTCTTCTGGAAAGATGTCGGGAAAGTCGCGTACTACGGGAATGATCTTCAGGTCTTTGGTTTTTTGGCTCATATCAGCAACGTGTGCAAATAATGCACGATATTCCTTACGTAAGTACTTCTAGGCTTGAATACTCAATATGAGACTAAGGATCGTGTCGGGTTTGTCGCCATAGACTACTAGAGTTTCGCCAGATGGCAGATTAAGGCAAACAACATTCTCATAACATATGATGTTGGCACGATCCAGTCTCAACCAATCCATGTCGATAATGACGCCGAAACTTTTAATTGAGACCGGCATGAGGTCGATTGTAAATGAATGGCTATCTAGCATTAGAGTACATCCTATGTATATACTACTAGTGCTCTCAGTCTTTCCGTTACCCATTTCTACAGTGAACAGTTCTTTAAGTGTTTGTGTTTTTTGCTTAATTAATTGAGCAAATGTTTGGTTAACGAAACTCCTCTCTACTTCACTATCAAACAGAATGCATGCATAAGAGTTATCGATGAGAAACGTACTAGTGACCACTATGGGGTCGGCAACCGCTTCCTCGTGGCCTATGGCCAAAACTCTGCCTACTCCACCAACATTCCCTGCTTTCAGGCAAGTCTTCTTATAGTGGCCTACCTCGCCACAACCGTAGCAAGCTTGGCCCACACCAGCGCCATGCACTTCGTTTATTGGCTTTGTCGGGGATCTGCAAAAGCATACAGTGTGTCCCTTTTTTTTTGTAGTTGGAGCACTACAAATCCCGATACGGTCCATTGTGGTGGAATTGCATTTGTTGCGCTTTGGCAAGCTTCCAAAGTACTGCATTATCGGAGCAGCAGCGACAGGTGCTATCGCTGCATGAACTACCACAACCTGTTGCTTTTTGGCAGCTTTTTTTTTCTTTTTGTCATCCTAGAACGTCCACTTGTTTTCAGCGGCTTTGGAAGGTTCAGAGATGGCTAGGGTTGTTGTTGATGATGGGGTCTGGACCCCATGGTCAATGAGCCGTTGTGCCAATCGGTTGGCACAATCGAAGGTAGAGGGATTTGAAGATAAGACATTTCCCTGAAATAGAGGCACCAACCCCGAGATGTACCTCTCTATTTTCGTTCCCTCCGTGGGAACCATGTTGGGACAAAGGGTCACCAACTCACTGAATCTGGCAGTATAGGAAACTATGTCGAAGCCTTTCATGGTTAGGTTCCATAGTGCTTGTTCTAATTTCTGGATCTCGCCGCGCGGGCAATATTCCTCAATCATGAGGTCTCTCGGTGTTTCCCACCTCATATCATTTGCCACTATCAGAGTTAGTGACTTGACATGGCTATTCCACCACGTCAGGGCTTTCCCCTCGAAGGTGCAAGCAACAAACTTGACCTTACTCGATGCTGGGCAAGAGCATATCTCGAAGATCAACTCCGTCTTTTCAAACCATTGCGAGAGGGCAATGACTCCGCCAGTCCCTTTAAAGGAATTTGTCTTGAAATTGGTGAAGTACTTGTAGGAGCACTCTCTCGAGCGCACGAGGATTTCACCTTGAGTAGAATTAACAGGTGTTCCACCTCCGCTGGCACCGGTAGAGTGATATGATGGTTGTTGCCACAGCCGCAGGCACTACAACATTTAGAGCTGTAGTAACGAATTGTTGAAGAGGTGGTGGTGTTTGAGTTGGAAGAATCTAGGGATTACGCCTTGTCGACTTACGAGGGGGCACCTTTCAACTATAAGTTTATAAAGATGAACATGATAGTAAGAATCAATTTTAAGCATAGTGAGAGTGATCCATGGGCTAAATTGCCATAGTCCAAAAAGTTAGATATCTATCAATATTACTGGTATTATTGATGTAACAAGTTCGAGGAAAATGACCTAATAGTAGGTCTTACATCAAACCAAGATGGGAAAATTTTGACAGATGTACACCCTAATCAAGACTTAACAGATCCAAAGTCTTTACAAAGATAGGAAATTAAACTAGAGTTTTTACATAACTAAGTTGAGTAGGCTCTATCTACGACAAGAACCACTACAACGAGTCCTTGACTCTGACAGACGGTGCTTCATGTCTCTCATGCGCCTTTCAAACATTTCCTGACGAGCTCTAAGTTCCCTGACTTCAGCTTGGGATTCAGCTAGCTGCTGCTGCAAAGCCTCATTGGATCTCCTAGTCCTTTCCATAGCCGCTTCGAGATGGAGAATGTGGACCGTGTTAACACCTGAATTGGCATCAATTTCCATGACTCGGTCGATGGCTTCCCGACCTTGCTCAACATTCCGAGCAATCCTACGGACTATGACGGGCAGGACTCGGTCAGCTGAGCCACCCTTGCTTAAGTTGTAAAAGCTTCGGTCCCCATTGTAGGGTAAGGGTTGACCTTGCTCATCACTTCAGCGATTCAAGTTTGTCTCCCACAAGGGTGTGGGACCTTAAAATGTTGGTCGGGGGTTGAGATTTGGGACTTGACCCACTTGGGGTAGGTTGTTGACTTCAGGCTCGAAGTCGGAACCATCAGAAAAGCCTTCTGCGAGGTGATCATCGAAAGGGATTGGATGGTCATCTTCCGGCTCATAATCAAGCCATCCAACATTGCCTTGTTTTGGGAAGTACGGGTCACCAAGAGGATGGAATCCAACCATGATATCTACGCGAGAAAAGGGATAAAGAAATAGTTAATAGACATACTAATTAGATAATTATAAGGTGATCTTTATCAATTACTTCAATACTTGCTTAGCGCATACCATTTATATGTATTCAACACAGGATAAACCTTCAAATAAGTGACCCTAACTCTAAACCCACAACCAAACAAGGAACAGGGAGTAAAGCAAAGATCACAGATTCTATGTCTATGACATCCTAGTTACATATAACCTTAGCGTATCCACTTAGCAACTATTAACCTACTAATAAAGACCTTTTTAGTTCTCATATAAGAATTTTTGTAACACAAAATACTCCTATAGTATTTTAGAATTATGTTGTGTTCTAACGTTTTCATTGTAGTAGTGTTAGTAAGTTTTTAGACTTTTTGCCACATCACAACCATTCTTGGGCATATGCTAATCACTTCTTGGACTAGTATAGTTAATAAGGCTATGCCATACCCAAGCCTACTTGTGATATTCAACAATCGTAATACTTTTGTTCTGTACTAGTGACACTGATTTTAGTATGAATGCAGGTATGTATACTTAGTTAAATATTTTATTATTTAAAGGTATTAAACTATTGGTCAGAGTATTTTAATCCCATTGTGTTTATAGTTAGTATATATTTTATGGGTTGATATACTCAATTCACTATAAACAATGCTCTGATACCAATTTGTCACACCCCAAAACCGGAACGGCGGGAAAGTTTTAGGGCGGAGGATGTCATGTACAATATCACAACACATAATAATAGTAAACAAGAAAACAACATCATCCATTGCATTAATAATGAATCTTAATACAAGTGTGTTCGGTACAGTTTATAAGACATCAAAATAAAAGATGAGTCTTGAAATGTGCTCCATCATCTCAAAAGCTGGCCTCGGTACCTGTCTACTGATGACCTAAGAATACAAGTTATTTTGAAAGAGTTTATCAGCTTTAAAGCTGGTGAGTTCATAAGCATTTTAGTGTCATTGTTTGTATGAAAATATTTGTAAGTGTTGAATGTATGAGTTTCTAAATGTTTGTACTCATTGTTTGTATCCCATAGAAAATCCTATATTGTCTACTAAAAGTCGCCTTCGACAAAGGCATCAAATATGTTGTATGTTTGTTCATTGTAAAAGTGAGTATTCCTCCCTAATGTGAATATCATTAATAAAATATAATTTGTACATTACTGTTTATGTGAAGATCATAAAGTAAATGTAATGGGGAAAATAATGAAGTATTGTAGTTTTATTTTATAGTGACTACTGTTATACTAATTACCTTAAACCAATTGTTAATTAAGGTATAATGTGATATAATTGTAACCATACTTAATCGACCTAGTAAAACACGACGCTCGAAGACATCGAGATGGTATGACATTCATCACCCGAAGACTTGCAGGTCCCACTATTGCTAGCAGCAAGGTGTAGGACGGTCAGTCTAGTATAGATCTATACACGAATTCACGCTCTCCCTTCAGAAGACTCTGGTTACAAGACGAGCCATGACAGAGATGCCATGCCCCGAAGTAGTGCCTCACATTTACGTTATAGTGTGTATGTATTTCATGTACTAGTGTAGTAAATGTCCTCCCTGATTCTCATAAGAGTATGTTCTTTTGTATAGTATATAGTGTGTACTAGTGTATGTTCTCTTTGTCTAGTGTGTAGTATGTTCTCCCTGACTCTCATTATAGTATGTTATGTGGTATGGTGTAGTATATGAATTGTTACAGTATGTATTGACTTACGCATGAACTGACTCTTTGTATGTATCATTGTACTAGAAATAGTAAGCAGTATACCACTACATTATACCTATTATAGTTTACTAGAAATGATGTCTAAATGACTTAGTAAGTTTATACACCTTTGCTACCCGAAGGTGTTAGAACAAAGGTAAAAGCTTTACATCTACACATATATACATAATATATAACTAAGGATTAAATGACATACAGACAAAAAACAGGGTACTCTAAGTCAACAACCAAACAAGGAACATCAATTAAAGTGAGTTATCAGTCCTAAGTCCTTCAAAATTACTTATATAAATATATACATGTTGGACAAGATTTTGACAATATATAAGTTAAAAGGTTTGAAAGTAATGATTTGGTAACTAAGATCAAGTTTCATAAAGAGTTTAATATGTAAAAGAGTTTGATAATCATTTTGAAGTAGTTTTGTTGACAAAACAGTTAAAAGTATAGTAAATCCTCATGTTTGATAGTTATAAATCACATTTGATTGATATTATAACTAGAGTGATTCAACTTATATCCCCCCATAAAAGCATTTAAAAACATTTAAAAGGTTACTTAAGGGGTGTGAACTCACCTGTAGTGAGTGGTTTTGATGAAAGTGCTAGATAAGGTGCTAGGTGTCAAGTGAAGTCTTGAACACACACACTGATCCTATTTAACATATAAAGACACATATACGTATCTGATTAGTGATTTTAAAACTAATTATGCATGTAAAGACACCCTTGAACATGGAAAACACTTTGATTCAATTGTTATAAGATCATAGGGTTGTATCTATGGGTTGTAGGGTCTTGCTTGGGAGTTTGCGGTCCAAGAGTAAACTCTCCATGAGTTTACGGCCTCGGGTTTGCGGCCCTAGTGAGGTTACGGCTGTAAACTCCTTGTTACTTCTACCATTTTGATGTTTAAAGTCCGTAGCTCAAGTTTGAAGTGTTCTAGACCAAGTTCTAAGCCTTATGAAGGAGTTGTGGCACAAATGCACCACTTATGAGTGTTTATGGCCCAAGGAGATTTCCTTGGCCGTAAACACCATGTGTTCTAGAGTTATTGGTGATTTCAAGGGGTAAACGAAGTGACTCAAGAATTAAAACAAGGTAAGGTAAGAGTACTTACAATATAGATACTTGTAAGGGTGTTTAAAGTCCAAGAACACTGGTGTGTGTTCTTGCTGTTCTTGTTGAAATGAAGAACACTTGAAGACCTAACCAAAAGAAGAGATTTCATGGATGTAATCATGTGTATTCACTAGATATGGAAGGATATCAAGTTGCAAATTGAAAGATTACTTTCTAGATTGAAGATTGGAATGAAAGTTCTTGATGATACTTGAGAGCAAAACTGAGTTCTAGACTTGAAAGTGTGATAATAAATGAAATGGCCAAGTATTTCATTTATAAGCATGGAGCTTACGGCCACCATGAGTTTACGGCCGTAAACCGATGTTCTCATGGCCGTAAACTCCTCATTTGAGGTTTTAAAGCATGTTTGGTGCTTTGTAACTCTAGTTGACCCATTCTAGTATTTGATCACTGGATGTACTAAGCTCGGTAAGCTCCATCAGATTCTATACAGTGCTAAAAGTTAGCAGAAGCAAGTTGGACTTTGATTGAGGTGTAGGGTTTGTACAAGATAGAAATTTTGGGTTGTCACACACATAAAGACATATATTTACTTGTATGTTAGACATTTATCATGTGTTAAATCATTTAAAACCCATGGACTTGATGATAAAAAGAAAGAGTAGAAATCAAGAATATACCTTGCTTTCACTTGGATCTAAAGTATGTTGCCAAAAGGTAGTGGAAAACACAAGTTGTTTGAGAGGTGAAGGGTAATTTTCTCAGGGGTTTTAAGTGTTTGAAAGTACCTACATATGGTCTACTTTGAATCACGAAAATAGTTAGTAAGATGAAGAACTTTTGGGTGTTGGTTTGATGCTCGAAAACAGTCACTGTTTTGGCTATGTTGTTGTCACGAAAATTCACAGCAAGAAGGTAAGAAAAAGAGTAATTTAGTCACTATTTTGAGTCCCTAGTTTAGACTGGCATAAGAAATAACTTCCAGGGGTATTTGGTGATGAAAATATCTAGAAAACGGACTAAAATAGAAGAAACGGTGGATGAAATGGGATGAAATAGAAGAAAACGGACAGCAGCCCCTTAAGGTTCATTGTTTCGATGACTTTGGAAGCGAGTTTGTGTGGCTGAAATAGGATGATCTTTGAGAGAATTTCCCTAGAGTATTTTCTGAAGAATGAAAGAATAAAGGAGAGAGAGAGAGAGAGAGAGAGAGAGAGGTTTCTAGGTTTGTAGGGAAAGAAGAGAAGAAGATAAGATGGAATCAATTAGGCTAGATTTGATGGGATGTGATGAATGATTAGATTTGATCTTTTCTACCTACTTTCCTAGTTAGTTTGTTAGAGATAGGATTTAGTTAACTAACAAGTTATTAGTTAGTTAGTAGTTAGGAGTTCTAGTTATGGAGAGGGAATGTGGAATTCTCGAAAATTAGAAGTATTAAGAAGTATTCTTAGCAAAATGTCTTAAGTGATTAAGCAGTTATTAGTTAACTTGACACTTCTCTTAACCATTTCTCTTATCTTAATTGATTAAGACACAATATCCATTACATCAAATCACTTCAATTCATGACCCATAACTAGTCATCCACTAGATAAAAATACATATGTCCAACTACATAGATGTATTCTTAGTATAAAATAACAATGTAGTTTTGGTGTATTTGAACTTAAATGTTGATGTTTTATTCTTTTATTAAAAAACACTTAAATACATTCTAATTATGCCTTATAATAATTCATTTTATATTTTTATTAGTTAAATATAAAATTTATTTATCAAGGTATAATTTCGTGAGATTTTACCGGTAAACAATATCGTTAAACACGTTTCATCACTTTGGTTTGTATATTTGTTAAATTTAGATCCTTCACAACTAATAAGCACACGTTTTATATAGAATTGAACTTACTCATCAATTAGAGACATGTGGATACAAAAATTAAGTTTTTTGCGTTGAAATGATGTTATATGCTAATTTTCACAAACCGGTAATGGTTCGTTGTCATACGTCGTAACGGAATTTATCATTAGTTACTTGTTTTATTTTTCACAAGAACTTATCTAATTAAAACATGTTAAATTCCTTCAGCCATTTTTGATAAAATGTTCATATTGCTTAGAAGTCAAAATGTAGTATCGTACGTTCATTTCTATTTTTGCCAATTGTTACATTCTCTCCCTGTTAAAAAAATTTCATCGCAAAATTAAACTTTTAGATGGGATATCACTAAATAATTGGGGGTATTTCTTTTTCAACTATTCATCATGTCCCCATATGAATTATGGTCCTCGTTGAGAGTTCCAACGAACTTTCACGATAGGAATACAACTTTGTTTTAACCACTTCACTTCTCAAACCATAATTTGCACATGTTCTTCAACGAAGTGAATTTTTGTGTTTAGTTGTATCTCGTCAAGAGGTATTACGTTGGTGTCTTCAGAAAGACACTCTTTCAGGTTAGATATATGGAATACGTCGTGTACTTTGCTCAGTTTTGAGGTAGTTTTAGCCGATTAGCAACAAGACCAATTTTGTCAAGAATTTCGAAAGGTACAACGTATCTTGGTTTAAGCTTTCCTCTTTTGCCAAAATGAATCATACCCTTCCAGGGCGAGAATTTTAGCATCACTCGATCTCCATCTTGGAATTCTAGAGGCTTAGACCTTATATTAGCATAACTTTTTTTACGGTCAGATGATGTCTTAATCCGATCCTTGATTTGATTGATCTTCTTGGTCGTTTCATGGATTATATCTTCCCAGTACACAGTGTGTCATTTGTGTGTGCGTGGGCCAGTTGGGTATCCCCGACCTCTGCCCAACATATAGGTGATCGACATTTGTGTCCGTATAAAGCTTCAAATGGTGTTTCTTTGAGGCTGGTGTGATAACTATTATTATAGGAAAACTCATTCAACGGAAAATGAGTATCCTAAGAATTTTGAAATTCAATTACACAAGATTGTAGCATATCTTCTAGGGTCTGATCGGTTCGTTCACTTTGACCTTCAGTCCGTGGGTGGTAAGATGTGCTCATATCTAAGTGGGTTCCTAGGGATTTGTGAAGTGATTGCCAGAACCTTTATGTGAACCTACTCTCCCTATCCGAGATAATAGAGGTTGGCACTCCATGAAGCTTGACAATTTCCCTGAGATATGTTCTCGTTATCTTTCCATTTTGTTGGTTTCCTTGATTGGTAGGAAATGGACAAACTTAGTTAACTGTCAACCACTACCTAAATATTGTCATAACCACTAGGAGTCTTGGGAAGCTTTGAGATAAAATCCATTGCAATTTGCTCCCATTTCCACTCGAGAATATCTGGTTGTTTCAGTAATCCTGAGGGCTTTTGATGCTTTACCTTGACTTTAGAGCAAGTCAGGCATTTGCCCACATAAGTGGCAATCTCAGCCTTCATATTAGGCCACCAATATAATTTCTTTAGATCTAGATACATCTTGTCGGAGCCAAGATGTACATAATGCCTTGATCTGTTAGCTTCGTCCATGACCAAGCTTCTAATGTTACCAAACTTTGGTGTCTGGATTTTGTGCATGAAATAACGAGTTCCATCATCATTAAGCTCGAAATGTTTATCTATTCCCCATAAAGATTCTTCCCCAACACTTTCCTCTTTCAGATCATCTACCTGAGCTTAACGAATCTGTGTATTATGGTTGTAATGTATGGTCATAGCTAGTGCCTTTACTCGTCACAGTTTCTTATGCACTCTATGACTTAAATCATCATATACAAATTTCACTTTTCCCGGATGATATGGAATCTCGCTTTCGTAATCGTTCAATAACTCAATCCATCTTCTTTGCCTCATATTTAGTTCCTTTTGATCAAATATGTGTTGGAGACTCTTATGGTCTGTAAAAATAATACATTTCATTCCATATATTAGTGTCTCCAAATCTTCAAGGCAAAGAATACTACTCCTAATTCTAGGTCATGGGTTGTGTTGTTTTTTCATGGATCTAGAGTTGTCGTGAGGCATATGCAATGGCCTTCTCCTTCTGCATTAATAGTATACGACAAAATCTTCGATTCCTTCAGGTAAGGATAGGATTGGTGCACTACACGACATCTGTTTCAACTTCTGAAATGTATTTTCTTGCTTATCTCCCAGTCGAACTTATTTCTTTTTGTATTAATGTAGTGAGTGACTTGGCTATCTTTGGAAAAGTTCTCTATGAATGTCATAGAGTAGCTGGCAAGGGCTAAGAATTGTCACACTTCAGTTGGTGTCCTTGGTGCATCCCAATTCTTAGCTACTTTGATTTTTGTGGGATTCATATGTATTACTATGTTATTAACTACATGACCTACGAAGTGTACTTCTCTAATCCAAAATTCACGTTTGGAGAAATTTGCGTACAATTTTTCCTTTCTTAGCTGTTCCAAGATCAATTTCAGATGTTGACCGTGTTCCACTTTAGTTCGTGAATGGACGAGAATGTCGTCGATAAACACTATAACGAACTTATCTATGTATGGTTTTCATAGACGGTTCATGAGGTCAATGAATACTGCTGGTCCATTGGTCAATCCGAAAGGCATAACTATAAAATCGTAGTGAACGTATCGAGTTCTAAATGCAGTTTTCAGAACATCTGCTTCTAGTATTTTTAACTGATAATATTCGGATCTTGGATCTATCTTTGAATAGTAACTAGATCCCTGGAGTTGATCAAATAGGTCATCTATTGTAGGGAGTGGATAACGGTTTGTGACTATTAGTTTATTCAATTCTTGATAGCCTATACACATCCTTAAAGAACCATCTTTTTGATGGGTTTTGATCACAATAAGATCCCTATGGTGCACATACAACTCTAATGCTTTGAATCTACGTTTTCTCTGGTAATAAATGCAACTTTATTTTTCGAAAGCATGAAGCCTAACTAGCGTACAACCTGATATATGAATCATAAAACTAGTTAGAAAATTACCTCTTTATGTAGCTTGTATTACTTGGTCTTTAAGAGCATATCACCTCAAGTGTGATGCCTCAAATGCTTCATAAAAAACCACCAACAATTGGAGGACTTGAGAGACAGGTTAGGAGCACTGTAAAATCGGCTATACTCTTGCTATATGGCTTGTGCATCCGATTTTGGGGTCTAAGGTGTTACATATATAGTGTTAGAATTCCAAGAGTCATATATAACCCTAATTCTTACACATAGGATTATGATCCATAACTCATGTGGACTAACTCTTTATGGACTCTCACATAAACTTAGCCCATCATGGATCAATAGCCCAAACCATATGTATCACTAATTTACATAATCAATCCCTATTAAACTAATTAATCTCTTTTGATCACTACATTAATTTTTGATCAATACTAATTAAATAATATGATTTCTCAATTAATATATTATACTTATAATATCTTAATAAAGAATAAATAACCTCTTTCTCAAATGTCCATCCTATCAGATTCTTCTAGTGAATGCAACCCAAATGGACCATGCTACTCTCAGGTCAAGTACATACCAATTATAGTTGTGCGCTTAGACACCTAATCCAACAGTCTCCCACGTGGATAAGTCTAATTACTATAATTGAATGTACGACTTAAAAACCGACTAGCAATTGTAGCTCATAAAAGCCGTTGTCGAACTCTGACACAACATTTAGATAAGGGATCCTATAATCCTCTGTTGTTCAAGATATCATGTAGACAAATACAAGGAACATAGTCATACTTATTGTCCAGCAATTTGTTTCCCGATTTGCAATTTCTTTGACATAGAACTTAATTGAACACATCAATTGAGTCTTGACTGGGCCCAATACATAAGTCAAAACAAAACCATCAAGGAGCCCACGATACCACTTTTAATCCTCCAAAGATAAAAGGAACAGAAAAACATCGACTTATATGTTTGTACTAACTACTCGTTAAATCATACACAATAGCACGTTTTATAACATCAAGTTAGTGATGCTTTTTCGCACTATCAACGTACAACCAACTCATGGTCAACAACTAACAGATCTTGGTTTGAAGACTATATAATATTGTCGTCTCACAATCACTCGTGATAAATTCCATGAAGTGATTCATGTGAGCGTGGGTTTAGTCCAATACTCAAATCTTATTTCAGGAGTACTCATGAATGTTGTAGCAAATTTTTGCTATGTCTAAACACTTTAGACAATCTACTTGCCAAATTCATGAATGTATTTCCTCAATACCTACTTCCAAAGTATGATCGATTGTGGATAGTTTGAATAATCTTATTATTCTGGAAGTCAAAACATGCAAAATGAAACAATAGTAAACAATTGACACAAGATAGTAAATTTTCTCATAAATAAAACTCCTTTAATTTAATCATCAAATTTCAATTACATTTTATCTATTACAAGTTTCTGAACTAATCATAAAAACTAATATCGTCCATTAGCCCAATGCTCCTCGCATGCTGCAAGTGCTTAACCCTCTTTACTACAAGGAGTCCTTCTTCTATCCAATGTCTTATGTAGTGATATTTTCTGTCGACATGCCTGGATATGTCATCATCCCTTGGTTCCATGGTTAAGACAACCGCACTCTCATTGTCACATAAAATCTCCATAGGCTCCTTTACGGTTGGTACAACTCCAAGGTCTTTGATGAAGTTCTTCAGCCATATCGCCTCCTTCGACGTTTCGCTTGTTGCTATGTACTTTGATGCGCACGTTGAATCAACTAGTCTCCTATTTGGAACTTTTCGAAGTTAATGCTCCTCCATTCAGGGTAAATACCCAACCCGACTGAGAGTCGAAATTATCTATGTCGGCCTGAACGTTGGCATGACTATACCCTATCACTCCTAAGTCATCACTCCCATTGAGGGTACGGACCCAGTACTTAGTCCATCGCAGGTACTTAAAAATGTTCTTTACCGCAGTCCAGTGAGCATTGCCAGGATTACCTTGATATCTACTGAACATGCTCAAAGCAAAGGCCACATCAGGGTGAGTACAAATCATATAATACATGATCGAGCCAACTGCGGAAGCATATGGTACTCGACTCATCTCTGTTGTCTTGGCCTCTGTAGTTGGACTCTAAGTCTTAATCGTTTGGTATTGTTTGGATAGGTAAATCACCTTCCTTGGAATTATCCATGTTGAAACACTTCAACACTTTGTCAAAGTAGGTACTTTGACAACGTCCTATTAGTCTTTTACTCCTATTTCTCAATATCCTTATCCCTAAAATATAAGCAGCTTCCCTGAGGTCCTTTGTAGCGAAATACTTCCCAAGCGAGGACTTAACCTCATGCAAAGTTGGAATTTCATTTCCTATGAGAAGTATGTCATCCACATACAACACCAGAAAGCTAACTATACTCCCACTAGCTTTGACATATACACATGACTCATCCTCGGTTCTCGAAAATCCAAACTCTTTGACTTTCTCATCAAAACAAAGATTCCATCTGTGACATGCTTGTTTCATTCCATAAATGGATTTCTCAAGCATACACAGTCTATTAGGATACTTTGTATTGACAAAACCCTCCGGCTGACTCGTGTAAACATCTTCAGCCAACTTCCTATTAAGGAAAGCAGTTTTGACGTCCATTTTCCATATTTCATAATCATGAAATGCAGCTATGGCTAGCATCATCCTTATAAATTTAATCTTCGCTATTGGTGAGAAGGTCTCAATGTAGGACCTAGTACATTGTCAACCAAGTTCCAAACTTGATTCTCATACATGGACTGAATATCGCTGTCCATAGACTGTTTCCATTTTTCAGACTCGGGGCCTGCTATGGCTTCCTTGTAGTTATTAGGTTCATCCAAATTTATCAATGTACTATCACTGATAAACGTATCACCTTCAGCTGTTATATGAAAACTGTAGCATCTGGTTCCTGGTACGTAAAATTTATCTTAGTGTTTTTCACTTTTAGCCTTGGACTCGGCGAGTTGTTGGTCCGACTCGTCGAGTAGACACGGGATCCGGAACACGTTTAAGTTGGCGACTCGGCGAGTCCATATTATGGACTCGGCGAGTCCCCGCTGTCTGATGAAACCCTAAATTTCAAGGGTTTGCACCCTATTTAAACCCTCTTATCCGCCCCTAAGCTCGCCCCCTTCACCCTCAGAGCCTTATACTTCGTTCAAGCCTTGTTCCTTGTGAGATTGAAGCATTTTGGTGTGTTTTCTTGAAGAGAGGGAAGGAGAGTAGATCAAGAAGAGAAGAAGGAGGCCTGGCATATTTTTGTTATCTTAGTGATTTCCTTGAGGTATAACCCAGTTTCCCTCTGTTTTCATGCTTATTGTCCCTTGTAGCTGATAGGTTTTGGTCAGAAGAACATCCTATGTGCTCTTACAAACCCTAATGCTTGGATCTAGGTTTCTCTATTGTGCATGCAAGTTATCCAAGACTATAAACCCTAGATCTAGCATATGATGATCAATATAACATATAAATAAGGGTTTAGATCATACCTTGACTGTTATGTAGCAATAACAATCCCAATTCCTCCTTGTATTGACTTTAGAAAGCTTAGAGTCACAAATGTCACTCCTCTAATGGTTCACAAACACCATGAGCAAGGGGATGAGGAGGAGAGGTGAAGGAGGCTGCCCTAAAACGTGTGAAACCCTAGAAGAAGTCTTAGCCACGTTTTTGGGTCATAAGGGATGTATATATAGTTAGGCTATTAGGGTTATCTAACAAGAAAACCCTAATTTGGATGCTTAAGCCCTAAGCAACCAATGGATCCCTTTCCTTAAGGCCTTGGATGATTTCCTTATGGGTATCCCCATAGAATTCGTCCACTCCTTAATATAAGGCAACCCATGGCCCAAATTGCAATTATCTTATAATTACAATTCCAATCCCTTAAGTTTAATTAATCTCTTTTAGTCACAAAACTAATTACCAATTAATTATTGACTAATATTAATTACACAATATGATTTCTCCTTTAATATATTATTCTCATAATATATTAATAAATCATATTCAATCCTTTCTCTCCATAATTCATCCTCTCAAGTTGCTTTGGTGAAGGCAACCCAAAAGGACCATGCACCATCGGGTCAAGTACATACCAAAATAGTTATGGACTTAGACACTAATCCAACAGTAGCTCCATGAAAGCCCTTCTTGAGCCTTTTCCCAAGATTGTTTGTGTTTTAGGGTTCGTAATAAGTTGTTTAGCCTCTAGATCTAGGCATGATTGAGCTCCAGGAGCTTGGATCTACTGCCTTTATGGAGCCATATTGCATGAAAGCCCAAGATCTACTCTTTTGGTGCATTTTGAGCCCTAAAACCCTCATGGTTGTTTATTTACACGTAAAGTTGGAATCTTTACGTGTTAATCAGGCCTTAGAAACCCAGATCTATGAATGGCATGAGCTGGATTCAAGCAGAATCGCATGTATAGTATTTGCATGTGGCAGACTCGGCGAGTCGTTCATCTGATTCGGTGAGTCGAGTTGCGAGTCCCCGAGTTTTTCCCCTTTTTCATGTTGCGGGTTGGAGTAGTGATTCATGGGGGTGTGACTCAGTGGTTCGGAAGCCAGACTCACTCATGAAGTAACTCGGCAAGTCAATGCCAGGACTCAACGAGTTCAAGACAATCTTCTTGCCTCAAGAACAGACTCGGCGAGTTGTTCATATAGCTCGCCGAGTCTCAGCATAGAGTGTTCTTCGGATGAAGAAGAACTCGGCGAGTTGTTCATACAACTCGGCGAGTAGGATGAAGGACTACTGGTCTTTAGCTTAGAAGGAGAACTCGTCGAGTCAACGATTAACTTGACGAGTAGAGACGGGTTTATGGTCGGACAAAGGGATAGGGACTCGGCGAGTTGGCAAGTCAACTCAGCAAGTCGGGCCAACTGGCAGTTGACTTTGACTTGACTCTTGATTGTTAAGGGGTAAATGGTCAGTTTACCCTGAGGTCGGTTAGCAGTATTTGACTAAGGGTTTTGTGGGAATTATAGCCGGAGGATTTCCGGAGCGGCAGCAGCAACAGACAGTCAGTTCCCACGCAGATCAGCAGCTACTTCGAGGTGAGTTACCTTCCAGTAGCGGTGGGTCTACGGCCACAATGTCGGCCCACCAGTAAGAGTTGTATAATAGATGATGGTCTCTATGATATTCATCTAGGGTTGCTACTACCTGTGTTATGTTTATGTGCTAGTATGATATGATGTTATGTGATATATGTTATGTGGTAGCAGTAAGGGGTGAAATAGTCCCCAGTATCCGGTCGTAAGGACCGAAGGGGTAGGTCGGGCACCCAGATATGCCCGGCAGTATCCGGTCGTAAGGACCGAAGGGGTAGGCCGGGCACCTAGATATGCCCGACAGTATCCGATCGTTAGGACCGAAGTGGTAGGTCGGGAAACTAGATACGCCCGGCAGTATCTGGTCGTAAGGACCAAAGGGGTAGGTCGGGCACCCAGATATCCCCGGCAGTATCCGATCGTAAGGACCGAAGGGGTAGGTCGGGCACCTAGATATGCCCGGCAGTATCCGGTCGTAAGGACCGAAGGAGTAGGTCGGGCACCCAGATATGCTTGGCAGTATATGTATGTTATGTGATTATATGGTGTGTGGTACAGTGGGGGAACTCACTAAGCTTCGTGCTTATAGTTTTCAGTTTTGGTTTCAGGTACCTCTTCTTCGAAGGGGTAGGAGCCGGCGCGCTAGCAGTACATCACACACATGCTTTGTACTCCGCATTATGAGATCTTCATGGGGATTTGTACTCTGACACTTTTACGTTTTATAAAAATGTTTTCCAGACATGCAATATCTTTGTGAAATGATATGAACGTTGAGCGTTTTATTCCTAATGTTTTGCTAAATACTTGTTTTAAAATTGAAATTTTTGGCTCGTATTTTGGGACGTTACAAGTTGGTATCAGAGCCCTGGTTTGAGGGATTCGGACACACCTTCAGGGGTGTTTGAACTCAAATCGAGGGATTATGAGATTTTAAAATGAGAAAATGTTTTCTAAAAGGCTAAGTAAAGGGTTTTATGAAAGAACAAAGTGTGTGATGTGCGCGACCGGCCGAGCTCAAGTAAGTATTCCCCAAAGTACCCATACAAGGTTATGTTATGTTTATTAGTTTCAATAGAACAGCATGCTAGAATACGGCTAAGGATCTAGGAGTGATGCCTTATGTGTCTGCCTTATGTGTTTCAGTGTATGAAAATTGCATGCTAGAATTGTGTAGACAGTAGTAGGATAGCCTGTTAGGTTATGCCTGATAGTATGAGTTTAGCATTGTACGCTAGTTCAGTTTCTCTCTATGAGAACGGATTTGCATGAGAATGTTCCCTTGTTTTGTCTGAATGTTGCTTGCTTTGTGCTTTGTGAGATTATGAGTGATGGGAGTTAGCCAATAGGTGAATACGTCACGTCACATGTGATCAGGGTTGAATAATCTTAGAGTGCTGGATTTGCCCCTATTGCGCAGTTCTTGTTTGAGTATATCCATTATAAGGACGAATCTGTTACTCGAAGGATTATCTGAGCCTCATCATATTTGAAGGTATTCAGGTAATGGCTAACGGGCATTACAAGGAGGCCTTCAGCAGCTGAGGACCGGGTCGAGTGGAGTAAGAGATTTTCCTGGGGCAAGCCTAGGATGAGTATAGCGATGATCAGTGGTAGTGATAGGGACCTGGTGGAGTCAAGGCAGTCCTTGGAGAAGGTACGGATAGATGTGGAAGGTAGTATGGGCCTGTACTACTAAAAGCAGAGGATCCGTACCCAAACCGAGGAAGGCCAAGATAAGACCAGGAAACTTGTAGTAGGTGTGATTCCTCCAGAAGTATCAGTATCACTAACGGTTATTATTTATGTATTTTTGAATGGTGGTACTACGCTCGAGGCCAACAGTTGGCAGTACAGGAGAGGGATCGAGTTCGGGATCTGGTTCCGAGCCAGTAGATGAGGGGCTACGCGAGTTCATCGCGTCAGAAATCACCAAAGGCATCCTTGAGTCGACACCCATTATCTTCGGGTTGATCAAGGAAGGGATATTGGTGTTGATGGAGAATCGCCTCCGGGCATTCAGGAGCGACATGGCATCTGGCCAGTCGGGATCCCGCACACTGTCCTTCAAGGACTTCCGGGGCAGTGGTGCGCCATATTTTCACGGGGCGAAGGACCCCATAGCTGCCAGACGATGGATTGTAGACATTGAGTATGCACAGATGATTAGCTTCTGCCCTGAGGGATTGAAGGTGAGGTTCGCAACGGGGTGTTTACGAGATCGAGCTAGGGATTGATGGGAGTCCGTGGGTGACTCGTTGGGAGCCTTGGCTGTTGAGGCTATGACTTGGTCGGACTTTGCGACCAGGTTCAGGGCAGAGTTCGCGCCGGCTGTCGAGCTTCAGTAGCTGGACAGGGAGTTCTTAGATATGAGACAAACGACGGAGACTGTGGCGGAAATCAACGCCAAGTTCTGGGAGAGGGCGTTACTGGTGCCCCAGTACGCAGGTGATGAGGATATGAGGAGGACCCGTTATCATGACATGCTACGAGCTGATATTCGGGAGCATGTCAGTTTTTCAGCTTACCCTACCCTGGACTCTATGATTGCCAGGGTGTAACAGCTCAAATTTTCAAATAAAATTTTCATTTAAAATAAAATAATTTCATTCAACAATAGTATTTATTCCAAGTTTCCTTTCAAACTACAATTAAACAAAATCCCCAAGATCTCCAACAATGGCAGTGTGTACGCGTCACGCCGGCGCCTTCCCACGGTCCTCGCTAGATCCTGCAACACATACATATAACTTGTAAGCATAAATGCTTAGTGAGTTCCCCAGTATACGACTTACACACATACGCCTTTCCAGGCCCTGACCTTCCGGTCCACAACACATTGCCTTCCGGCCCGTAACACAGTCGCCTTCCGGCCCATAACATTTTGCCTTCCGGGCCGTATCATATTCGCCTTCCGGCCCATAGCATATTGCCTTCCGGCCTATAACATTTACAGCACATAATATATTTAATATAACACACATAGCACGTACAACATACATCATACCTGACCTTTCTGTCACATAACATATCGCCTTCCGGCCCGTATAAACATACATATCATGCATAGCATCTATCTTTCTACTTATAACATAAATAACACATATCATATACGACCTTCCGGTCTCACAGTCAAACCCTTCCGGGTGGAGTATAGTGAGGAAACTCACCTCGTAGTATGTAGCTTAGAACTCTTGAAACTACTCGCTCTCAATCCGCCAAACTGCAGACTCCCTATAATACCACATACCCTTATTAATAATCTTATCAAACAAGACAACTGACCCTACAAAATTACATGCAGGTCAACTCTGGTCAACGGTCAACTTGACCGGACTCGTCGAGTGCAAAGGCGACTCGGCGAGTCTAGACGTCCTCCCCAACTTCCCTGTTGCTCCCCTTTCTACCCGTCGAGTATCCCTCCTGACTCGACGAGATCCTCGTGGAAGAATCGCGGGGCCACCCCGACTCCACTCGCCGAGTCTAAAGAACAACTCGGCGAGTCCCAGTGAACCTTCAAGCTACTCGCCGAGTCTGAAGAACAACTCGGCGAGTCCCAGCGGATCTTCAAGCTACTCGCCGAGTCTGATCATTGGACTCGGCGAGTCCATGCCATGCAGTCGATCAACTGCCTCCTGCAATCCGCATGGTTCCGAAATATATAAACATGGGACTTCCTGGACCTCTAAACATACTATTACTGGGACTTAAACGCTCGGTAACAACATCATAATCTATCTAATCACTAAATGGGTTTCATAAACCCGAGATTCGTGCTCACCACCAAAACAACAGAAATGGGTCGAGTATTACCTGAAAACGTGATCTCTGTGTCCCCAACCTTCATAACTCTATTCTCTTGATCTTCCTTTAACCAAAACCTTGCCTCTTCTTGCCTAACAATCTCCTCAAAGTCCCCAATAGCCTTCCCTTCTCCTCTAGTCGTCCACAGACGCTATGTTTTTCACAATCGGCCAAAAAACGTACAGTGACGGCTTAAGAGGCATTATATACGTTCCAAACTAAACGGCTAGGGTTTCTGCTGAACAGCGTCGACTCGCCGAGTCCGTATCTGGACTCGTCGAGTCCAGTCGCGCATCCGCGACCAAGCCTGTGGTCCTACTCGGCGAGTCAGGCACCAACTCGCCGAGTCCCTTCCTAAAATGCCCCCAAAAATAGTTTTAAAACAATACCTGAAATACCGGGCTGTTACAACTCTCCCCCACTAGAACTAGACTTCGCCCTCGAAGTCTCACTCTGCGAATAACTCCGGATGTTGCTCCCGCATTTCACGCTCCGGCTCCCAAGTCATCTCCAATCCCCTCCGATGTTGCCACTGAACCAACACCAGAGGTATCTCCTTATTCCGCAGAACCTTGATCTTCTGATCCCTGATAGCTACTGGTCTCTCGGCGTAATTCAGGCTCGCATCCACCTGAATATCCTCTAACGGAACCACTGCCGATTCATCGGCTATACACTTCCTCAACTGTGATACGTGGAAGGTATTGTGAATCTGACCCAACTCTGCTGTCAACTCCAACCGATAAGCTACCCGACCTACCCTTGCAATTACACGAAATGGACCTATGAACCGGGGCCCCAACTTGCCCCTCTTTCTGAACCGAATCACTCCTTTCCAAGGAGAAACCTTTAGGAGGACGAAGTCGCCAACCTGGAATTCGAGCTCGGACCGGCGTCTGTCCGCATAACTCTTCTGTCGGCTCTGGGCGGTCAATAACCTCTGCCTAACCTGCTGAATCTGCTCGGTCGTCTGAAGTACAATCTCTGTACTGCCCATCACTCTCTGTCCCACCTCTCCCCAGCAAATGGGAGTCCGACACCTCGTACCATACAACAACTCAAAAGGTGGCATACCAATGCTCGAATGATGGCTGTTGTTGTAGGAAAACTCAGCCAAAGGCAAATGCACATCCCAGCTACCCCCGAAGTCTAACACACACGCTCTAAGCATGTCTTCCAATGTCTGAATCGTCCGCTCGCTCTGACCGTCTGTCTGGGGATGGTATGCGGTACTAAAATGCAGTTTAGTACCCAGCTCCTCATGGAATTTCTTCCAGAACCTGGAAGTGAAACGTACATCGCGGTCCGAAACAATCGAGATCGGCACTCCATGCCGAGATACTATCTCTCTCACGTATAACTCCGCCAACTTCTCTGCTGATGAACTTTCGCTAATGGCAAGGAAGTGTGCACTCTTTGTCAACCTATCCACAATCACCCAAATTGCATCGACTCCTCTGGCAGTTCTCGGCAATTTGGTGATGAAATCCATCGTAATCTGTTCCCACTTCCACTCAGGAATCTCCAAGGGCTGCAACTTACCATGCGGTCTCTGGTGCTCGGCCTTAACCCTACGGTAGGTCAAACACCTCTCAACGAACCAAGCGACATCTCTCTTCATGCAAGGCCACCAATATTCCTTTCTCAAATCCAAATACATCTTCGTAGCACCGGGATGGATTGAGAATTTCGATCTATGAGCCTCCTCCATCAAAGTAGCACGCGTACCGCCCACAAATGGTACCCCGCCAACCCAAGGAAACTCCTGATCTCGGAAGGTGACTTCGGTGCCTCCCAACTCATCACTGCTTCCACCTTGGCCGGATCAACCAATATCCCTGCCTAATTAACAACATGTCCCAGAAATTGGACCTCCCGCAACCAGAAGTCACATTTGGAGAATTTCGCATATAGCTTCTCCGACCTCAGTACCTTAAGGACCTCCCTCAAATGCCCCTCATGCTGCTCTCTAGACCGCGAATACACCAGGATGTCGTCGATAAATACAATCACTGAACGATCCAGCATCGGCCTGCATACCCTGTTCATGAGGTCCATAAACACTGCCGGGGCATTGGTGAGTCCAAAAGGCATCACCACGAACTAGTAATGCCCATACCGCGTCCTAAATGCTGTCTTCTGGACGTCCTCATCCCGCACTCTTACCTGATGGTACCCTAATCTCAAATCGATCTTGGAAAACCAAGATGCCCCTTGCAACTAATCGAATAGATCATCGATTCTCGGTAACGGATAGCGGTTCTTGACCGTCACCTTGTTCAACTCCCGGTAATCGATACACATCCGGTGTGAACCATCCTTCTTCCTGACGAACAGAATCGGTGCTCCCCACGGCGAGCTACTCGGCCGAATAAATCCCTTTCCCAGCAACTCCTGGAGTTGCGAGGACAACTCTTGCATCTCTGGAGGTGCAAGACGGTAAGGCACCTTCGCAATAGGCGCAGCCCCCGGAACCAGATCGATACCAAACTCTACCTGTCTCGCAGGAGGTACTCCCGGCAAATCCTCGGGAAAAACATCTGGAAACTCGCGCACCACTGGAACCTCCTCCACTGTCTTCGGTCTCTCGGAAGTCTCCCGCGTATCCATCACATACGCCACAAAACCTTTACATCCCTGTTGTAGGCATTGCCTCGCCCTAGCAGCCGAACAAAAAGCTGATCCCGAACGGGTACCCTCGCCGTATACCGTAAGAACTCCCCCACTAGGGTCTCGTATAGTTACCAGCTGACGCTCGCAGTCAATGACGGCGCTGAATCGGCTCAACCAGTCCATTCCTACGATGACACAGACATCCCCCATCGCAATAGGAATTAGGTCAATCGGAAACGTAACCCCGAAAATCTCCAGCACGCATCCCCGAAGAACCTCCGTAGCACAAATCACCCTCTCGGCCGCAATAGAAACGCTCAAAGGCCGAATTAACGGCTCACGACTGATGCCGATATGCTGACTAAAAGCTAACGATACAAAAGATCTACTCGCACCCGAATCAAATAACACTAGAGCAGGCATAGAGTTCACAAGAAAAGTACCTACACATACATTAACATAAGCATAACATTCCGACTTTAAAGTAAATACATGAATGATAGCATACCTGCCACAACATCGGGCGCAGCGCGGACCTCCTCCGCAGTCAGCTGAAAGGCTCTCCTGCGAGCCCTCGGGGCCTCGACCTTCGCCGGTCGGGTCTCAGTAGTCCTGGTAGTAGGTGTAGCTCCCTGACGAAGCTGCGGGCACTCGGCCTTCCGATGGCCTGTCTGGTTGCAGTGAAAGCAAACCATAAACCCCTTAGGGCAATCCCTGGCAATGTGTCCCTCCTTGCCACACTTATAGCAACCACCAGCTCGACACGCCCCCTCATGACCCTTGCCGCACTTCGCGCAAGTGCGGCCCTTTGGACCTCCCATCCTCGAATCAGCGGTCTTGATCCGCTTGGCTGCCGGCTGAGACTGAGCCGGCCGCCGATCCGCCTGCCGAGACTCCGCCTCCTCCCTCACCTGAGTCTCCAACTCGATCTCGCGCTTCCTGGCGTTTGCCTGAAGCTCAGTGAAAGTACGATAGGTGGAGTTTGACACAAACTCCCGGATATCCCTCCTCAGCACGCCCAAATACCGGCTCATCCGTGACTGCTCTGTAGATACCAGCTCGGGGCAGAACATCGCCCTCTCATGAAACTTCCGTGTGACCACTGCAACGGAATCAGTACCCTGTTTAAGGGTCAAGAACTCCTGAATCAATCGTTCCCTCTCCACCGGGGGAACGTACTCGTCCCTGAACATCTCAGTAAACCTCTCCCACGTCACTGCTGTAATCTCCGCTAGAGTGAAGTTCGCCGTCACGAACTTCCACCAATCCTTCGCTCCCAGTCGGAGCTGGTTCAGGGCGAACCGTACCCTCAGGTGCTCCGGGCATGAGCAAGTATAGAAGCACCCCTCAACGTCGGCAATCCACCTCGTCGCCGCAATCGGATCCTGTGTCCCATCGAACTCAGGGGGTTTCGTGTTGCTGAATTCTCAGAACAGCAACGAATCGCCCCCTTGCGGCCTGGCAGCGGCCACGGCTGCGGTAGCGGCAGCAGCTGCAGCCTCAGTCAGTGCGGCGTACCGCTCCTCGAATGTCTCCATCAGTGTGGTCTTAATAGACCCAAACATCTCCGGGATCTCGGCCCGGATCGCTGCAGCCACCTCCTCTTGGATCATCTGACGAATATCCTCGTCACTCACAGTGCTCGAACTCGCCCCATTGCGTGTGATAACCATGATGTCTCTGAAATACAACATAAAATATCAGAGACTCCACCAAGTACAATTGTACTCGATAACGCACCCTACTCAGTCTCCGATATCCAGGGATTCTAACTTGGGTCTCCCACCGACCCGGTGTCTTCGGTAGTACGGGCCCAATACTACCGACCACACCGTATCAGTATTCGTCCCAAATCTTCCTCCCCAAACCCCGAATAATGAGTACTCCACCTCCAATATGCACTATCTACTTGCACGCTACCAAATATCTCATATAAGTAATCTCCCTAGACTAAGGCATCACAAAACAGGCCATTCTAGTCCTATCATGTATACCTAGTCTTCTAGCATGCATAACAATTCATAATTCAGTGCATAACATAACATTGTAAGGTATTCTGGGGATCTTTACCGTTCGGGCGCTGGCTGATCGTACACACTGCTCCGTTCTTGTTTACCGCTTTACCATTTATAAAATTGTATGCCTTTATTACTTTTAAAAGATTTTTCCTCAAATCCTCGGTTTGAGTTCAGTTACACCCGAAGGTACACCCGAATCCCTCAAACCTGGCTCTGATACTAATTGTAACAGCTCAAATTTTCAAATAAAATTTTCATTTAAAATAAAATAATTTCATTCAACAATAGTATTTATTCCAAGTTTCCTTTCAAACTACAATTAAACAAAATCCCCAAGATCTCCAACAATGGCAGTGTGTACGCGTCACGCCGGCGCCTTCCCACGGTCCTCGCTAGATCCTGCAACACATACATATAACTTGTAAGCATAAATGCTTAGTGAGTTCCCCAGTATACGACCTACACACATACGCCTTTCCAGGCCCTGACCTTCCGGTCCACAACACATTGCCTTCCGGCCCGTAACACAGTCGCCTTCCGGCCCATAACATTTTGCCTTCCGGCCCGTATCATATTCGCCTTCCGGCCCATAGCATATTGCCTTCCGGCCCATAACATTTACAGCACATAATATATTTAATATAACACACGTAGCACGTACAACATACATCATACCTGACCTTTCTGTAACATAACATATCGCCTTCCGGCCCGTATAAACATACATATCATGCATAGCATCTATCTTTCTACTTATAACATAAATAACACATATCATATACGACCTTCCGGTCTCACAGTCAAACCCTTCCGGGTGGAGTATAGTGAGGAAACTCACCTCGTAGTATGTAGGTTAGAACTCTTGAAACTACTCGCTCTCAATCCGCCAAACTGCAGACTCCCTATAATACCACATACCCTTATTAATAATCTTATCAAACAAGACAACTGACCCTACAAAATTACATGCAGGTCAACTCTGGTCAACGGTCAACTTGACCGGACTCGTCGAGTGCAAAGGCGACTCGGCGAGTCTAGACGTCCTCCCCAACTTCCCTGTTGCTCCCCTTTCTACCCGTCGAGTATCCCTCCTGACTCGACGAGATCCTCGTGGAAGAATCGCGGGGCCACCCCGACTCCACTCGCCGAGTCTAAAGAATAACTCGGCGAGTCCCAGTGAACCTTCAAGCTACTCGCCGAGTCTGAAGAACAACTCGGCGAGTCCCAGCGGATCTTCAAGCTACTCGCCGAGTCTGATCATTGGACTCGGCGAGTCCATGCCATGCAGTCGATCAACTGCCTCCTGTAATCCGCATGGTTCCGAAATATATAAACATGGGACTTCCTGGACCTCTAAACATACTATTACTGGGACTTAAACGCTCGGTAACAACATCATAATCTATCTAATCACTAAATGGGTTTCATAAACCCTAGATTCGTGCTCACCACCAAAACAACAGAAATGGGTCGAGTATTACCTGAAAACGTGATCTCTGTGTCCCCAACCTTCAGAACTCTATTCTCTTGATCTTCCTTTGACCAAAACCTTGTCTCTTCTTGCCTAACAATCTTCTCAAAGTCCCCAATAGCCTTCCCTTCTCCTCTAGTCGTCCACAGACGCTATGTTCTTCACAATCGGCCAAAAAACGTACAGTGACGGCTTAAGAGGCATTATATACGTTCCAAACTAAACGGCTAGGGTTTCTGCTGAACAGCATCGACTCGCCGAGTCCGTATCTGGACTCGTCGAGTCCAGTCGCGCATCCGCGACCAAGCCTGTGGTCCTACTCGGCGAGTCAGGCACCAACTCGCCGAGTCCCTTCCTAAAATGCCCCCAAAAATAGTTTTAAAACAATACCTGAAATACCGGGCTGTTACACAGGGCAAGGAAGAGGGAGATAGATCTGGAGCACATCCGGAAAAGGAAGGCGAAAGAAGGGCATGTTATGGGGGCTTCGGGAAAGAAGCCCAAGGGATTAGGTGTGGGGCCGAAAGGCCAACAGTGGTGGGACCGCTATAAGAAATGCGGCAGGGCGCACGAGGGAGCGTGCGAGATAGGATCGTCAGGATGGTACAAGTGCGGCAAGTCAGGTCACTTCAGTCGGGATTGTACCGCCCCTACACCTGTGATGCAGACGTCTGAGTTTCTGTGTTTCCATTGCAACCAAAGGGGCCACGAAAAGGCCAATTGCCCCCAGTTGACAGCATCAGCGCCGGTTAAGGGGCCAGCTCCAGCTACCCTGCGGATTACAGATGGCCGGTCGGCAAGGCAGAGGCTCAAGTGGTGAGGAGCCGGGCATTTTCATCTGACTGCAGAGGAGGCACGCGCCGCACCTGATGTGGTGACGGGTATGATTCTGTCCCTCTATTTTATATTTTTATGATGTTGTGTTATTGATATGTGCCCTGTGTTCATGCGTTAGGATCGCTCCATGTGAACGGTATCCCAGTTCAGGTGTTGTTTGACTCGGGTGCCACCCGGTCATTTGTTTCCCTTGCGCTTAGCAAGAGATTTACTGCATCTTCGGGCATGTTGGATATCCCTTTAGAGGTAGAGATTGCCGATAATCGATCGGTACGAGCATCAGCAGTGTTCAGGGATTGTGTTCTGAGGTTATTTGAGGAGCGCTATCTGGTGGATTTGGTTCCCATCCCGTTGCGGGGGAACTAGGTGATCATAGGCATGGATTGGTTGAGCCCTAATGGGGCAGTGATAGATTGTGCACAACAGCTAGTGCGGATCAGGACCCCAAGTGGGGGAGAGTTGGTGATCCACAGAGAGAGGCCGTAGCATAGACCTGCAGTATGTTCAGCAGCGAGAGCTAGGCGCTACCTTCCACAGGGTTGCACTGGATATGTCGCGTATGTTCTGGATACCCGGGATACAGGTAAAGCGACGGTGAGCGAGGTTCCAGTGGTGCCAGACTACACTAATGTTTCCCGGAGGAGCTTCCTCGAATACCTCCGGAGCGTCAGGTAGTGTTCAGGATCGACCTAGTTCCTGGTGCGGCTCCGATAGCCAAGGCACCCTATCGGTTGGCTCCTCCCGAGATGCAGGAGTTGTCTACGCAGCTGCAGGAGCTGCTAGACAAGGGATTTATTCGACCGAGCAGTTCACCCTGGGGAGCCCCGATCCTATCTGTGAAGAAGAAGGACGGGTCGCATCGGATGAGTATAGATTACCAGAAGCTGAATAAGGTAACGGTGAAGAACCGTTACCCACTCCCGAGGATTGATGACCTCTTTGATCAGTTACAGGGAGCATCTTGGTTCTCTAAGATCGATTTGTGCTCATGTTATAATCAGATGAGGGTCAGAGAGGAGGATGTATAGAAGACCATGTTTCAGATGCGCTATAGCCATTATGAGTTCGTGGTGATGCCGTTTGGGCTCACCAATGCTCCTGCCGCGTTCATGGACCTCATGAACCGCGTATGTAGACCGATACTGGACCGGTCAGTGATAGTTTTCATTGATGACATCTTGGTTTATTCCAATACGTAGGAGGAGCACGGGGAGCATCTGAGAGAGGTTTTGGAGACCTTGAGGAGGGAGAGCTTGTATGCCAAGTTCTCCAAATGTGAGTTTTGGTTGTGCGATGTGCAGTTTCTTGGGCACCTCGTCAACCAGAACGGGATTTCAGTAGACCCGGCCAAGGTGGAGGCCGTGATGAGATGGGAGGTTCCGAAGTCTTCATCCGAGATTCGGAGTTTCCTAGGATTAGCAGGATATTATCAGAGATTCATTCAGGATTTCCCCAAGATAGCCGTACCCCTGACACGGTTGACTAGGAAAGTCGTGGTCTTTCGATGGGGGCCTGAGCAGTAGGCAGCGTTCGAGATTCTGAGGCAGAGATTGTGTGAGGCGTCAATCTTAGCCCTGCCCGAGGGCGTGGAGGATTTTGTGGTGTACTGTGATGCGTCTATCTCAGGCTCAGGCGCAATATTGATGCAGAGGGGACATGTAATTGCTTATGCCTCGAGGCAGCTGAAGCCTCACGAGGCGAACTACCCGACGCATGATTTAGAGTTGGGGGCGGTGGTCTTTGCCCTCAAGATATGGTGGCATTACCTCTACGGGGTTCGATGTACTATTTTCATGGACCACAAGAGTTTGAGGTACCTCATGGATCAGCCGAATCTGAACATGAGGCAGCACCGGTGGCTGGACGTGGTGAAGGATTATGACTACGAGATCCTTTATCACCCAGGGAAGGCCAATGTGGTGGCCGATGCGCTTAGCCGTAAGGCGGCGCTGATCAGGGATATTTTCATAAGGATGACTGTGGTGACTCCCCTGTTAGAGCGGATTCGGGATGCTCAGCAGGAGGCTATGAAGGAGGAGCATTGGAAGAGTGAGTGTATAGTGGGTCAAGTCACCTCCTTCGATTATGATAGCCGAGGGTTATTGACACTACACCGTAGGGTGTGGGTGCCGTATCATGGAGGCGTGCGCCAGATCTTGATGGATGAGGCGCACAAATCCCGATTCTCTATTCATCCAGGGGCGACGAAGATGTATCGGGATCTGCGCCTAGACTATTGGTGGCCCTGCATGAAGCGGGATGTGGCGTACAACGTCGAGCGGTGTTTGACCTGCAGGAAGGTCAAGGTCGTGCATCAGAGACCGCACGGAAAGATGCAGTAGTTGGATATCCCGTTGTGGAAATTGGAGGATATTACGATGGATTTTATCACAAAGCTTCCACGGACGGCGCGAGGAGTAGATTCGATTTGGGTCATCGTGGATCGGTTGAGCAAGAGCGCCCATTTTATTCTAATTCAGGAGTGTATCTCGGCCGAAAAGTTGGCCGATATCTATATCAGGGAGATAGTGGCGCGGCACGGGGTGCCAATGTTAGTGATATCGGATCGAGATGTGCGGTTCACTTCCAGGTTTTGAAAGAGGTTTCATGATGAGTTGGGCACTCGTCTGAATTTTAGCACCGCCTTTCACCCGCGGACGAATTGTTAGAGTGAGCGGACCATCCAGACTTTGGAGGGTATGTTGCGGGCATGCGTGCTAGACTTCGGTGGTAGATGGGATACCTATCTTCCCTTGGCTGAGTTCTCATACAACAACAGCTACCACGCGAGTATTGACTGTCCCCTATTCGAGATGTTGTATGGACGGAGGTGCAGGACCCCGATATGCTGGGGTGAAGTTGGCCAGAGGGTCATGGGGAGCACCGAGGTGGTGCTCCAGACGACCAAGAGGATCCATCAGGTTCAAAGCAGGCTTCAGAATGCGCAAAGTCGGCAGAAAAGTTACAACGACAAGCGTCGATCAGACCTGGAGTTCCAGGTCGGGGATATGGTTCTCCTGAAAGTGTCGCCTTGGAAAGGCGTCATTCGATTCAAGAAGCGGGGCAAGTTGGGCCCGAGATACATTGGTCCGTTCAGGGTTGTAGCCCGGGTGGGCAAGGTGGCATATAGGCTGGATCTGCTAGCCGAGCTCAATCAGATCCACAACAACTTCCATGTCTCCCATCTGCGGAAGTGCCTCGTGGATGATTCAGCGGTGGTGCCATTAGAGGATATACAGGTTGATGACAGCCTGAATTACATTGAGTGCCCAGTCGCAATCCTCGACTTTAGACAATCTACAAGCCAAATTCATGAATGTATTTCCTCAATACCTACTTCCAAAGTATGATCGACTGTGGATAGTTTGAATAATCTTATTATTCTGGAAGTCAAAACATGCAAAATGAAACAATAGTAAACAATTGACACAAGACAGTAAATTTTCTCATAAATAAAACTCCTTTAATTTAATCATCAAATTTCAATTACATTTTATCTATTACAGGTTTCTGAACTAATCATAAAAAATAATACCGTCCATTAGCCCAATGCTCCTCGCATGTTGCAAGTGCTTAACCCTCTTTACTACAAGGAGTCCTTCTTCTATCCAATGTCTTATGCACTGATATTTTCTGTCGACGTGCCTAAATATGTCATCATCCCTTGGTTCCATGGTTAAGACAACCGCACTCTCATTGTCACATAAAATCTCCATAGGCTCCTTTACGGTTGGTACAACTCAAAGGTCTTCGATGAAGTTCTTCAGCCATATCGCCTCCTTCGATGTTTCGCTTGTTTCTATGTACTTTGATGCGCACGTTGAATCAACTAGTCTCCTGTTTGGAACTTTTCGAAGTTAATGCTCCTCCATTTAGGGTAAATACGCAACCCGACTGAGAGCCGAAATTATCTTTGTCGGCCTGAAGGTTGGCATGACTATACCCTATCACTCCTAAGTCATCACTCCTACTGAGGGTACGGACCCAGTACTTAGTCCATCGCAGGTACTTAAAAATGTTTTGTCCAGTGAGCATTACCGGGATTACCTTGATATCTACTAAACATGATCAAAGCAAAGGCCACATCAGGGTGAGTACAAATCATATCATACATGATCGAGTCAATTGCGGAAGCATATGGTACTCGACTCATCTCTGCAGTCTCGGCCTCTGTAGTTGGACTCTGAGTCTTACTCAATTTGCTATTGTTTGGATAGGTAAATCACCTTTCTTGGAATTATCCATGCTGAAACACTTCAACACTTTGTCAAAGTAGGTACTTTGACAACGTCCTATTAGTCTTTTACTCCTATTTCTCAATATCCTTATCCCTAAAATATAAGCAGCTTCCCTGAGGTCCTTTGTAGCGAAATACTTCCCAAGCGAGGACTTAACCTCATGCAAAGTTGGAATTTCATTCCCTATGAGAAGTGTGTCATCCACATACAACACCAGAAAGCTAACTATACTCCCACTAGCTTTGACATATACATAGGACTCATCCTCGCTTCTCGAAAATCCAAACTCTTTGACTTTCTCATCAAAACAAAGATTCCATCTGTGACATGTTTGTTTCATTCCATAAATGGATTTCTCAAGCATACACACTCTATTAGGATACTTTGCGTTGACAAAACCCTCCGGTTGACTCATCTAAACATCTTCAGCCAACTTCCCATTAAGGAAAGCAGTTTTAACGTCCATTTTCCATATTTCATAATCATGAAATGCAGATATGGCTAGCATCACCCTTATAAATTTAATCTTCGCTATTGGTGAGAAGGTCTCATTGTAGGACCTAGTGCATCGTCAACCAAGTTCCAAACTTGATTGTCATACATGGACTGAATCTCGTTGTCCATAGACTCTTTCCATTTTGCAGACTCGGGGCCAGCTATGGCTTCCTTGTAGTTATTAGGTTCATCCAAATTTATCAATGTACTATCACTGATAAACGTATCACCTTCAGCTGTTATATGAAAACTGTAGCACCTGGTTCCTGGTACGTAAAATTTATCTTACTGTTTTTCATTTTTAGCCTTGGACTCGGCAAGTTGTAGGTCCGACTCGCCGAGTAGACACGGGATCCGGAACACGTCTAAGTTGGCGACTCGGCGAGTCCATATTCTGGAGTCAGCGAGTCCCCGCTGTCTGTTGAAACCCTAAATTTCAAGGGTTTGCACCCTATTTAAACCCTCTTATCCGCCCCTAAGCTCGCCCCCTTCACCCTCAGAGCCTTATACTTCGTTCATGCCTTGTTCCTTGTGAGATTGAAGCGTTTTGGTGAGTTTTCTTGAAGATTTGGAGAGGGAAGGAGAGTAGATCAAGAAGAGAAGAAGGAGGCCAGGCATGTTTGTGTTATCTCAGTGATTTCCTTGAGGTATAACCCAGTTTCCCTCTGTTTTCATGCTTATTGTCCCTTGTAGCTCCATGAAAGCCCTTCTTGAGCCTTTTCCCAAGCTTATTTGTGTTTTAGGGTTCGTAATAAGTTGTTTAGCCTCTAGATCTAGGCATGATTGAGCTCCAGGAGCTTGGATCTATTGCCTTTATGGAGCCATATTGCATGAAAGCCCTAGATCTACTCTTTTGGTGCATTTTGAGCCCTAAAACCCTCATGGGTGTTTATTTACACGTAAATTTAGAAAATTTACGTGTTAATCAGGCCTTAGAAACCCAAATCTATGAATGGCATGAGTTGGGTTCAAGCAGAATCGCATGTATAGTATTTTCATATGGCAGACTCGGCAAGTCGTTCATTTGACTCGGCGAGTCGAGTCGCGGGTCCCCGAGTTTTTCCCTTTTTTCGTGTTGCGGCTTGGAGTAGTGAGTCATGGGGGTGTGACTCAGTGGGTCGGAAGCTAGACTCACTCATGAAGTAACTCGGTGAGTCAATTCCATGACTCGGCGAGTTCAAGGCAATCTTCTTGCCTCAAGAACAGACTCGGCGAGTTGTTCATACAGCTCAGCGAGTCTCAGCATAGAGTGTTCTTCGGATGAAGAAGAAATCAGCGTGTTGTTCATACAACTCGGCGAGTAGGATGAAGGACTATTGGCCTTTAGTTTAGAAGGAGAACTCGTCGAGTCAATGCTTAACTCGACGAGTAGAGATGGGTTTATGGTCGGACAAAGGGATAGGGACTCGGCGAGTTGGCAAGTCAACTCGGTGAGTCAGGCCAACTGGCAGTTGACTTTGACTTGACTCTTGATTGATAAGAGGTAAATGGTCATTTTACCCTGAGGTCGGTTAACAGTATTTGACTAAGGGTTTTGTGGGAATTATAGTCGGAGGATTTCCGGAGCGGTGGCAGCAGCAGACAGTCAGTTCCCACGCAGATCAGCAGCTACTTCGAGATGAGTTACCTTCCAGTAGCAGTGGGTCTACGGCCACAATGCCGGTCCACCAGTAGGAGTTGTATGATAGATGATGGTCTCTGTGATATTCATCTAGGGTTGCTACTACCTGTGTTATGTTTATGTGCTAGTATGATATGATGCTATGTGATATGTGTTATGTGGTAGCAGTAGGGGGTGAAATAGTCCCCAATATCCAGTTGTAAGGACCGAAGAGGTAGGTTGGGCACCCAGATATGCCCCACAGTATCCGGTCGTAAGGACCGAAGGGGTAGGTCGGGCACCCAGATATGCCCGACAGTATCCGGTCGTAAGGACCGAAGGGGTAAGTCGGGCACCCAGATATGCCCGACAGTATCCGGTCGTAAGGACCGAAGGGGTAGGTCGGGCACCCAGATATGCCTGGCAGTATATGTATGCTATGTGATTATATGGTATGTGGTACAGTGGGGGAACTCACTAAGCTTCGTGCTTACAGTTTTCAGTTTTGGTTTCAGGTACCTCTTCTTCGAAGGGGAAGGAGCCGGCGCGGTTGCAGTACATCACACACATGCTATGTACTCCGCATTATGAGATCTTCCTGGGGATTTGTGCTCTGACAATTTTACTTTTTATAAAAATGTTTTCCAGACATGCAATATCTTTGTGAAATGATATGAACATTGAGCATTTTATTCCTAATGTTTTTCTCGTATTTTGGGACGTTACAAAAACCATATAACATAGGTGGAACACTTACTCTACTAGAACATCTCAGAGGTACAGACTCGTTAATTGGTTCAACAGGAGTTTCCTCCTCGGGTTGAGCACTAGTGTTTGAGGTTCCTTCATCACTTAACTCTTGTAGCTCTTCAATGTCAATTTGCATCCCACTGTCCTCTTGTCATATGAGTTCTCTTTCACAGAAAACCCCTATCCTCGATATGTGCTAATGAGGGAACCTTCCCTATCCACATCTCGTGAGGTGTTTTGCTAACCTTCTTAGTTGGGACTAGATTAAGGATATGGGCGGCAGTCTCTAAGTCATACCCTCAGAATGTGATAGGTAACGAAGCTCGACTTATCATGGAATGAAGCAAGTCCAGCAAGGTTCGATTGGGCCTCTTAGCCACACCATTATGTTGTGGTATCCTAGGTGGCGTTAATTGTGAAAAAATTATATATTCCTTAAGATAGTCGTGAAAATCGATACTTAGATGCTCACCACCTCGATCGGGTCGGAGCATCTTTATCTTCCCGCCCAGCTGATTCTCCACTTCAAGTTTAAACTCTTCCAAATTTTCAAAGATTTCTGAATTATGCTTGATTAAGTAGATATAGCCATATCTGTTGTAATCATCATTAAAAGTCACATAGAAGTGGTTAGCATCCCTTGTGGCGGATTTGAAAGGTGACTTGGTAATCTTTCCATGCAAACAAGATTCTCAAGTTTCATCTGACTTTAAGTCGAACGACTCTAAGACTCCAGTGAAGGGTGACTTGGTCATCTTTTGACACAAAGGCAGTTAGATCCCATCCAAAGATCACTTCACTAATTATCAAGAGAGATAATCAACAGCTTGTGCGGTTTAATGTGAATTACAATCGAATACTTGATAAAAAGTATTAAAGGGTATCTTTTATAAGGCTGTATGGGTGGGTAAAAATTTCGTTATATGTCACACAAAACATATGTGTGAGAAATTATAACCGAAATTACCTGTTTGTCCAGTGTAGTTAGGGACAAGTATGCTTTGTTAAAATTTATCAAGTAGCAAGGAATTAGAAAGATACTCACACTGAAATCATATTCCATAAAGCAAAATTATTACTGGATCTTGTTTGGGAAAAAATGTCGTGGGTTTCAAATATTTTATCAAGACTACTCAAAAGGAAAGAATGTGATTTGGAGTATCGAAAATTGGTACAGAAACAATTGTTTCGTTAAATTCTGGAACAAAGTTCCCCGTCAATTCCTTATAGGTTTCGAAATATTGGGTTTCACTTTCATCAGATTTTCATGAATCCAAATCATTAACATAGAGTTTGTACATACCTATAACCTGGTTGGTTTATACCAGAGATGTCTTGGTTATATGTCATTGTGTGTGATCATGAAAGAACATTGAGATGAAAAAGATTGGTTTAAGAATCGAATGTACCTCTGCTATATATGGACCAATCAATTAACTCTTAACTCCAATGAGAAAAGTAAGGTAGATCATGAATGAATTTGAGTACACCCTCATTGGGAAGGAATTCTTAGAATGAGGAAACCATTAAGGCTTTGAAACACATTGCGTTATGGAGGCATTGGTCAACATGCTGCAGCATGCTTCTAGGAACATCTTAACTACTACAAAGTTTCGAAAGTTTACCTTTCCCTAAAGCAGCAAGCATGAGGTATGAAAAATCATCGCTAGAAGTTACATAAGAAAAAGTTAAACAAACAAAAATATTTTTGGATTTTTCATTTTTCAGTGAAAAATTATAAAAATAAGAAAATCTTTTTGGTATTTTCTGAAATTTTGAAAAAGAAAGACAACAATGAAAAATCTTTTTGTTGTTTTTGTTTTTCAAAAAAAAATAAAAAATCATAAAAAGTGTACCTAAGTTGCGAAATTATGAAATTGTCTAAAGTAGCAAATAATTTTTCAAACCATTGTGCATGATGTCGAAAGCGAAGCATGTCGAAGCGTTGACTATGAACAGTAACCGTTGAATCATGAACAATAACCATTGAATCAACATCTTTCCTCCTCTTTGTCATTCTATCGAAATTAGTCCTGGAACTGAATTTGTATCGATCATTCCAAAACCATTCAAAATTATCACAAAAGATTTTTCATCTAAGGGTTTTCTATAAATATCAGCAAACTGATCAGTGGTCTTTACAAAATGAACTTTTATGTTTCCATCTTCAAAGTGATCTTTTATAAAATGATAACGAAGAGCTATGTGTTTAGTTTTCAAATGTTGCACAAGGTTATGGCCGATGTGAATGGCACTTTTTGAGTCGCAATAGAACATAATATTATTCATATTGATTGCATAATCACACAGTTGATTTTGTATCCATATGATTTGCGAAGTGCAAGCCGCAGCTAGAGGATATTATGCCTCTGCCGTGGAAATCAAAACTTGTGCTTTTGCGATCAAGATTACAACCTCCCAAATCAACATCTGAGAATGCTTGTATGAAAAAGCCTGTCTTCGAAGGATACCACAGTCCTAACGAAGTTGTTCCTTTGAGATAACAAAATATGTTATTCACTATAGTTAGATGAGGTTCCCTAGTATTTGATTGGTACCAAGCACAATTGCACACAAAAAACATAATATTAGGTTGACTTGTTGTAAAGTAAAGTAACGAACCTATCATGCTTCAATACAATTTAAGATCAACAACTTGTTTATCTATCGAAGGATTAAGCCTCGTTCCAATGGTCGTTGGTACTCTCACCTTTGTGTTATTCGTCATTCCAAGCTTTTCCATCAGATTTCTTGTATACTTATCTTGATTGATAAATATTCCTTCTCTGCTTTGACAAATATTTAATCCCAGAAAATTGTTTATTTTCCGCATCATACTCATTTCAAATTGGCTTATAATTAGATTTTTGAATTTTTGACAAAACAGGGTCAGTAGAGCCAAAAATAATATCATCGATATAATTTTGAACAAGCATAAGATTATTCCCAACTTTCGTTCGAAAGAGTGTGGGATCAACAGATCCTTGTTTAAATTTTAATTGCTTTAAGAACTTGGTAAGAGTGGCATACTAGGCTCTTGGTGCTTGTTTTAACCCATAAACAAGTTTGTCTAAGATATAACAATGATCAGGGTATTTTTTGTTAATAAAACCTGGGGGTTGTTCAACATACACCGTCTTTTCGAGTTCATCGCTGAGAAACACGCATTTGACATCCATCTGGTAGACGTCAAAATCCTTATGCTTTGCATAGGCTAAAAATATTCGAACTGCCTCGAGTCTTGCAGCAGGGGCGAAGGTTTCCTCATAGTCTATACCTTCTTGTTGTGAATAACCTTTAACTACAAGCCTAGCCTTTATTCGAACAACATTTCCTTCTTTATCAATTTTATTTTTAAAAATCCATTTTAATCTAATCAGTGACACATCTTTTGGCTTAGGAACTAAACGCCATACTTTATTTCTTTCAAATTCAGCAAACTTAGATTGCATAGAAACAATCTAATCATGATCTCCCATAGAAATTTTGACTGTTTTTAGTTATATTTTCAAAATAAAGACATTGAACATGCAAAATTCTTGATTAACATTTAGTACCTCATTTTTATCACGAAGTTGAGCTCTAGCCAAAACTCAATCTTTAGGATTACCAAGAACTTGTTCCTTGGGATGACTTCGTGTCTATTTTTCCAATGGTGGATATGTAGGATCAAACTCTAATGGTGCATCTTCGAATGTTTCATCATTCTCTGAACCTGCAATAGAAACATTATCTGCTATATCATAAAAACATTCAGTTTGATTAATTGAAATTTTTGGTTGATTTTCATTTTTCTCCCCCTTGACATCAGTTTCCATTCTCCCTCTCCCCCCCCCCCCCTTGGAAGTATGCTCCCCCTTAACTTGATCAATTTTTATAACCGGCATACTTTTGTTATTAACTTGAGAATTTGTTGTCGGGTGTACATCTGTAATATTCCGATTAATTGTCGAATCATCAGTATGCTTAGATGCTTCAGGAACTCGATTATCATCAGCATGAAGTTCCGTATCAACAGCCCTGTCAGGAACACCAAATACTAAATCATAATCAAAATCTAAAAAATTTTACACTTTAAGATTCATCATTTGATTCATTAAGAATTTGCTTTTGTTAGAAATATTTTTCAACACCTTTAACATAATAATCATCAAAAGTGAGATTGAATGTTTTTTCAATTTTGCGTGTATGTTTATTCAAAACCCTATATGCAATCGAATTGTGTGAATAGCCCAAAAATATTCCTTCATCAGCCTTAGACTAAAATTTCGAAAGATTATCCTTGAGATTCATTAGAAAACACATGCACCTAAAAATATGAAAAAAATTTCACATTAGGTTTACGACTATTTATGATTTCATACGGAGTGATGTTGAAACGACGATGAATAAACGATCTATTTTGCGTAAAACATGCAGTTGATACTACTTCAGCCCAAAAGTATTGAGGAGGATTCACATATGTTAGCATTGTTCTTGCCGCTACGTAGAGAACGGTTTCGCCTTTCAACAACACCATTCTGTTGAGGCGTGTATGGTGAAGAAAAATTATATGAAATCCATTTATCTGTTAAGAATGAATCAAGAAAATTGTTCTTAAATTCTGAGTCGTTATTACTCTTGATCTTTCGAACCTTTTTGTTTAATCATGTTTCAATGTGTTTGATAAAGTTGATCATTGCTTGAGCAGTTTCAGATTTTAACCTCAGAAAATATACCCAAGTAAATCATGAAAAATCATCAACAATAACAAAAATGTATTGTTTCTTGTTGAGTGTTTCAATAGTCGATGCTCCACAAAGGTCAATATGAAGAAGTTCTAGTGGTTCAACAATCTTTGAATCAATGACAATTGGATGACCTTGTCTATGTTGCTTTCCTTGCTCACAAGCTGCACATAAAGTATCATTATCAAACATTAAAACAGGTAAACCACGAACAAGATCATTTGCCACGAACTTATTATATTTTGAAACTTCAAATGAGAGAGTCTTTTTAATGCCACATCCAGTTGACATCTGATGAAGCTTTCAAAAGTAAGCATACTGAGGGAACACCAACAATGGATTTTATGTCGAGAGTGAACATATCGCCTTTTCGTTTGGATTTGAGCAAGACTTATTTTGTGTCAATGTTCGAAGTGACACTTCCTTCTTCATTAAACACCACTTGATTTCCGGTACCCACAAATAGTTGAGAAACACTAATCAAGTTAGGTTGAAGACCTTCGACATACGCCACCCTATTCGCCGTAAATTTTCCATTCATTACTTTTCCATAACCTTTGACATGACACTTGTTATTGTTGCGAAACTTCACCACTCCAGCATTATCTAGACTTCAATAATCACCCAAGTTTTCTTTCTTTCCAGTCATGTGACTACAGTAACCACTATCAATGTACCATTTTTCATTATATTGCTCGTCACACAAAACCTGAAGTTAGCGAAAGAGTTTAGGTCCCTAAGGTTGTTTGGGTCCTTGGTAATTAAATTTGAAAACATAGTGAAATGAAGATCCTAAGATCCAATTACGAATATTGGATTTAAAACTATGAATTAAGTCCACTTTAGTAGTTAAAGGCACAGAAATGTAACTATTCACGGGATTAGAGTGTCCACAAACTTTCACCTTTTGCTTCTCAGAACATTTCTCATTCTCCTTTGATTTCGAAATTGGCTTCCACCGTTTGCCTTGTTTGTTGTGAATCTTTAGAAGAAGAACATCCATTCGAAGATTCATTCAAATACTTTTCATAGGCTTCTTGATTTGTTGCTGAGAAAACTTTTTTGATTGAAATGATTTTCCTTTTCCTTCAAGCCAATGATTAATGTTTTTCACATCTGAATTTCCTTTTACATACGAAACTTTGGAAAATTGTTTTGCATGAGGATTTGGAAAATCTGGTTGTTTTGGTGTGAAATTCACTTTACTTTTAGTATTGACTTCATCAAACTTTTGAGGTGAAATTTTTTTGTGAATACACATGATATTGATAATTCTTTGAATTATTTGAAAATCAACTTTGTTTAGAAAAATGATTTTACCAAAATCATGTGGGATGATTTGTATGTCAATTCCTTGTTCATTGTTTATTAGTTTGAAAAGTTGATTTTCACTCTTGATAGTTAGATTTCGAAAACTGATGTTGTGGTTTATTTTGAGACAATACTTGTTTAGTTAGAGCTAGATTTTTCATGTTTTCAATATTCTTTGAAAAAGATGTCTAAGCTAATTTAGTCGTTTCTTGTTCAGATGGTTTATTTGACAAATTAATTGATTTCTTTCGAGACTCAAGAACTTGCCAAAATATTTTCTTTTTGGCTTGTCTTTTTGAAATTCCATTTTCTTTCGAAATCGTTTCAATTTGTTCCTTAAACTCTTGAGAATTAAGCTTGATATGTTTAGAAACATTTTCAACTAGTTTTGGAACCTCATTTGAATTTTGATATTTTTCAACCCATTTTCGTTGTCATTTTTAACTTTGAAAGGTGTAAGAATTCTTTGTGAGATTATTTTCGACAGTGCTTTGATTTGCAAAAAATCCATCTTTCGACGCTTTCTTGTTGTCCTCTTCAACCAAGTTGTTGAATTTAGGTTTTATTTTATCATAATTTCCTGTAGTGACAAAAACCTGATTCGGAAAAATAGGGTCATATGTGCACTTGAAGTTTGGATACACAACTGTATTGTTTTCCAGATAATGCGAACCTTTTTCTTTCATTATCTTGTCGAGTTTCTCAGTTTCATTAAAGACTTGATCAACAATAACTCTTGGAATTTCCTTTGGAACATAATCATGTTTTGTGGTTTCTTTCGACACATCCTCATCATCATCACTATCTGTTTGACTATCTTCGACGGTCACATGGTCAAGATCATGAACTTTCAAAGTTGAGGGTTCAATTGTGTCAACTTTAACCTTAGAATCATCAAAATTTTCTTTGCCTTTAGCCATTGATGTGACATTAATGGCAGACTACTAAGAACAATCGATAACTTCCTCCTCCTCAATTTCACTAATAGCATCAAAATCATCTTCGATATCCGCAAAAATAGATTGAGAGTCAGATTTTGATTTCTTAGTTCTTTTCAAAAGCTTGATTAGTTCGTTTTTGGTCAAAGTATCATTTACAATATTGACTAATTCATTAGCACTCAAACATTCTTCAATTTTAACAATACCATCAGCATATGTATTATCTGGTAATATATCAAACTCAGCAATAGTTTGTTCACAATCATAGGAAATATAGTCAATTTTCTCCTTTTCGAATTCCAAAAAGCGCAAAAGTTTCCCATGTTGGTCCTTGCTAATATCTGAAGAATGATGTAATGTTGTTAATTTTGTATACAATATTTTTGCAGAGTTACAATATATGTTTCGTTGTTTCAATAACAATTTAACATCTACACTCAATATGTCCCTATAACACATCATATTTGTTATTTGCATATCTAAGTACTCTATTTTTATTTTCTTCGAATATAACATCTTCTGTGTATCTAGTAATCGAGTACTAGACTTTTTAGCCTCACTACTAGCAGAAATAACCAGATTATTGACATAAGTAATGGCATTATCAAATTCAGTTAACCCAGAATTATAAGCACTTGAAGGAATATTAAAGGATTGAAGTAGAGAACGTACCTTCGAAGTCATTGGTGCATTTTTCCCAGATGTCGAAACAAAACAGCTACGAGTGATTTTCTCTTCTTTTTCCTCCTTATACTTCGCGAACATGCAAAAATGGATCCATCCATCGGATTTCTCACTTCTTCGTCATCTAAGCCTGAAGACGATATTTGGCTACATATAAATCTTATTTCAATTCGTCATCTAAGCCTTAAAGCATAGTATAATAACTTAGGATTGAAGTAGAGAACGTATTTCAATTCTATATGAATAAAAATGGCTACGTATAAATCTTATTTCAATTCTATATGAGTAACAGTGGCTACGTATAAATCGTATTTCAACTCTATACAAGTATGTAGTATAGGTATAGGTGTCTACTTAATGACTAAGTAGTATACCTACAAGTTCCTTGGATTTAGAGTATAAGTGTTTGGGAAACTTATACTTAACATTCATACTTGTATATCGACCAAGTATAAAGCTTCTAAGGTTGTGCTACCATGAGTCCGTAACCGCGACTATATGACTTAGTTTCAAACCTCTGGTTATTGTTACAAGGATCACACCTTGTAGTAGTTACCGTACGCTTCATCGATGTCAAAAGGTAGAAAATTAGGCAAGTTCGTCACCCAACAATTGTTGGTTCTAGCTAACAACCACGAGTGGGGTTGTGAACCCATATCTTTTTCATACGCGACTTCCTTGCTCGCACGGGATTAGCGGTTATAGGATTTTCCCTAATATTTCCAATCTTAGTTGATGAACAAGGTAGCTCATGTAGACTTGTCGGATTCCGTTAGTTCTAGTAGTGAAAGCATATTCGTGTCTAAAACCCTAAGTTATTATACTATGCTTTAAGCATTACTCATAATATTTATAATACTTAGGCAAACAATAGCTATAATTTGAGTTAAAACTGGGTTTTATCTTGATATAAAACCAACAATAGCAACATACATAACAAATATATATAGAACTCCTGAATATACCTTCAAGGTTATATTAGTAACATAACAGGTTTTATCTTGACATAAAACGAACATTACAAAACGTACTTAGTAATTAGTATATAGAACTTCTGAGTATAACTCCGGAAATGTATTACACATAGCATATATATAGAACTCTCAAGTATAACTTAGGGTCTACATTAGTATAATATTATGCTAACAAGTTTACGATAGTTGTATGTTTTCAAAATATCATATTGAAAACAACTATATCCCGGTTAATATAACTATATATGTTGATACAAATATACTATCATATATACATAATATTACCTTAAATACTATATTTAGCATGCGTTTTCCCCCGAAAACATTTAAAAGTGGGGCCGTGAAACTCACCCTAGTAGCGTGATATATAGAATCTAAATGATTAGAGGATTATCGTTGTCAGGCTCGGGAAGGTAAATGGCCTTCATAAAAGAGAGAGAAGGAGAGGAGAAGGTGTAAGGAATGAATGAGCTTTGATCGCTATTGATAGGCTGTTTTAGCCCATTCACGTTGTAAGTATGATAAGTTCACGTCGTGAACTTCCATGAGTCATCTCGCAACCTTAATGCGTGTTTTCTAGCTTCGATTAGTGTTTGTTGACTCCTCATATCGTGATAAATCTTGATCACATCGTAAGTGTAGTCAGATTAGGGTTTCTGACACGTGTCATGCTCTTAGACAGTTGCGTCTTTGGAAGGTCATAACTTTTGCATACGAGCTCCGTTTTTGACGTTCTTTATATCCACACGTAGGTATTTCTGAGTACTAAAACTTTCTTTTGGACTCCAATAGCTAAATCTAAGTCTACTTTGAATTCCTCTTATTATAGAGATTTATAGTGTAAGGATTTATCATAACTTCTTCACACGAAGTCAGATTTAGACATTCTCTATATTTTTGGAATCGTATGGATGTATACTTTGAGTTGTATCATAAATTATGTATGAAAGTTCATACTTTAACATGAATTACATAGTAAGTTTATCACATTACATGTTTATAAAAATCACACTACATGATTGGCATAATCACATGTCATTGTTATTGACCTGTTTTGACTGATGTTACATTCTTGTGGGTAGTACTCCTCTATTAAAAGTTCTTTCATGTTTTCCCATGACATTGAGTTGGCCACCGAGACACCCAAAGTTTTTACATGGCCAGTCCACCATGTTAGAGCTTCGTCCATCAAGGTGCATGCGGCAAAATGCACTTTGCTACCCTCAATGTATTATCACATGTCAAAAACAGATTCAAAATTTTCAAACCAATGAGTTAAACCCACAACACCTTCATTTCCATAAAAGTTTATTGGCGTGCAATTGATGAAGTACTTTTAGGAACAAGTTATTCTAGGCTCTTCGGAATGCGAGTGTATAGTGCTTCCATCTCCGTTTCCCAGTCCGTTCGCTTCCACAAGTCGTCTTCCATCATTCATGCTCCTTTCAGTTGCCATTGCAATTGCAATGCGTTCCAAAACTAGTTGTTCCAATTATGCCGTAGTTTGAGGAAGTCCTGACTCGAGAGATGGTGGAATTGGTGTGCTACAAGTTGGCATTTCTGGAGTCACAACCGGCCTTCTGGTTGGTCGACCTCTCCAGGTTCATCCCATAGCCGGTTCAGTAGTTGGTGTTACTTCGGGGTGTAATTAGGTGTTCCTTCTTACAGGTATTTTGATTCCTTATAAGTAGTAGAGATTTAGTTTGTGATGTTTTTGTTAGTTCTCTTATAATGTTTTTATTCACAATTATGATTTATATGAAGGTTCAAAAGATTTCAGAACTTAGTAACACATGTTTTATTATATTACACATTAACATCCGAGTACATTAGTCTTTATTGTTTTCAATATGTAAAGACTTACAAGTAGTGACACAAGGACCTCTAACAAACAAATAAAGTTTACCTATTCTTACATATCCTAATACATATCCAAAAAGTTTGTCACCGAAATTTTTAGTATCTCAAATACGTTACACAAAAATTTACACGTATAAATAAAGAATATTTTATTAACTTTTATTGACTTGTGATCATATTTTACGTTTAAAACGCCAAAATTTTAGTTTATCAACTACTTCGCTGAAGTTGGATAATGCATGAGGCCCGACCAAAATAAAACTTAGGCGTGCAACTAGGTTTAGTTATGGTTTGACTTATGTTTTATGAAACATAATTGAGTATTTGATCTAAATCCTTGTGTTTAAGTTTATTAGATTTTTATCTTTTAATTTTTGTAGGCTAAGGATATTCATATACCTACTACCTAGACAATAGTTATATTTTTCTTAAAAAGAAAATACTAAATTCTCAATGGTCGTTAGCCTTGATACGAAATTGTCACACCCCGACGATCGTCAGGGTTGCGACGTTATACAATTGGATCACAATCAACCACATATATCGAATACTAAATATATTTGAATCAATATTTTACAAACCCTTATGTTTTGGAATTGAAATTACATCTTCATAATTTAAACACCTAACGGTAAACAAGTGAAGTTTATTCCCAAAAGAAAGGAACTATAATTTCCTTAGAACCGATGTCCTACCTCTAGCTTCTTAGTTACCTAAGAATACACATTTTTAAAATAAGTCAAAAAAATTGTTGGTGAGCTCCACAGGTTTTGACTTCATGAGTTTGATAAAAAAAGAATCTTTATAAAACGTGGAATGTTTAACAAAATAAGTTGTGCAAAACATAGTCAACAATGTTACCGATATGCTTCGAGTGAGACCCAATACTTGAACTCCGGTACGAGTATCCATGTTAAAATATTTATGATAAAAGAAAATATTAACATATTTTTATTAAGAAAAATATTTAGTGTTTGTATAAATAGACACAACCAATCAGTTTAACAATCTACAAACAATATTTATACTACAAACAACCTCATCCTAGTTTGTATTAGTATTTTAGTATCCGTGATTATGTTATAATTCCCAGTTGTTTGTGTTCTAAAACTTTTTATTTGTAGCTTAATAATGTAAAGCTACCAAAGTTTTAATAGGACAACAGTCGTATGTGTCCCTATACGAGTTTAAACAGCACATCAGTTGTAAGTGCCTTTACACGAGTTTAAAAGGCACTTCATATGTAAGTGATCATATACATGTTTAGACAGTACTCCGACTATAACTGACCATAAAAATATTTAGAAAGTACTCCGACTGTAAGCGACCTTAATGACTATTTAGACAGTACTCTGACTGTAAGTGACCAAAACCAACATATTTTAAATCATCCTATTTTATAAGGTTTTTCAACATGATCATATTAGATACTTGTTATAATTAACACTATTGTGATCCTAAAAGGGTGTGTCATTTAAACAATGTTATTATTGGTGTATCTCTCATTTAAAACAAATCTTTGTGTATATATTTGAAAGGCCAAAAACCAAGATTAATCAAAAGGGCAATTTTGTCCATGAATTTAGAAAAATTATAGAAAAAATATCATAAATCAAAATTGGGATCCATAAACTCTCATAGCTTAGAAAATGAGTCTACTTTGTACCTGATTTTTACCCGGACCTTAGGTGGTTCCTAACCACAGTGAAAGTGTTCATTTTTACAGATTGGTCTGAAAATGTTCTCATAGCTTAGAAACGCACCCGTTGCCACTGATGGTTCTTGGTTTTCATTCCTTGAACCGATTACAATTGCTCTGACTTGAGTTTTACCTCCCAATTCTTTAGCCTTGGGAAGTTCCTCTCAAAATGCCCTCTTTCACCATATCCATAACAATCTTTTCATCCGCCAGTCCTGTTCTAGCACTCGTACTCTAATTTGTTTAAGTATGTACAGGGTTGGAGAGATGCAACCATCTCATTGTTTTAAGATGTTGGAAAACCCGAACATAACATTACAAGATCGTTGAATCGGGGTGTGGAAGCATACATCTATGTTGCCTTTATGGTTAAGCTGCACAGTTCTTGTTGTAATCTTTATATCTCATCTGTGGAGCAATATACTTTTATGTGCATCATTGTTAGTGCTTCTCAAATGTGTCCAAATCTTAAACCTTACATTAATAGGTTTGTTAGACTTGAGAGTCATTTATGTTTAAAAACTATATCAAATTTTTCTAATAGAATCGGACAACATAACAACTGTATTTTGACAAAAACTAGGTGTCACCCACGGTGAAACAAATCAAATATAGAGTAAATATACAAGTTATTAAAGCAGTAATTATATCAAAATGACATTTTAACAACTCTAGACATTTGAAAATTTTTCTTTACTCGTTCCATTTATAAACAACTAAACAATTATTAATGTTTATAAATATAACCACAACATAATTTTTAGTCGTTCGAAAATATAAAACTGTAAATCTTTACATTTTGTTCAAGATTGGAAGTTTATAACTTAATCTAGTCGTTTTTAACGTCAAAGTAAATATAATCGACATAAATAAGAAAACATATAAACTTTTAATGGTAAGGAGTTTATATCAAATTGTAAAATACGTGATATGCATGTATTCTCCAATGAAATCATAAAAACTATAAAAGGAGCAGTAAAAACTCACCATTAAAACATGAAAAGTGTTTGTTTTGAGAATTGGGTTTCGTTTTGCTTTTTTAGACTTTATGAAGGCTAAACTTTTTGAACGAACCGACTTTACAAGGTGGTAGATTGGGTCGCTAGGAGCACGAAAAAGTATTTTTCGAGCCAATCGGGACTCGTTCGTGTTTTCTGAACTTTTGAACTACACCTCCGTTCAACGTAACGAATTCACAGGTTTGTAGATATTTTCATAACGAGTCGGAAAATATACCTTTGAGGCCGAATAGAACTTGCTAGAAATATCTCCCTGGAAGCTGTCGCCTCACGATGGTGTGTGGCAGAAACAAGCAGCGATCGGTTTTTCTCTACCAGTCACTAGAAAATCTGACCGGAGTTAATAGTTAGAGAGAGAGAGTGAGAAGTTAGAGAGAGAGAGAGAGATCAAAACCTTTGCCTAATTTTTTGCTTCTATTTATAGAGAAAAAAAATCATTTCACCCCTTCTAGTTTAGCTACCGGTCGTTTGAAAAACATGCCAATATTTTGGTGTTGTATAATTTTTTGATTATGCCAAAAGATTGTCCCGAATGTGCTTAGCCCAAATATGCAAACAAAATTATCATTGATAGGCGAGACTATGTTTAAATTGCGTTTTAAGTTTCGTAAATTTACACTTTTGGTAGGCTTATTTTTCGTGATTTTCAAAAGTCTGTAACTTTTGTATACGAACTCCGTTTTTTCCGTTACTTATATTCATGAAGTCATGACAACATACTATATCCAATTTGATCATCCATTGACCCTAATTATGCTCGATGCAAAATTTTTATTTTGGCCGCATTAAATGATACTTATTTTTACAAATATTGTTTTGTTTTCTAATGTTTCATGCTAATTGAAGATATGGAAAGTATTCTTTGTGCAACTTTGAACCAAATAACTTGAGTTGTATTCAACATCATAAAATACCAAACAACATACCCTTTTACCATTGAGTTCATGGTGGTTTCACCGACGAACTTCGACATATTTTTACCATTTATTACGCTTAACATCTCTCAATAATGGATTTATAGCTACTTCATCTACCATCTTAGCTAACCACAAACATAAATGGTTATTTTCACATGGTACTCAATATTTGATTCACTATACTCACTAAATATTACCACGAGGTGCTTGTTATGGGTTCTTACACTCTTTAACAATAAGCAACTATAATTCATCGGCTATATTAGTCATCTATGTTATACTATGTTATACTGAAACACATAAATATAATCACTTCATTTACACAAAAAGTAAAACATTTAGTAAAAATCTCCAATAACTAAGCACATTATATTATGCTGTTAAATTTCCACATTTCCACATCGATTACTTAGATATGTCAATTATATTCAAATAGTAATGTTCGACTCTATTGAATCTATTCCTTTCTCCTACTATTAATATTATTTATATAAGTTATATTCAGACATAATTTTCATTAATAGGAGATAAGCTATATTCAGCCATAATTGTTATTATCTATGGTATTAGTTACATTTGGCTATAATTGTTATTATTAGCGATATATGTTATATTTAACTGTAATTATGATTGACAATTGTATTAGTTATATTCAACTATAACTGTTCATTACCCCTCACAATCATAACTAATCTGAATAGCTCGTTACAATATATAGACATAAAGAGTTATGATTTAACAACTATTTTAACTCACTTATCCTTGCAACAATAGTTTGATGTAAACCTCAAGTATACTATCTTATTATTCCATATATCAATAACATGGAAGTAATCTCAACAGTATAGACTAAAGATATGATACAACAAGGATCAACTATAAATTGCACTATATAAACTCATCGACTTCGATCAACAATAACTATTAATAGTTTCATTAACACAGTATTATCAAATTCTTCAATAAATACGAATAATAGTGGTATTCACACAAATTTGACTACCATTACATACCAATTCATCAAAGGGGAAGCAAGGTTACTCACCTTGAAAATTTGCATGTATATAGAATTCCAACTCATGAAGTCTCTTAACTGCTCTCGTTTCATAAAATCCAATACTATCAAAATAACACATATTTTTTGGTTATATAACTCAAGGTACAACTCATGTAATTAAACACCTTCATCAAGTTCATAACATCCAATTTTATACAAACTATGTATAATCCATAATATACATATCCACATGTCTTAATTGATTAACACATGAACTCAATATCATCTTATTTGTTATTTCACCATGTTGTGTATCAGATTTCAAAATATATGTCATTTATACACGACTTAATCCCTTGACATATGTTGTTTACCAAAGTTAATTATAATCTACGTACAACTTCTCTATATGTCTTAGTTCATTAAGAAACATGCTTAATTTTACCTGATCATAGTTTACCTAATTTAAGGTGAATCACCCCCTTCTTTACTTTCAAGAAAGCCAAGGCAACTTTAGCATAACAAGCTTGAGAACATGATTACTACACTAACTAAATTACTATCATCAATATTTTCATAACATATAAACATATGGAGCTTTGGGTTCATAAAACATCTTCAAATTCAATTATAAAAAATGAAATTCATTAAAGAGATTAGAGGGTTTAAAATTGATTGAAACAAGGAGGATAAATTGTTTGTTGTTCTCTATTTGATTTTTTCTTCAATTTAAGTTGTATTACCTCAAGAGCGCATCCTCCTATGTTCTCTGTATTACATGTATAAGAAATAAGGATAAAAAATGATTTCTTTATTTTTATACGATTATTCAATAAGTCAGCCTTGACACATTATTCTTCTTATACGCACACTCCATGCATTTGTTTAATGACTTCATGTACTCATCATCTTCCTTTTTCAGCTATGTACTTCCATACCTACTTTAGATGACCATAACATCCTCACACTAACTCTGTTTTAGATGATACTTTCACACACGTACTCTAAATTGTCTTGTATACACTCCAAATTTAATCATTTTTACTCTTTTAAGTCCCACTTCCATAATCTAAAACATTGGATAAAAGTTAAATGAATACAAATGCAACAAATTTTCACAAAACTACATATATTACCTTCCAACATGGTATTCCACCAACGTATCCAAGGGTTAATATTACATAACCAACCTTTTTATGAATAACTACACCCTAGTTTATTCTTACACAAAATAAGATGTTACATAAATCAACAAAAGCAAGCATATATATGTACTATATAACTCATGGTTTCACCATGTTACTTTTATATTTGCCAAGCAAACAGAATAATCCATCCACATTATCTACTTTGCCTCATCCACATGTTACAAGGAACCATTTTCCTTATATAATTTGACTACAAAACTAGTTTCCACTATGTCATTTTGGATCAACTATAACGACTGATGTTGCCTACATTCTAGCTAAGGTTAACTCACGGAGGATGAGAGAAATCATGGTACACTCCTGATCCATACTAATAACCCATAGTAGGAATCCAATACTTTCATAAAAAGCTATAATAAGAACTACCTCCTTGACTATACATTTTGCAAGGTCTTGGAGTCCCGATTGTAAACATGAAAGTAAAATATTACATTGACCAGAGTATACAAACACTTTCACATATAGGTAGAATGAGGGTCACCTTCGTGACTACATTCTCTTTAATTCCTTAGACATCCTACTTTCAACATGAAATATGAGTAATACATTTTTTTAATTGGAGTTGCAGGTACATCCAATACTTTTACAAAAATGATATGGTAATGATTACCTTCATGACATGTACCAAACAACTTGTTTTGCATAGAAGCGTGGCCTATCCAGACCAAGACACACTTGCAAGGAACATTTGGACATTGTCAAGGGCCTCTAACAATTGTTAATTTGTCTAATATTGTTGATTTCATTCCATTCACATCAGATTATTGGATTTATTGTATACCAACCATATGATAAGTTTTTAGGATGACTAATGCCTACTTATCTCCTTCAGTGTACAATAATAAGCTAAATGGCAACCATAATAGACTGGCGGCTTAATGGTGTTAGGCACATTGCTTGGACTTAACTAACTCTTTCAACTAAGAAACAAGTTATAGCCACTACTTGTTCTCGTCTAATGAGGGAGAAGTTTTTTAAGAATTCCTTGTATTCTCATTCTCTCTCTGTGTTCCCTTTTCATTCTTCATTGACCCTTTCATGTTCCCTCCTTTAGCTCTATAAATCGAGGTCCTCCTCCACTATTTAGAGGATAGACAATGGAGAGCTCAACATTAGACTCTCACACTCACATATACTTCTCTTCTCACATCGACTTTTCTTAAGAGCCTAATGAACCCATTTCCATTTAAACACGATAGGAATTGATCGTGAGAGTTTGCTCAGGGGGGGTTGATCCTTTGTGATAGCTCTAAAGAGTCTCTTCTATGATTGTAGCTAGGAATCGAGTCAAGAACCAATCAACAACTCAAGGATCTAAGTCATTTGATCCAAATCTACACCAAAAGACCCTACGACCAGTTCTATGTTAGCATCAAATGAGTAGCTATAATAGGTTTACATGTTACTCATTTTTTTTTCTTTTATAGTTTTGACCCAAGTTTTAATTTTATCTACGAATTTGATCCCATCTTTTCTTTCAACTTCACCTGAACTTCTTTTACATTTTTTTTTCTAAATGTTTTTTTTACAAATTAATTTTTTATTAACTAAGTTAGCTTTTTTTTATAATTTGTTTTAAACTTTAGAAGTTTATTTTCTAAATTTTTGTTTTTAAACAAGCAAAGAGTGTAAAAAAATCATATGAAAATTTGTAAAACTCTGTAACAATTTTTAAAAAACCATGCAATATGTAAACATTCGTAGAAAAAAAATTAAAAAAAAAGCATGAAAAAAATATGTAAAAATATAGAAGATGAATAATACATAAGAAAACACAAATTTGGAAAAGCAGAATAGGATTTTGATTTTTTACGATAACTAACTTTTTGGTTTTTTCAGATATGGGTACCTATTTTTTTGGTTACATCTAGGTAACAACACTTTTGAAGTGTTCACATATGACTATTATGATCGTCTGTGGCAAGTTACTGTCTTTTTAAGCTTTTTTGTACACATCTAGGTAACAAACTTTTCTTTTGTACACATTTGGGTAAAAAAAAAATTTGTACCACACCATTTTGGTAAATATCTTTTTAAAATACTCTACTTTGATGAAAATAAATAAATAGAACCTCAAGATTTGACAAGGAAAAAAACACATCGTGGTTTTATAGAAGTAGCTTTTATCTGAAGGCCAAGATACCCGGGGTGGTCCGGATTGACTGTAGGCCCTGCGAGGCGGCCCAGTCATGTCGAAGGCCCGAAGAGCGGTCCATATAGGTTGTAGGCTCTACAAGCGGTCCGATCATGCTAAAGGCTATAAGAGCAGTCCAGATATGCTGCAGCCCTGCGAGGCGGTCCAGTCAGGCTGAAGGCTTATATATGCATGTTGTTATATGCATGGTTGTGTGCGGCACTTGGGGGAACTTACTAAGCTTTGGCTTATAGTTTAAGATGATTGGAGAAAAGCAAAGATGTAATCGTACACGTCCTTCGATGACTTGTTTTTGAGATATTATGATACACTGATTTTGGAACATTTGTATTTGATCTTGGGTTCTTTTAATTTGGGTTGATTGAAAAAAATGATTTCTCTTTAATTAAAAATGTTTTTTTTTTTTGAGATTTTGGGATGTAACAATACTTTTTTGAAAATTTTGACTGTTTGACTTTTTGACCAGGTTAAACCGATAATGACCGCCTAGGACCTAGAACCGCCCATGACCGACTCCGACTAGCTTGACCGACTAGTATTATTCGTAGACAGTAAGGGGTTGGCTAGTGCCAAGCCACCATCATGTTGTGACTAAAAACGATTCCCAACATGTTGCGACCAATATAAATACTCATAAATGGTCATAGATATTGTTTAAAGGAAATTTAACTGAATCTATTAATATTGCAAACATTATGATCGATTATCTTAATAAATAGGAAAATTGATTTATCAGGATAATTATCTTCTCGTTTTGTTCATATTTGGGTAACTTCTTTTTTTGTATACATTTAGGTAACGAGCTAGTTGAAAGTGTTCACATATAACCGTTATGACCGAATGTAATATGTTATAGCCAATCATAATGGTCATACGTTAACACTTTTATCAAGTTTGAACAAACCGAAAAGCTACCCAGATGTGAATAAACCGAAAAGGTAATTACCTTAATAATTCAAATTCTGAAACAGAATTTAAAAGGTATAAATTAAAGTTGCTACAAATTTATAGAAAAAAATTGGTGTTAAACTAACAAAGTTTAAATTTAAACAAAACTTATAAAAAAAACAGTTCGTAATCCTGTAAACTGGTCTTGCTATAATTTTTTTTCATACACAGTTAGTTGTCTATCAGATATTAAATTATCCTCTATAATAAATGAAAGTTTTTTTTTGTCATTTGTTACACTCTCATTCAATTTGCCAAATATTATTTTGTGGTTATTTCAAATTAATTTTTTTCACATGTTATTTTATTAGTTTTTCTATTTTATTAAATTACACATAATATTTTTTTAATATAATAATTGCAATAAATGAATACTAATTAATAATAAACTTATCTTTTAATTTCAAAATTACCAAAATTAAAGCTCATTAGTTTCTTTTCTTTATTGAAATTATTTGTTTAAATTTAAAAGATCAAAAATATTTTCATTATAATAAATAATTATTTTTTATAAATTTAAAATTCTCAAACATTTTGACCTTTGTATTTAATTTTTTTTATAAAGTAACTCATGTAATATATGGGTTACATAACTAATGTAAAATAATTTTTTGATATTTTGAAAATAGTTCGTTGGATATAATTACTTTGTTAAGGTTTTAGCGATTGCAAGTTTGCACCTAGGTCCTTTCTTATCCAACTTCTATATTACAACCACAAAATTTTAGTTATATACCATTGAAAATATTTTTTTTATTAAATCTCCTAAAAAATACAACTATTATATATCTACTAGAAAGGTTACCACCGCTACGCGGGGGCCAAAAGTTTTCAATTTTGTTTCCGAATCGATAAATATGACAGATGTAGAAAGTGCAAGAATGCAAAACCCGGACTTTGCCCCGAACCGTTTTTTTCATGTTTTTATGAAAAAATATAAAATGTTTGACTGTAATGATCAGAAGTGTTAAAACGGTTAAAGAATTAAAGATGTAGAAATTAGCAAATTTTTAGAAAACAGATCAAAGTTGTCAAACCGTTAAAGTTTTGTGGCCAAACATTAAATATTAAAAGGTTCCTAAAAAATGTAAAAATATTGATTGTAATGACAAAAAATGTCAAAATAAGTAAAAAATAAAGAGCAAAGTGCAAGGACCAATTTTGCCAAAAAAATGTAAAAGACATACAAACCCTTAATACCCTCAATAAAATATATATTGAAAAAAAAAAACAGCTAGCATGTAGAAGGACCGAAATTTTTAATATATATAAGTAGAAGGGCCGAAATTAACCAAAAAGTTGCTGTTTACTATTCCTTTCCTTTAAAACTTTAATATATATATATATATATATATATATATATATATATATATATATATATATATATATATATATATATATATATATATATATATATATATATATACTCAAACCAATTATTGAATATGATACATATCACATCTTTGTCTATCTTGCACAATGATTTGTGGGATAGTCATATTTTTTGTGGAGAAATCAGTGTGCACGTCAGTGATAAAAGACATGCAGCTTCATACTATATAAAGAAAGATTCACTAGAATAAGAACTTCACCTTGTTTTGTATTTATGTACTGAATAGACTACACAAAGGAAATGAAACCAGGTACTGCTACAGGTCTAGAAGTGAGAAAAGGTTCATGGACTGCACAGGAAGATATGCTGCTTAAGAAGTGTATTGAGAAATATGGGGAAGGGAAATGGCACCTCATTCCACTTAGAGCAGGTAAAAGATTACAACATGTTCATCTCCAAATATTTGTTGTGGTTTTCGAAAGAAAAAAGAAAAGAAGAACGAAGAGTTTTGTTTTTGTAAGTTTGTCCCATGTATTAATATTTTCAAGTGATGTACGTTTGCAGGGTTAAGCAGATGCAGAAAGAGTTGTAGACTGCGATGGTTGAATTATCTCAGGCCAAATATAAAAAGAGGAAATTTTGGTGAAGATGAAGTTGATCTCATACTCAGGCTTCACAAGCTTTTAGGAAATAGGTAAGCATGGCTTCTTGCTTAAGGTTGTTTAAAATATGTTTCTTTTAGTGGCTCTTTAGGTTTGACTTGATTCAAACTCTTTCATTTATCACTTACAAGTCTTGACTAATTTGAAATGTCTTTTAATTGGTCAGATTCTTGTATCTGACTCAATCATATTGAGTTAATCAAAAACTGTCCAACAGCCCTTAGTTGTATTCAATCATTTATGGCATATAAAAATGATAGAAATAAAATCGGAATATAAATTTTATTCTAAATCTAGATGGTCGTTGATTGCTGGAAGAATACCGGGAAGAACGGCTAATGATGTGAAGAACTACTGGAACACTAATCTTAACCCTCGTTCCAAACAACCGAAGAAAGAATCTAGTGATGTTAAACCGTTACAACACATGATCACAACAACAGTTATTAAGCCAAAACCACTTGCCTTCTCCAATACCCAAAACGAGTGCATGGGTGACAACCCGCATATTATGGCTAATGAAGGCAGTAGCCTAATAAGAACATCAAATGATGGTGATAACAACATGAATATATCCTTAGGTGTGACCTCATCACTTAGCATACTTGATGACAAGAGTAACGAGTATTTAGACGATTTATTTGATGACATTCAAAGGGAGGATGGTAAATTTGGGTGGTTGTTTGGTGGCTCTCCGATCTCTGAACAGGAATTAAATGTTGTGGAGCAAGAAGATGGCCAAAATCAGTTGTTCGAATTTCCAATGGATGAAGTTGCGTGGAAGCTAATTATTGATTCTAATCGCATGTAATTTTTGAACGTCATTTTCAGTCATTTCAAGAAATAAACCAAATAAATAAACTATAAGTATAAAGTATTATTCACCAAATGTTACATGGACATTTTTATTCATTAGATGGGATGTGAAGGTATAGAAGTCTCCATACATTATGTGCGGCATTAACTATAGAGTTGTCATTGAAATGACCAAAATAGTATATTGACCACGCTGTCCACTTAAATTCATTGAATAGTGTTTGAAGCAATATCATTATTGTAAGACACACGCTACACCCTTTTAGACCCCAAGGTGTACGGGAAACTTCCTTTCACATTTTGTCTGATATTTTTTTCTTACTTTTGTTTCTTTCGCCAAAAGTCAAAGTTTGTATGAGAAAAATATTTCGCTTTTTTTCTAAATAAAAAATTGATTTTTAGATTTATAATTTTTTTAAAATGAGTAATAAACATAAAAATTAATTAATAATAAAAACCACTTCATTAAATAGAATAAAAATTACATAAAAAAACTAAGATTTAAATAAGTAGAAAAACAATAAAAAAAACAAACAAACTAACTAAATTGTAAATATAACATAACAATGTACATAAAATGTTTTTTCATAATCTTATTCCTTGTCTTCAAAACTAGCTCGAGAGCCGGTCTCAAAAGATGATCGGTGATTTCCATCAAAACCCTTATATCCACAATTTATTGTCTCTCCGCGTATTACTTTTTTCGGATTTTTTTATTGACGAACGCCAAACGTTCAACGAAATTAAGATTATATCGATCAAATGTCACCGACATTTTTCACATTTCGTCTGCGTCCATACTAAAATCTGATGCGTCGGAAGAAGTCCCATTTCCCATCCTCATTTAAATGTACACCGACCCGAACATCGGAGGAATTTGTGTAACCAGTAAAGTCTGTTTTTGTTTGCTTTGATTGTTGTACTTTATCTATAGACTCTTGATCGTATTTTTTCCACCCAGGACTTTTAATCAGTATTTTCCAACAATCGTGCCACTTGAATGACTTTCCCACTTTCTCTAGAAAAAAGAATACAAAGCTTCCTAAAGTATTTCTTTATACCCTTGGCTGCTTTTCTGTTGGGTTTTTAAGTTGTTATACAACCTGTTCATTTTTTAAACGACCTTCGCTACTTCTCAAAACGTTGAATTCAGCTGATGATTGGTATGGTACTTGTCACCTTTACCCATCTCGTTCCGATTGTGCATTTCTTGTCGTCGAATCCTCTTAAATGTCAACCCAAGATGTTACCACAATTAACTCTTCTTGTGGAGTCCATGGTTTCGGCTTCTGTCTTCTCAGTTGTGCATTTCCCTCATGCACTTGTTATTTCCCTTTGTGGAAATGTGGGTGGTGTAGGTTTAGTTTTCCATACAATCTATTCATCCGGCTCATCGATGCTTTGGCATTGTGGTTGAAAGTGAGTGGGTTGTGTTTGGGTTTGTGTTTGGGTTTGCGTTTGGGTTTGAGATTGAAAGAGTGAGATCTGAGTTTAGGGTGGATTTGGCGAATGTTGATCGGGAAAAAAAACAAAGTTTGAAAACACATTTGGAGAAACATTTGGAATTTGCATCGGGTAGAATTGCATAACATTTTAGTATTAGAATTGCAGTGGACATTAAATTGGAGCATCTAGTTGGGGAGGATAAGCCCCTTGACATGAATCGATAGCGAAAATGTTTTGCGTCGGGGTACTTGAACCCGAAGCATTGGTTTTCTTCCTTCTATCGTAGTTTGAGGTTTATTGTCGGGATTCATTTTTTTGAAAAGAGTAGAGAGAAATTGATATAAGGATGTGTGAGTTTGAAGGTTAAATTGTGTGGGTATTTATAGATGTTAAAAAAGGAATATATATATATATATATATATATATATATATATATATATATATATATATATATATATATATAGCGAAAGAGAGAGAGAGAGAGAACTAGGTTCAAGTATTCTAACTAATTATTATGCAGATATCATATGCTATGAGAATTACTAAGACAATAAGTTGTTTAGCGATACGAATACTTTCAACCTTACAAAAACATCGTCATTTTCATGCATTCTCGCTAATTATTATTTATTTTTGTTCGCACATATCGTTTTTCACTCATTTTCATTATGACAGAATACGACCCAATAAACATTCTGACAGAAATGAGAATAATAATAAGTGTATAATAACCTTATACACAGTTTAATTAGTGAGAATGTTTGTTAATGACAATAGTTATGTAAGATTGAACGTATTCACATTGCTAAACAACTTATTTTCTTAGTAATTCTCATTGCATACAATATTCACACAATAATTACTTAGAATAGAATAACCTAAGCCTATATATATATATATATATATATATATATATATATATATATATATATATATATATATATATATGAGATAGTTCAAATAAAAACAGTAAATAGTGTGAGAACGTAAAAACTCTTTTTTTTATATTATTATTCTACAATGAATTTTGTATCGACACCTTCATGTCATTATTAAGTAAAGAATAAATGAATAGTCAAAGGTTAAAATTAAAATTTGAATTTACTACAAAAATGCTCATACATAAGTTTATAATAGAATAATAACATTACAATGAATATATGACTAGTCGAAAGTTAATATTTATATTAGAATTACTTCAACAATACACATATACAAAATTCATTATAGAATAATAACATAAAAATTGCGTTTTTACGTTCTCACACTATTTACTGTTTTTAATTCTAGCCATTGAGTAATAAAATAATTGATTTTTCAGTTTGTTACCGTTTTTAATGGTTACAAGGGAAAAAAATCAATGGCCAATAAGACGAAGAGAGAGACTACGGAAACCCCTTCCGGCACCATCGTTACCACAGTCCCGGTGTGACGTTCCGGTGCACAGGAATGGTTCCCGCACTCTGTTGCTTTATCACACCGTCTAGTCTTATACTTTATTACTACTAAACTTCGTTGCTACTTTTATTGCATAGTTATTACACATCAATTTATTTGTGTAACTAAATGATCGAAAAACCATCACAAAACAACAACAACAACAAAAATATAAACATAAATAATAATAATAATAATAATAATAATAATAATAATAATAAAACATTATTACGATAAAAACATAAAATATTGGTAATCTTATGATGTTTTCTTGCAAATTTGATTTCATTATAAACAATGGTATACCCGAGCTGGTAGTTCGAGAGAACCCAAAACCGACCTGATACTTACAAGGACGTGCATGAAGAAACTATAAAATTTCACAAATGGATCTATGCTCAACCAACCATGCACGAATCTCATAACCGTATCTAAAGAAACCTGCAAAAAATGGAAGATACCAAGCAATAAAATAAGAAAAGGACAGAAGGCGTGCTTGCTAACAAACCGGGTAATGGAGAACCGGACATAACTATAAACCTGTGGAAGCACAAATAGTTATAAATACATCAGAAACACGATAACCAGGTATGGGAAAAACGGAGAGCAAGAAACTTCACACACAACATCGTAAAATTTTATTCGCAATCTAACTTAGGTATTAGAGAGCAATATCGGGGTCCAACCCTCGGTATGGTTGTCTGATCTTGCATATGTTCATTTTGTGTAGAGCGGATTCCTGCATTTTTATTAGACCATGATAGTTCAATGGTAGAGATAAACATGCACCTAGAGTTCGTCGTAATAACATTGGCATCATCCGTTTTATGAGGGTGTTAGAGTAGAAAACCAGAAAGATACCCGATAAACAATTTTAAGACTAATGCAGCACAGACATGGAAACTTGGAAAATGACCAACTAATAACAAAATACTTTCTCCCATGTGTAGAAGAAAGCAAAACTAAATGTTTTCATAACGTGTTCAAAGAAGAGAAAGGGCATATCACCTGTCACTAAGATGACAGGCCAATACTTATATATAGGTACATATACAATATATGCATCCATCGGATACACTGTAACAGTGGAAGTTCAACCAAAATCATGTATGAAAACTGCTACTCATAGTTACCAAAGCAAATGCGGAAAAAGATGAAATGGCTGACATGACACTTTACAAGTTTCCAGGACATTTTGTGTGCTCAAAAGGGATACTGTCCATTCCGCTAACCTTTACAAATCAGTTGACACAAGCCAAGAACATACAAGTATTGGACTTCACAACTATAGAATCAGCATCGATGTACAACATTATATTCGGAAGAACTGCAATGAAGAAATTTGAAGCAATTGCTTGGACAATTCATAGTGCAGTCTGGTTTAGAACATCGAATGGATATGGAACGATCCATAGTAGGGCATTAGCAGTACCCACAATAGTTGGAGTAGAATAAGGAGTGAAAATTACAATGCTAGGAGGGAAAAAAGTAAATAACAAAATAGAGGAAGTCATAATAAACAAAAGATATGTAGATCAAGGTGTACGGATCGGGGCTGAGTTACTGAACAACTTGAAAGAGGCACTAACAAAATTTTTGAATGAAAGCATCAACACATTCGCCTAGTCAAGCACAAATTAAATGAAAAGTTGAAACCAATCTGACAGAAAAAGAGGGGACAACCCAAAGACAAAAAAAAAGCAATAAATGAAGAAGTAGACAAATTAGTCAATGCAAGCATAGTGCGAGAATCACTCTTCCCGTCTTAGGTGGCAAACCCAGTATTGGTGAAAAAAAGGAGACACGCAATGGACGATGTGTATAGACTTTATAGACTTAAACAAAACGTGCCTAAAGGATTGTTACCCACTACCATCGATCGAAAAAAATATAGAATCGTTACACGGGCATAAGTGGAAGAGTTTATTAGACGCCTACAAGGGATACCATCATATACATATGCACAACAAGGATGAAGAAAAAACTTCTTTCCACACAGACATGGGTACATTCTGTTACATAAAAATGCTATCTGGATTAAGAAATGCAAGGTCAATGTACCAAAGGTTAGCATACAAAGTTTTCAAACTACAAATCGGCAGGAATATCGAAGTTTACATGGATAAATTGGTCGTCAAAAGAAAATATGATAACCATTTCCTATAGGATATAATAGAAACCTTCAATAGCTTAAGAGCGGAAAGTATGAAGTTAAACCAAAAATAGTGCATCTTTGGGATGGAAGAAGGGAGGTTCGAAGGACATGTAATCATAAAGGATAGAATAAAAGGAAATCCAAATAAAGTAGAGTCCTTAATAGAAATGCGCTTTCGAAAGATGAAGCTAAGGTTTACTGCTTTGATGATTTCTCTTTGCATCGATAACAGTGTGTGGAGGAGAAAGAGGGTATCCTAAAGAAGAAATGGACATGATGCCGCTCTTTTTCTCAACACCAAAATCGTTGAGATCCTTCAAGACAGCTTCTGTCCTTACAAATAACATGCAGAAAAATCTTAGATAGGCTTGAAAGAAAATACATGTAAATACTAAATGTCAAATTTTGCCTTTACATAAAAGAAGCACTTGTTTGTTTTTAAGACTAAAAACAGTTAATTAACGATTAAAACATAGAAAACATACCGACATCTATAATTAATTTTTTCAAACTCTTTTCATCCAATAACTTGGTGAAGATGTCAGCCAGCTGATCTATGGACATAATATAGAAAAAAAATCCACTTTTCCTTTTTGAACTGTGTCCCTGATGAAATGATGTTGAATGTCGATGTGCTTGGTCTTGGAATGTCACACTAGATTTTGAATCATCTGAATAGCACTGGTGTTATCAAAACAGATGGGTGTCTACGAGAAGTTCAAACCATAATCCAAGAGGTGATTCTGAATCCATGGAATCTGAGCACAACATCTTCCAGCGACAACATATTCAGCCTCGGTGGTAGAACAAGCCACTGATGTCTGCTTTTTGATGGATGAACTTACCAATCTATTTCCAAAAATTTGAGCTCCTCCTGAAGTGGTTTTATGATCAATGCCACACCCACAATGATCGATGTCAGTGTATCCCACCATCTTTAACCCAGAGTCACGAGGGTACCACAACCCAAGATTGGGTGTATGTTTTAGGTACCTGAAAATCCTTTTGACATCGTGAAGATGAGATTCCTTAGGATTGTCTAATTAGTGAGCACACAATATGGTGGAGAACTTAATGTCAGAGCAACGAGGTATGATATAGAGTAGAGAGCCTATCATTCCTCGAAACAGAGTTACATTCACATCAGCGCCACATGGATCAGTACCAATAGACGCTGATGAAGACATCAGAGTTTTTACCCGTTTTGAATCAGAGAAACCATAATTTTTTAGCATATCTTCAATGTATTTAGCTTGATAGACAAAAATACCATCAATTAGTTGTTTGACCTGCAAGGCTAAAAAGAAAGTTAGTTCACCCTTCATGCTCCTCTCGACTTTCTTGGCCATGACCTCTTCGAATTCTCTACTTAACTTTTCATCAGTAGATCTGAAAATGATATCATCCACAAACAATTAACAAAGAATGATATGAGATCACGATTGCTTTATGAACATAGTGTTTGTCACACCCCGGCCGTCGGCGGAAACACCGGGTGGTGTAACTATTTGTTAAGGTGTATAAGTCCATAACTATATTTTGTTTGTACTTGACCCGACCCGGCATGGTCCATTTGGGTTGCATGGCATCATGCATTTGGATAGACTAAATGAGAGAAATAACACTTGTGGTTTATTAATATATTATAAGTTCTAATATATTAATAGTCTTATTTAATTATTATTGATCAAGAATTAATTTAGAATTAATTAAGTGATCAAAAGATGACTAATTAAATATATGGGTTGATTATGTAAGTCATCCATAACTTGTATAGTGGGCTAACGACTCCATGGATTATCAAGTTGGGTTAAACCCATAGGATGCTCCATGGGAGTTACAAACCTATGGGTCATGGAAATGAAGAGTCATGTCACATTAGGGTTTACATGGTGTAACCCTAGATGTGACTCACTATATAAAGAACATGATGCACACCAAAATCGGCTACACTAAAAGCATAAGGGAGGGCAAGCCGATATTTGCAATGGTTATACATTCTCTCAAAGTTATTCCAAAGCATTTGGTGTTGTGTGAAACATTTGAGGCATCACATTTGGGGTGCTAGGCTCTCAAGGTTTTAAAGGAATCAAATCAACTACAAGGTATGTAATTCTAGCCATCATTTATGTTAAAAGTTCCCCATGTATGCTAGATAGGATTATGAACCTAGGGTTGCATGTACACTTAGGAGTGTTAGAATACTTATAACCCATCAGTGGTATCAGAGACAAGTTTGTTTGTTAATACTTGATGGAAAATAGTGTAAAAATCGAATTTTTGAGTTGTCTGAACAAGGGACTCGACGAGTCCATGGGGGTGCAGAATTTCGATTTTTGGTTTAACTCGGCGAGTCAGTTCGTGCACTCGACGAGTTGGCCAGGTAGGGTGCAGAATTTCGATTTTTGTTGCTGGAAATGGACTAGAAACATTACCCTAAACTGTTTTGGTGTTGTGAAACTTGTTTTAGATGGTGTAATGGTTGTTCTAATACATTTACAATGGCTGACATCAAAATTACATTCTTATATGTGTTCATATGTTCTTGAAATTTTGATATGAATATTCATGTTCTTATTAGTTCTTGATAGATCATATGAATTACTTGTTTAATGGTTAGTTCATGATCTTTATGTGTTTTAATGGAGTCCATAAGTTGTCCTCAAGTTATGGATAACCAAAAGTCTTTTTGTTTTAAACCCATTAAAAGAACACATAAGTTACAAGAAATGAAGAGTCTTCATTTTAATAACTCAAACGTTATGAATTGAAGAGTTATCTTAATAAACTTTAGTTCCAACTCCTAGATTTTTAAAAGTTAAAAATAAACCCATATACTTTATAATATTATAAGTTAATAACATATATATATATATATATATATATATATATATATGTATATATATATATATATATATATATATATATATATATATATATATATATATATATATGTGTATAAGGGCAAGTCGTCTTACCATTAGTAGGCCACATTCACGAAGCCGGTCTATAAGGGGGTATAAGGTTGATGCCTATAAAATGGTAGCTTAATGGGTGTCTACTCTCACCCACTGCTTCCTTGATCGGTGGAGGGCTGTTAGCCGAACGGGTAGGACAAGGACTTATAAAATTCTCATTAAAAGTATGATGAATATTATAAAGTAACTAAATGCTTTATTAAGTGCTTAATCTTAGTTACTTTAGGAAATTGTGAATAAGGTGCTAATCCATGAAATTACACTTTACACTTTGTTTAAGTCGTTAGTGGAGCGTGTGTGGTTAACCGACACACTAACTTGGACTTAACAAGGTAGGTAAAGGGTGAATTACGGTTTATTATAGGTCGGTGGAGTGCGTGTGGTTAACCGGCACATCGATTGAGTGATAAAATTTAAGGGTACCAAGTAATTTGCATGGTTACATCACACCTCGTTTTGTGATCCTCGGTATCCCAGTCACAAAACTTGGAGGGCACACTCGAGATTGAAACATGCCTTTGAAAAGTTCAATGAATTTCAAAAGAATCTAGGAATTTCTAAGAACCAATTAAAACCTAATAGTTTATATTTCGGTTTTTGGTGGAAATTGGTGAATCGTGTTATAACATAGATTACCGCATCCCTCTTCTAAGTTATGATATACCGTGATTGGATCCTAGCCTTAATATTACATTTGAGTGTTTTATTAAGGACTATCTTTATATTTAAACTAAAATTATTCTCTTCGTTTTCAGATGTCTTCCACCAACACTGCATTTGGCTCAAACCCTAATGGCTCCTTTTCCCTCATGAACCTATTTGGGAGGGTCATCTTCGATGGTTTCAACTTTATGGATTGGATCCGGAACATCAGGATGGTGACTCGCTACGAGGACATGGAATATGTCCTAGATAAGGAGCTAAAGGAGATCTATGAGTCCACTGCTACTCCCTAGGAGATCGTTCACTTCCAGACTCATGAGAGAGATGCCACCAAAGAGGCATGCATCATGATGGCCACCATGACAGTTGAACTCCAAAAGTCATATGAGGACTACTATCCTTTTTAGATGAACCAATATATGATGGAAAGATACCATCATAGTGCTCGTCAAGAGCGGTATGAAATAATCTCCCCCATGATAAAAACTAGGATGAATGATGGAGATTCTGTCACAAGCCACATGCAGAAAATGCAAAGGCATGTGGATCGTTTGCTGAAGCTAAATGTGAACTTTCCTAAGGAGCTTGCAATAGATATTATTTTGAACTCCTTACCCACGTGTTATGACCAATTCCGCTTGACATACAACATGAATAAGGAATAAGTCACACACAACAAACTTCAAGGACACCTAAAGACCACAGAAACATGTCTTAAAGGTAAGTCAGTTGTTAACACTCCTACTCCTACTCGAAACTCCGCCCCTGTCTTGGCAATCGGGAAAGGTAGAGGGAAGAAGAGGAAGATCCCTTCGAAGGGTACCAAGGGTAAGAACCCTGATGGATATTCTTCAAGTGGAACCAAGAAAGGTTTCGTCACTCCTTCTTCTGACCCAAAAGAGGTTGAATGCTTCTATTTCCATTAAAAGTCGCATTGGAAGCAGAACTACCGAAAGTACCAGTAATATGTGAAGGATGGGAAAGTCAAACCCAACCATGTTGGTATTTACACTATTCTATCTAATAACTCACCCAATTCTAACTCTTGGGTCCTTGATACCGGTTGTGATATTCATAGATGTTCTGATTTGCAGGGACTAAGATGAAGTGAGAATGTGGGGCATGGAAAGATAAACCTGATCATGCAGAATTGGAAAGCTTCACCTGTCACCTAGATTAGAGTTTATTCTTTGTTGCAAGTAGTGGGTTTACTTTAGATTTGAATAAATGTTGTTATTCGCCAGAAATGGCAAGAAATATTATTTCCTTTCATGCTTTGTACAAACAAGGGTTTACCTTTTCTTTTGATAATGAAATTGGTGGAATAAGTGCTTTCTTTAATAATGTTCTTTATTTTAAAGCATTACCTTGTGATGGTGTGTATGAAGCTGTATCTGTTGTAGATAATCTAGGAAATAATGTGTTGTGTATTGATTCTTGTAGTAATAATAACTTGGATAAAGCATCATTATGGCATTGTCGTCTTGGACATGTGAGCAAGAAACGCGTAGGCCAACTCCAAGAGGATGGAGTCTTGGAGTCATTTGGCCTAAATTCAGATGATAGTTGTGAATCATGCTTAGTTGGAAAAATGACAAAGTCACCCTTCACTAGTTCTTGTGCTAAGGGTGAAGGTTTGTTGGATTTGGTACACACGGATCTGTGTGGACCCTTCAAATCTGCCACTAGGGATGCTAATCGCTATTATTTGACTTTTACTGATGATTATAGTAGATATGGATATGTCTATTTAATTAAGCATAAGTCAGAGACATTTGAAAGTGTTGAAGAGTTTAAACAGGAAGCCAAGAATCAATTGGGCAGGAACATTAAGATGCTTCGATCCAATCGTGGTGGTGAGTATCTTAGTACAGAGTTCCTCGACTATCTTAAGGAATGTGGGATTATCTCACAATTGACACCTCCCAGGACACCGCAACTTAATGGTGTGGCTGAGAGGCGTAATCGAACCGTGTTGGATATGTTTCATTCCATGATGAGTCGAGCTTCGCTACCAATCTAATTTTGGGGGTATGCCTTAGAGACTGCCTCCCATATCCTTAATCTGGTCCCTACAAAGAAAGTTGCCAAAACTCCTCATGAGATGTGGACTGGTAAAGTTCCCAAACTAGACCACATAAAGATTTGGGGTTGCGAGGATTTCGTGAGATGCGAGACTCATGATGAGCTCGAACCTCAAAGTGATAGGTGTATTTTCATTGGCTACCCATAGAAATCCTTTGGTTACCTCTTCTATAGACCTAGTGACAATGTGGTCTTTGTATCAAGGAGGGGTGTCTTTCGAGAAAGATAGTTCATAAGCCAAGGAAACAGTGGGAGGCAAATTTACCTTGAAGAAATTCAAGAGTCAAGTGGTGAAGGAACTTCAAACCCTAGCACTCAACCTGAGGAGGAAACTCCTGTTGAGCCAATTGACAAGTTTGTACCTCTGAGGCGTTCCATAAGGGTTAGGAATGCACTTGAGAACTACTATGGTTTCTATATTACTACGGAAAGTGAGACACTTATCAATGATGAGACATTGGTAAGTCTGGATGAACCTAACAGCTACATGGAAGCCATGGTAGGCCCTGAGTCTGCTAAATGAAAAGAGCCAATGGACAGCAAGATACGGTCCATGTATGATAATCAAGTTTGGAACTTGGTTGACAATGTACCAGGTCGTAAGACAGTTGGGTGCAAATGGATCTTCAAGAATAAGACTGACATGTATGGTAATGTACACACATATAAGGCGCGACTGTTTGCAAAGGGCTTTTCTCAAACTCCGAGAGTTGATTACGATGAGACCATTTCACCAGTTGCAAAGATTAAGTCCATTAGGTTTCTGTTAGCTATCGTTGCATTTCATGCTGATGTAATAAGGAAAATGGATGTCAAAACTGCCTTCCTTAATGGAAGCTTGGCAGAAGATGTTTACATGTGTTAGCCAGAGGGATTTCTCAGTACATAATTGTTGGATTAGTGTCTAAGTCCATAACTATTTTGGTATGTACTTGACCCGATGGTGCATAGTCCTTTTGGGTTGCCTTCACCAAAGCAACTTGATTGGAGAAATAAATAAAGAGAGAGATAGAGAGAGGTTATTATGATTTATTAATATGTTATAAGAATAATATATTAAAGGAGAAATCATATTTGTTTAATTAATATTGGTCAATAATTAATTAAGAATTAATTTTGTGATCAAGTGTAATTAATTAAACTAGAGGGGCTGAATTGTAATTATGTGATAGTTACAAAATAAGGTAAGGATTATCTTATATATATGGTGAACGAATTTGAGGTGTAAATCCCTTAGAATTCGACTAGGATAAGGGTTTCTAGGACTTATCTTCTGGTTGCTTGGTGGACAAGCAACTAGATAAGGATAAGGACTAAAACCTTAATCTTTACACCTATATAAACCCCCTAGGGCTTAGGAATTCGTCTAACCCTTCCCAAGAGGTCCTAAGGACGAATTCCTACCTCCCTCCTCTCTCTTTATACCTTCTCCACTTGCTTATGGTGTTTGTAAGCCATTAGAGGAGTGACACTTGTGACTCTCAGCTTTCCAAGGTCAATTCAAGGAGGAATTGGATTGTTATTGCTATATAACAATCAAGGTATGTTCTTAAACCTAATTACATGTGAATTCTAATTTCCATATGCTAGAATTAGGGTTCAAAGTCTTGGATTCAAAGTATGTACAATAGAGAAACCTAGATCCAAGCTTTAGGGTTTGTATGAGCACATAGGATGTCTTATGACCAAAACCCATCAGTGGTATCAGAGCCATGATTGGTTTCTATTGTATTGATGCTTGATTTAACTGAAAATTGTGTTTTGGCCTCACTGTTCGATCTGACTCGGCGAGTCACTCTTGGAATCGGCGAGTCAGCCCTACTCGGCGAGTTCCAGAGGGTGACTCGGCGAGTCGGTGCGTCAGATAGTGCTTATCTCGGGATTTCTTGCTGTTTTTGCATTGGGATAATTACCTAATCATGTTAGATTAATATTAATCCGATTATATGATATATTTGACTATATTTTAATCTAATTGAAGATATTTATCAATTAATAAGATAATTGTTTCCTTATAAGATAATTGATTAATTATTTTAAGTAAATTGATAAATTATTTTGCAAGAAATCATCAAATATGGATAATTATGTGATTAAATGTTAATTTGAATTATTTGTTATTTGATCATTGTTGTTGTGAAAAGTTTCATATTTGGCCCTTTAGGTTTTATAGTTTAAATTTGAACCCCAAAAGTTTTGTTGTTTTGAAATTTAAATAGTTGAAACCCTAATGTTTTGAAAAAGGTTTCAAAACTTGCCCTCAAGTTTTGGAATTTAAATTTTGATTAAATAGTTTAATTTTGATGCATATTTAAATTATAAACCCTTATGGTTTGAAATGTTTCAAAACTTGCCCTCAAGTTTTGGAATTTAAAAGTTGATTAGGAATGTTAAATTCTAAAAACTTAGTATAGTTTTGAAAAGGTTCAAATCACACCCTTATGGTTTTATTAATTAATTAAGGTGTATAATTAAAAGAGGTTTAATAAATCCATAAAAGTTTAGGTTTACAATTTAATTTGACTTAAAGGTATAATTGTTAAATTAGACCACCTAAGTATTTTGAAAGTATAAAATACACCTTACACTATATATAACATTAAAAGTCTAACATTATATATATATATATATATATATATATATATATATATATATATATATATATATATATATATATATGTATGAGTAAAAGTCAGTCTTACCGTTAGTAGGCCTCATTCACGAAGCTAGTCTATAAGGGGTGTTTAAGGAAATTGCCTATAAAATGGCGATTGAATGGGTATCCACTCTTACCCACCGCACTCTTGACTAGTGGAGGGTCGTTAGCCGAACGGGTAGGATAGGACGAAACCTTCCATTATAAGTATAATAAAGTATAAAAGTAACTAAATGTTTTCATAAAATTCCCAATCTTAGTTACTTAGGCAAAAGTGAATTGATGCAATTCCATGAAATTACCCTTTGTGCCCTTGCGAAGACGTTAGTGGAGCGTGTGTGGTTTACCGGCACACTAAATGGTTCTAAGCAAAGGTAGCAAAGGGTGACTCAATGTTTGTCATAGTTCGGTGGAGCGTGTGTGGTTTACCGGCACATCGAATAGGTGACCGTAATATGTGAGAGCACCATGTAAGTTTGCATGGTTATTCACACCCGCTTTGTGATCCTCGGCATCCCAGTCACAAACAAGAGGGGCATAGAGAGATTTAAACATGCCATTGAAAGTTCAATGAATCTCAAAGGATCTAGGAGTTTTCATAGATTTAAAATTTAAATTTCTTTTTCGTTTTTCGTGGTGGAAATTAGTGAATCGTCATTCACTTACCTTCAAATATTCTGCAATTAGGGTTACGGCATCCCTCTCCCGAGTTGTAGAATATTGTGTTGGGTCCTAGCCTTAGTATCTCATTTGGGTGATTTACTAAGGACTCAATCTATCAACTAACTTGAATTCGTTTTCTCCCGTTTTGTAGATGTCAAAGTTCGACAACTATGGTCTTCCCAAATCCCGTGGAACAAGCATTCCACATGAAGATGATATTCCACGATTCGATCGATGAACAAGAAATCATGCTTCACTTCCTCCTCCTCCTCCTATTATTCTCCCTAACCCACAAGTTCGAAGGCTTGAAAAGTTCAAGCTCACTCAATCCCTTTTGGCAAGTAAACATAAAGAAGGAAAGTCCGTGTGTGCACACGTCCTAGGGATGAAGTAACACATTGATAGGTTAAGAATGTTGGGATCCGTTGTCTGTGAGGAAATGGCTGTTGATTGGGTTCTTCAGTCACTTCCCAACTCATATAGTGAGTTCGTAAGAGAGTACTATATGATGAACTACGACGTGACCCTTATAGATCTCACCTATATGCTTATTGTTGCTGAATCAGCAATGATTTGGCGCAATAGAAAAGCAAAGTTGATTGGTGAATCTGCCTTCGAGACCTCAATGGATATAGACAATGGCAAAGAAAGACATGCTATGATTGAAAAGATTGATCATAAGAGAAAGGCGATGTCTGAAGTAGTTCCATGTCCTATTCCAAAAGAGTTGATTTGCTTTTATTGCCAAGAGAAGGGGCATTGGAGACAAAGCTGCCCCATTTACCTAAGAGATCTAAGAGATGGGAGAGTCGAAACGTATGGCTCTAATTTAGGTAAAATCCATTGACTAACTCTTTTAAGCTTCATTCTAGATTCTTAATACATAATGTAATAAGATTACAATTGTTGTTTTGTAGGATCGAAGAAAAGAAAGGGAGCTTAAGGGAAGAAGTGAGCAAAATCTAACCGTAAAGGAATGGATTTCGATCGCATTTCTCGAAGATTAGATTCTTGAGCTACTACTTAGAGTTAGAATTAGATTGCTAAGAAAGATGTATTAGCATAAGTTTTTCAATGAGTTGCATTGTAAGGACAAATTTTTCCGCAATAAAATAAATTTTGATTTTAAATTTTATTTATTTATCCTTACAATGGCGTGTATGAAAAATTGATGTTAAAATGTTTCTATTATTAGCAATAATGGATTTGGTTCTTATTGTGTTATGGAAAGTCGAGAATTTACCAAATAGGGAGAGTTTCTCATCGCCCAAGTCTCAATTGGACAGAAACTTGGAATCATGCAACGTGGATGCACGATGAATGAGAAATTTCGTATTTGGAAATTAAACTAATTCATTGACAAAGTGTCAAGTAAAAGACTAGGAGATCGAGTACACAAAGTTGTGTGTTGATCAAAGTCCACCATAAGAGTAACAAGATATTCGTCATGATTTACTAAAAGGTTTAGTAAATATGATTATACTTATAAGAGTAAGTGTAATTCTGAATTGATTGAAAAAGTTTAAATCAATAGTAGAACGAATAAAAAGAATCAAGTAGGCAGAAAGATAAAGGTTTCTCCATTCTAAGAAGAAGGGAGAGTACCTTTTATGCTTTATGATAGGTCTTAATGATTAAGAACCATATCTCAATTGATCCTCTAAGTGAGTCTTAGTACAATTGTATGTTTAAGAAGAGGAATCAAGAATTGAAGAAATGGTTAAATCAAAAAGTCAATCATACTTCGTTCCAATAACAAGTCTTAAAGTTAAGATTGTGACATCGAGTGAAAAAGTATTAAAGGTTTACAACATTCATTAAATGTGGTAAGTTGTGATGTCTTGAATAAGACAAAGACCAACTAGTACCAATTTATGAAGTGTTTTGATTAAAAGCTACACTAACTCTTCAATATTTGTTTGTCAAGAAATGTTTTGATAAGAGAATCGTATATGTAAAGGAGTCAGTGGGAGTTTTTATAGTCTTGAAAAGTTTCAAGAACAAATCAAATAAACCTTATCGATCATCACTAGCACACGAGTTGAGGTTTACAACCTATCGTTATGACATTATTTTGTTTCTATGCCAATCCAATCGAGTTAATTATGCATGAGAGTTCTATGAGTTCTCATTTTGAACGCATAAAAGGCAAAGAACCTTAATCAATGAAAGGTACATTGATAGGAAAGGGTGAGCTGCTTAACTACTTGGAAGACATGGTGGGCAGCTGTGCTACCATAAGGCAAGAAATCAATATTAAGAAAGTTCGGTCCATATGAGTTTGAATTTTGTAGTAAACTTTGGTTTTTAACAAATTCACATGGATAGGAACACATACACCGCTCAAATCTAAGTGTCATAAGATTTCTTCCTTCATGAAAATGATTGTGAGGAAATGCTTTCACTAAGAAAGATTTTAAGAAGATAGTGATTGTAAAATTGCATTCACGAATTCGATTATGGTTACGGTATCCCTTTCCATAATTTGAATTGTGAGGTTTGGCAATTAGTCTTAAGTGTTTAGACACACATATGAACTATCGAAGGCAAAGGTGTATAAGTTCAAAAAGCCTTGATAAAAGATTATCAAAGCACTAAATATTAGAAACATGAACTTAAGAAAATTCAATAGGTATTGTTTTTCTGAAAGTTAAGATGTTTATGAATACATGTCGAAGCTAGTGGGAGCATAAGAGTTATGTTTTATAATAATCATCATGATAGTGGGAGCATAAATGTTATGATTGTATGATTATTAAGGAAAGTATTGCAAGTTGGCAATATTAATTATAGAAAACAAGAGTTATACCTTGCAAAGTCGTAAGAGTTGTAAAGTTGTTTTGCTATAATTAAGGGAGAGAATATTATGCTTCATTTCAAATCTAAAGGATTAGGTTGAGAAATGTTAATAAACTTAGTCAAGGGTACATAGTGTGTTCTTAAAATTTCGATTATGATTACGGCATTCCTCTTCAGAATTCGAATTTTGAGAACATAGCAAATAAAACATTATGCGTCGTGTCCCATACACTTCAGGTATAGGATCGATTGCAAATTCTTTAATGTTTGAACATTCTAAAATTTTCCAAATGTCTAGCGCATTTAAAGGGAAAAGGGACTAGAATCGGTTTTGACTAAAATAATTAAACAACTATCAAAGGACAATCCAAAGTTAGACGAGGATTGGTCGCTTGTGAGTAGTTGGAAGTATAGTATTGGAAGATATGGAAATGTTTTCATATTGGATGTACCATATCGACATCATTACGAATAGATAAGATTCTATTAAGAATGAGTTGTCATATGGAAAATATGGAAGCGTGTCCATATTGGGAATTGAATATTAAAAAATCTATGACTAGATTAGAAACTTTTATGCAAAAGGATGTTCAAAGGAATGTACTTTGAGAGAGAGACATCATATCTAAGGAATTGTCTTGTAACAATCTCCGATAGAGGACTTTGTAATATCATTGGCAATAGTCTTTGTGACTTTGGTGCAGTGACATTACGAAAGGATCGTTGCATAAAGTGTTAGAATCTAGTATATTCTATAAGTAGCAAGAATTTGATATTCTTACACTTATGAAAAAGGATTTGGAGTTGTAAAATGAGAATGATTGGAAATGTGTTCAATTTGTCTATTTCACAAAAGTAAGAACCATAGGTAAACATTGTGTGCATGCTAGGAGCATGGGACAAGTGTAATAATTCAAGTAAGAAGTTGATTACCCGAAACGACAGATAATGAGTAATCAATATGGTGATAAATAAAAGGCGTTTTATTTATACTCAAAGGTTTGAGGCCATATGGGATTAGTATTATTCTTGTGTTTCACTTTGCATGTTTTGACTTCCAGAATAATTGAATTTATTAAGAATAATCGAATTATTCGAACAGGGCCACAGTCGTTCATATGTTGGAAGTAGATATGAATGAAGATTGTCGTGAATTGGTGTGTGGATTGTCTAGAAGAGTATTAGACATAAGCAAATGTTTGCTGCAACGTTCATGAGTGCTTACGAATATGATTTGAGCATTGGATTAAACCCACGCTCACTTGGATCACTTCATGAATTGTATCACGAGTGATTAGTGAGACGATAACATCTTATATTCTTGAAACCGAGATGTGTGAGTTGTATCTTGCAAATCGGTTGCACATTGATAATATGTAAATGCACCAGTAACTTGGTGTTATAAAACATATTGTTGTGTGTAATTCGGTGGGTGAGTGCAAGCGAGCATTGTATCAAATTTTATCCATTCCTTTTATCCAAGGTAGGATAAAAGCGATATCTTTGGGCCCCTCGATGGTTTAGTGATGACAAACGTAAATGCTCGGCCGGGCTAGGGCTAATTTGATTTTTTCAATTAGTCAGTCGTCATAAATCGGAAATCGAGATATAGTACAAAAAGAATGATTTGAAATCATATCTCATATGATATCTAGAATGGAGGAATATATGATCCCTTATCTAAGGACACACGTATTTGATATGATCAGAGTTGACAGCGGCTTTGGAAAGCTATGATTGCAGATCAGGATCTGAAGTCATACGCAGAATAGTTGTTAGACTTATCCAAGTGGGAGACTGTTGGATTAGTGTCTAAGTCCATAACTATTTTGGTATGTACTTGACCCGATGGTGCATGGTCCTTTTGGGTTGCCTTCACCAAAGCAACTTGATTGGAGAAATAAATAAAGAGAGAGAGAGAGAGGTTATTATGATTTATTAATATGTTATAAGAATAATATATTAAAGGAGAAATCATATTTGTTTAATTAATATTGGTCAATAATTAATTAAGAATTAATTTTGTGATCAAGTGTAATTAATTAAACTAGAGGGGCTGAATTGTAATTATGTGATAGTTACAAAATAAGGTAAGGATTATCTTATATATATGGTGAACGAATTTGAGGTGTAAATCCCTTAGAATTCGACTAGGATAAGGGTTTCTAGGACTTATCTTATGGTTGCTTGGTGGACAAGCAACTAGATAAGGATAAGGACTAAAACCTTAATCTTTACACCTATATAAACCCCCTAGGGCTTAGGAATTCGTCTAACCCTTCCCAAGAGGTCCTAAGGACGAATTCCTACCTCCCTCCTCTCTCTTTATACCTTCTCCACTTGCTTATGGTGTTTGTAAGCCATTAGAGGAGTGACACTTGTGACTCTCAGCTTTCCAAGGTCAATTCAAGGAGGAATTGGATTGTTATTGCTATATAACAATCAAGAAATGTTCTTAAACCTAATTACATGTGAATTCTGATTTCCATATGCTAGAATTAGGGTTCAAAGTCTTGGATTCAAAGTATGTACAATAGAGAAACCTAGATCCAAGCTTTAGGGTTTGTATGAGCACATCAGACTAGGGTATTCATAAGAGGGCATAACCGATTTTTGAGGCTAAGTGACATTCTCTCATTTTATTCCAAGTTTGTAGTGTTGTGTGAAGCATTTGAGGCACAACATTTGGGGTGCTAGGCTCACAAAGTCTTGAAGGAATCCAACCAACAACAAGGTATGTATTTATACTAGTTTTTATGTTTTATGTAATCCCCATGCCATGCTAGTTAGGAAATAACCTTGAAAAAGAAATTTGCATGTATATGGAGAAAATATAGATTCAAGGTTATTAGGGTTGCATGTACACTTAGGAAGTGTTAGAATGCTCAAATCTGCCAGTTTACCACGAGGTGGTGATTGTTCAGTGAAAAAAATTTTGTTTTTGGCCTGTTTTGGATTAGAATCATTACCACAAAGTGTTTTTGTTCTTAAAACTTGATTGTGATGTTATGGTAATTTTTATTCTCATCCAAATAAATGGTTATTATCAAAATTTCAAGTTTTATATGGTTTATTTATGATTCTTGAAATTGTTGATATGAATATTTGTTCTTATGAGTTTTAGAAGATCATAGGAATTGTTTGTAACTTGCATGGTTGATTAATTCATGATCTTAATGGCAATGATGGTGTCCATAACTTGTCCTCAAGTTATGGATAACCAAAAGTTACTTCTTTAAATTGCGATTAAAGAAATAAAGAGGTTTCATAAAATGAAGAGTCTTCATTTTTTATGAACCATTAAAACTCATAAGTTACAAATTGAAGAGACTTGGAATCGTTTCAAATCTTTCCCTCATGTTTTGGAATTTGAAAAGTCTTACACTTTAATACTTTAAGTCCAAATTAAACCTTATATTTAAAAAAAAGTTTAAAAATCAACACTTATATTATTGTTATAATTTTATTATCTAGATATGTATAAGAATATGTCATTCTTACCGTTAGTAGGCCTCATTCACGAAGCCGGTCTATAAGGGGGGTATAAGGTTGTTTCCTATAAAATGGTGACTTAATGGGTGTCCACTCTCACCCACCGCTTCCTTGATCGGTGGAGGGTCGTTAGTCGAACGGGTAGGATACGACTTTAAATACTCATTAAAAGTATAATGAATTATAAAGTAACTATACATTATAAATTCCCAATCTTAGTTACTTTAGGAAAATGTGAATTTGGTGCTAGCCCATAAAATTACACTTTGTACCTTACCAAGTCGTTAGTGGAGCGTGTGTGGTTAACTGGCACACTAACAAGAACTAGTAAGTGTGGCAAAGGGTAACTTGACCTTATTATAGATCGGTGGAGCTGTGTGGCTAACCGGCACATCGATTAGGTGATAAAGTTAAGGGTACCAAGTAAATTTGTATGGTTATTCACACCTTGTTTGTTATCCTCGGCATCACAGTCACAAACTTGAGAGGGCACAATCAAGATTCAAACATGCCATTGAAAGTTCAATGTATCTCAAAAGATCTAGGAGTTTCAAATCAAATTAAAAACTTAATTATATTTCGTTTTTATGGTGGAAATCGGTAAATCTTCATTTACCTACCTTCAACTATTTTATAATTTGGATTACGGCATCCCTCTTCAAGTTATAAATAGGTTGTTGGGTTATAGCCTTAATATTTCATATTGGGTGTTATATTAAGGACTTTAAATTAACTAACTTGAATCTCCCAATATAGATGTCTAGTTTAGACATCTATGGTCTTCCCAAATCTTTAGGAACAAGCTTCCTAATGATGATGATATCCCAAATGGCAACCAAGGTGAAAGATCAATCCCTTTGTTGTGAATTAGTGGGACTAGAAATCATACTTCACTTCATCCACCTCCTCCACCTCCTCCAATAAATCTCCCCATCCCACAAGTTTCAAGACATGATAAGTTCTAAGTCACTCAGTCCCTATTGGTAAACAAAGTCTATATGTGCTTAGGTCTTGGAGATTAAGTCCCATATTGACAAGCCGGGAGAGTCGGGTGTCGATGTCTCGAGGTAGCTGGCTGTTGACTTGGTTCTTCAGTCACTCCCTGATGACAGATCACGACATGACCCTTAATGATCTTACCTATTTGCTTGATGATGCTGAATCAGCAATGATTTGGAGCATTGGTAAATAAAATTGGAAGATCAACTTCCCAAACTTCCATGGACATTGACAATGGTAACATTGGAAGTCCAGAAAAACTTTCTCCTCCCAATTGAAGGGGATTGGCCATAGTCAACTCGGTTGACCAAATGGTAAAGAGAAAGGCTAAGTCTGTGTACCATTTCTAAAGAGTCCATATGTTTCTGTTGCCAAAGGAAGGACATTGGTTGCGAAGCTGCCAAATTTACCTAAAAGTCCATAAGGATAGTAAAGTCAAATGTTTGACTCTGCTTTAGGTAAAGTCCATTATCTAACTTTATTAAGTTTCTATTCTGAGATTCTTATTGCATGATGTGACTGGGTCACATATTGATGTTTTAAGAATTAAATAAGAGTGAAGAAACTTAAAGGAAGTATATGCTGATTCTGATCGTGAAGATAGATTTCGATCACATGGTTCGGTGATCAGAATTTTGACTTGTTACCTAAGAGTTATGATATATTACTTAGGAATAGATAACAACAAGTTTTCCATATGGATTGTAAGGATAAGTTTTCCGCAAAGTTTTAAAATAAAAGAAAATGGTTTTGATTTTATTTATTTTAAGTATCCTTACAATGGCATTTGTGAAAAAGGTAGTTGCTTATATGTTTCAATTGATAAGCAATATGGGTAAATGGATTTGATTCTTTCATTAGTGGTAGTCTCATAATTTACCAAATAAGGAAAGATTCTCATCACCCAAGTTTCAGTTGGATAGAAACTTGGAATCATGCAAGTTGTATTGTGTGATGAATGAGAATTTTCACCCTTGTTAAATTAAGACTAATTACTTGTTCACATTCACATGTGAGTCAAGCGAAGGACTACAGGATCGGGTACATTAAGTTGTGCACTAGTCAGGTCCAGCACAAAGGTAGATAAGATTATTCGTTATGATTTACTAAAGTTTAGTAAATATGGTTATGCTTACGAGTTTAAGTGTAATTCTGAAACATTGGAAAAGTTTCAATGTATGGCAGAATGAATACGAAGAATCAAATAAGGCAGAAAGATAAAAGTTTCTCCAATTTGAAGAGATGGGAGAGTACTTGTGTATTTTTTTATGATTATCTTAGTGATTATGGAACCATATCACAATTGATCCTCTAAGGACACCTTAGTGTGTTTGTTGCCTGAGGAGAGGACTCATGAATTGTTGAAATGGTTAAATCAAAAGATAATTCATACTTCGTTCCAAAAACAAATCCTGGAGTTACACTCCAAGATTGTAACTTGAGTGACATAGTCTTTAGAAAGTTCATAACACTTGTCAAATGTAGAGTAAGATGTTTCCTATTCTTGTACATTTGAGATTGGTAAGTTGTGATGTTTTGGATAAAACAAAGACCAGCTAAGACCAATAGTGAGAAGTGTTTAACTTGATAAGAATCCGCACTAGCTCTTGAATATTTGTATTGTCAAGGAATGGTTCTTGACAAACAGAAGTCTTATAAGTTAAGAGGACTGTGGGAGTCTAAAAGATTCTGAAATAGTTTCAAGAATTAATCAAGAGTTTTGTTAATCACTAGCCCACGACTTGAGGTTTTTAACCTATCGTGTTGACATATTCTTATTTTTGTGTCTATTCCAGTTAAAAGTTGATTATGCTTGTGAGTTCTATGAGTTCTCAATTGTTTTTATAACAACCCGAAAGCAATTGTGGGCATTGTGCTACCAGGTGGCAAGAAATTAAGATTGAACAAGTTCAATATATATGAGTTTTGATTTGTCACTAACCTTGTCTTGTCATTATGGTTATGAAAAATTCACATGGATACGAACACATACACCATAAAAATCTAAGTGTCATAAGGTTTCTCTTCGATTCATGAAAATGATGGTAAGGAAACTCTTTCATTAAGTAGATTTTGAGTAGATAGCAATTGTGAGAATGACAAAAGGTCTAAACATTATGATTACGACATCCCTCTTCATAATTGTTTAGACACACAAGTGAGCTATCTAAGAAAAGGTGTATGGTTTTGATAAAGTCTTATCAAAGAAATTGCGTATCATAAATCTGAACTTTGGTAAAAAAGTCAATAAAGTCTTGGTTTCTAAAAGTCCAACTGATCTCTGGATACATGTCAAATCTAGTGGGAGCATAAGTGTTATGCTAGTAAGATAATAATCATTATGCTAGTGGGAGCATAATTATTATGTTAAGTGTTGCAAGTCAGCAATATTAATTATAGGAAACAAAAGTTTCAATTCGCCATGAAAAAGTTGTTTTGCTTTAATTAAGGGAGAGGATTTTATACTTCACTCCAATTCTATAAGCTTAGATTGAGAATTTAATCTATTTTAGTCAAGATTATATATGAATGTTTTGCTGGAATGGTTCAACATAAGGAAATTCTATATATGTTGCGTTCTCAAAATTTGATTATGATTATGACATCCCTCTTCATAGTTCGAATTATGAAAACATGGCAAATAAAAAATTTTATAGAATAAATCATGTCCCATATGCTTTGGTTATAGGTTTGATTACATGTGCTATAATATTCATCCATTCTAAATTTTCCAAATGCCTAGTGCATTAAGATGGAAAAAGGAATAGAACTAGAAATGACTAAAATGATTAAGCTAAATTGTCGGGGACAATCTGAGGTTTACCAAAGATTTGTTGCTCATGGACAATTAGAAGTATAGAGTAAGGACCATATTGACATATTTTGAAAATAGGCAACTCTTGTTCAGAACTGATGGTCAAAATGGTAATATGGAATTGTCTCCATAGGTGGAAGTTATTCTTTGAATCTCTGTATGATTAAAGAACTTAATGCTAAGAAGGATGTTCAACGGAATGTACTTTGAATTTGAGACTTCATTTCCATGGAATTGTTTTCCATTGGAATACTTTATAATATCTGTTGCCAAGTCTTTGTGACTTCTGTGCATAGTCATTACAAGGGGATCACTGCATATAAGTTTAGAGTCTAACAAATTACAGTAAATGGCAAGAGTTTGGTATTCTTGCATTTACAACAAGGATTGGAATTGTGAAATGAGCATCATTGGAATATTGTCAATTGATCTATTTCACAAAGAGAGGACCATATGTAAACATAGTATGCATACTTCGACTATGGCATCATTGTTGTTTGGATGAACATAGTGTACATGCTTGGAGCATGGGACAACTAATGTTTTAATTCAAGCATGAAGTTGATTAATCGAAACATAAATAATGAGTAATCAATATGGTGCTTAAATAAAAGTGGTTTTATTTACACTCAAAGTGTTGGGGCCATATAAGATTAGTATTATTCTTGTGTTTCACTTTGCATGTTTTTACTTCCAAAATAATTGTGTTATGGTATATATCATATTATTCAAACCATTCATAGTCAGTCATATGTTGGAAGTATATATGAATCAAGACTGTCATCAATTTGGCTTGTATGATTTGTCTAAAGTGATTTAGACAATGCAATGGTTGCTACAACATTCATGAGTACTCATAAGGACCGAGTATTGGATTCAACCCATGCTCATTTGCATCACTTCACGGAATTTATCTCGAGTGATCGTGAGAAGGTAATATCATATAAATCTTCAAACCTAGAGAAATGAGTTGTTGACTATGAGTTGGTTATTCATTGATTGAAAACACATTGGTAACTCGATGTTATAAAATGTGCCATTGTGAATAATTCAACAAGTAGTTAGTACAAGCATATCAGTCGAAGTTTATCTGTTCCTTCTATAAATAGAAGCGATATCAGGGCCCCTCGATGATTTGGTTTTGACCTATGTACCAGTCCAGGTCAGAACCTAATTGATGTGTTCAATTTAGTTCTATGTCGAAACAAATCAGAGATCGAGAAACAAATGCTGGACAATATGTGACAATCCGGAAATTTTCATTCGGTCAAACCCTAGAAGTAAATCACGTCTTATTATAAGTTAATGTCATTATTTCTCATTTTAACAAATTTAGAGTTCGTTTGATTATCTTAATATTATTATTTAAACGAGCGGGTGAAAGAAAGTGCCGTCTCGGGTTTTGAAATTTAAAAACTTCAAACACCTCGTGTCTTAGAAGTTCACGGCCAAACTTTTATGTTTGGGTCGGAAAAACTTCCAAAAATCGTGAACTCATGCTTAAGCATGAGTTTAATCCTCATGCTAATCACTTTTCACTTTTCACCCTAAAAGAGTAAACTCCAAAAGAGTAAACTCAAGAAACACTCTCAAGTAGCAAACTAGAAACAATTCAAGATCTTCAATGTTGTAAGTGTTCTATCCATTCCAAGTTGATTAAACACTTAATCTAGTGTTTGTGCATCTATTCATCAATTCATTTCTTGTGTTTTGATTAGATTCTCACAAACACCAAGAACACACACTAAGTGTTCTTGGACTTTTAGCATATTTCAAGCTTCCTTATAGTAAGTACTTCAATCCTTGAGTCTTATTGAATTGGTATTACAAGTTAGCATCAAGAAAATATTCCAAGAACACATGTAACAAGGTGTTCACGGTCCAAGAATGTTCTGGGGCCGTAAACACCATATAAGGCACCAATGTGTGCCTAAGTCATTAATCTAAGCCCTAGTTGGATGTTTAAGCCTTCCTTGACATGTTTGAACCTTCCCTTGATAGGTTTAAGCCATGAAAAACATCAAAGAATCCCATGATCATGTGTTTACGGTTTGGGGAGCTCCCAAAATCGTAAACACGCTTTAGTGTGTTTAAAAGGGTCATTTTCCTTCCTTAGGCCTAAAAACAAACTTAGGCAATTACCTTGATGAGTTAGGGACTTGAAAACATAACAATACCAATTTCCATATGGGTTTAAGGTAGTAAACCCAAAGAGAAATGACCATGAGGACGTAAACACCTCAAAAGGGGTGTTTTGTTGCCCTAGTCCCTTCCAAAGTCCAAAACCACCAAGTAGAAATGCTTCAAAGGACTTGCAAACCCTCAAAACAACTTATGGTCAAAAGGAGAGGAGTTTACGACTGTAAACTCTTGAGTTTATGACCGTAAACTCATTAGGTCAAGATCATGAGAACCGTAAACTCCAAGGGAGTTTACCCTTGAATCCCAAACACAATAGCAAGGTCCTTTAACACTTAGATGCAATCCTTATGGCTTGTAACACTTATATAAGGTGTTTTACATGCCTTAGGATGTCTTAACTTTGTCAATTAGTGGTTTAAAGTCTAACAGGATACATATATGTGTGATTATATGTTAACTAGGATCATTGGGTGTGAAGAAGTCTTCACTTGTCACCTAGCTATCCTACATCATTAAGTTCATCCACACCACCCTCTACAGGTGAGTTCATACCCCTTAATCAATGTTTTAAATGATTTTAAATGCTTTAATGGGGGGGGATACAAGTAGAAAATAATATGTTATTAAATCACTCATATGTATTTTGTAACTGTGTTTTCATCCAGCAGATTTAACATACTTCAAAATGTGATGCATGAAATGGTTTTCTATCTTAAAATACCTTGATAGCAAAAGTATTACGTTTGAAATGTTTATTAAGATGACATCAAGTCATTGTTAGTTATTGTTCAAAACTCATAGATGTTTTACAAAACCATTTTTACCTTCTTGAATAAAACTGTATCTATACACTTATGTTCTTATATATGTATTGATGTTATAGTTTTCATCCTTCATTCAGTTCCCACACTCTTGGGTAGCAAGGGTGTATAAAACTGCTTGGACAACCAATTACCTTCCAGTTAAATATTATAGGGATAGTTAGAAGATACAAAACATTATTCCTATTACAAGGAATCACATCAGAGTTAGTTCATTCATGAATCTATACTATACATTACATGTTACATGAATACGCTTACATGAATACATTACATGAGTACCTTTACGTAGATACATTTACATGTATACACTTACATGAATACTTGTATCTCGATTCACGAGGATGATTTATTAGTACCTTCTGTGTAAATTGTCCTGTCTATCCCAATTCAACGGGATATCTAGACGGGATGAACATCTACGGATGCCTACGGTTAATACTTATATTAGGAATACTTTTACGGGACTAACCCTTCCTCCCACCTGCTGTAGCTACAAAGGACAATTGAACAATCTACGGATGTTCAAAGGTTATACATTTCGCAAATCGCGATGTCGTGTTAATCCTAATACAGAAGGATAACAATTACATTAGTACACTTTCCTATTACTTTATTTTGTGACACATTCACATAAACGATGAGTTAGACTAAGTACTGTTAGTATTAGTCAAAAGAAAGGAAAAACTATAACTTTTACTTACAAAAACATTCGGGTCTTGGTAGAAGACTACATTTCATACTAGTAGGAAATAAGGGATTTTCTAGGTTTTTCATACTTATATCAATAGCTTCATTTAAAGATTTACAAGGCATTCATAACAGCTTTCCAAAACAAGACAATGACGCTTAAATACTTATGAATTCACCAGCTTTAGGCTGATACTCGCTTTCAAAATAACTTGTATTCTCAGGTCACCAGTAGACAGGTACGATGGCCAGGTTTTGAGAAGACGGAGCACAGACAAGACTCGTCTTTTATTTTGATTGTTTATTTTGGTGTCTTATTACAATGAAAGAACACACATGTATTAAAACTTTACTTTTAATGCAGTGGATGATGTTGTTGCTTGTTTACTACTTTACACTGTTGTGATACTATACATGACGTCCTCCACCCCGGAATGTTTCCGCCGTTCACGGTTTTGGGGTGTGACAGATTGGTATCATAGCATTGTTTATAGTGAATATAGTATATCAAACCATAAAAGATATACTAACTTTAAATACATTGGGATTAAAACACTCTGTCTAAGAGTATATACTTCTAAATAATAAAATATTTAAGTAAGTATACGTGCCTGCAATCATACTAAAATCAGTGTCACAATGACAAGAACAAAAGTATTACGATTGTTGAATATCACAAGTAAGCCTGGGGATATATGGTCAGTCTTGGGAATGGCATAGCCTGATCAACTATGCTGGTCCAAGGAGTGATTAGAATATGCCCAAGAATGGTTGTGATGTGGCAACAAGTCTAAAAACTTACCAACACAACCATAAAGTAATACCATAGGGGTATTTAGTCTTACTATAATTATCTTAGTCAGTTCGTCTACTTAGCTATTTCTTATATCCCTTTTCTCGCATAGATTTTAATGGATCAATTTCACCACAGCGATCCGTACTTCCCAAACCAAGGCAACGCTGGATGGCTAGAGGAAGAACCAGAAGATGATCACCCAATCCCTTTGGATGATCAGCATGCTGAGGGTTATTTCCGAAAGTTCTGACTCAGAGCCTGAAGTCAACAACCTACCCCCAGCTGCTCAGAACCCAAACCTGAACCCCCATCCCGCATTTCAAGGAGCCATACCTCTATAGGCCACTAACTTGACTAGATGGAGTCAGGAACAGGGTCAACCCATTCCCTACAACAGAGACAGAAGTTTCTACAACCTCACTGAAGGAGGTTCTGCTGACAGGGTCCTACCCATCATGGTTCGTAGAATTTCTAGGAACACGATACTGGGTCAAGCAACTATCGATCGAGTCGTGGAGATTGAAGCCAACTCTGGCATTAACACTGTCCACATTCGCCAACTAGAGTCTGCTCATGAAAGGACTCTGGTCCGCAATGCAGCTCTGCAGAGGGAACTTGCTGAAACTCAAGCTGAAGTTAGGGAACGTCGAGATCAACAAGTGAGAGCTGACAGGCGTATAAGGGACATAGAACGTCTACTTTCGGGATCAAGAACTCATGCTAGCAGTTCTTGTCGCCGATAGAATCTCGACGACTCATCTTTTGGATATAACCTAGTTTATGTAAAAACTTTGGTCTAATTTCCTATCTTTTTAAATCTTAGACCGTTAGGTCTTGATCTAGTCATAGTTCTGTCAAAATTTTCCTATCTTGGTTGATGTAAGGCCTACTTCTAGGCCATTTTTCCCGAACTTGTTACATCTGTAATCCCAGTATTATTGATAGATATCTAATTATATGGAAATTATTATCCAAATGCTATCATCTTAATTTAGCTACTATTCATTTTGTTGTTGGACTATGGAGAGTTAGTCCATGAGACACATTCATTATTCATTTATTCTTATCCATGTCATCATCTTTTAAACGTATAGTTAAAGATGCCGCCACACAGGAATCCCAAGCGTAACCCAACTAACGAAACACCGATACCACCACCTCCACCACCACCTCAACCTCCTCAACCACATCCTCCTTTCGATGCCACTATGTTCCAGGCAGTTTTCACAGCAGCAGTTGCAGCTGCTGTGTCAGCCATCAACGCTCCTATCCCTAGTGGATCGGGAACAGGTGCACCTCCCTTGAACCACGGCGAAAGCCATGGACATCCTCGGGAATGCACCTATAAGGACTTCACGAATGCCAAACCCCGCAACTTCAATGGAACTAGTGGAGTTATGGTGTTAACGCAATGGATTGAAAAGATGGAATCTGTCTTTGAAATATGTGCTTGTCAGGAGGGCAACAAGGTCAAGTTTGCAGCTTGTACCTTCTTTGACAGAGCACTAACATGGTGGAACGGCCATGTTAGTATTTGACTCTAGTGGTGGCATATTCCATCAGCTGGGAACACTTAAAGGACATGCTAATGAGAGAGTACTATCCTCGAGGTGAAATACAAAAACTCAAGCAGGAACTCTAGGGTCTACATATGGTTGGATCTGACATATCAACCTACACGAATAGGTTTTGTGATCTAGCAATTCTATGCCCTGATATGGTTGCTCTTGAGAGCAAGAAGATAGAGAGATACATCTGGGGACTGTCGCCCCAGATCCAGTCAAGTGTGTTAGCTTCCAAGCTTGTCACTTTTGATAGTGCCAAGGAGCTGGCACAATCTCTCATAGATCACAGGAAACCTCAGAACCCAACAATCCCTGCACCCGTACCACAAAAGGTCAACGACAACAAGAAGGGGTGGAACAAGAGGAAGAGGGGGGCTTCACAAGAATCCTCCAGGAGACAACAACTTGTGGCAATCAATGTCGCCACGGTAACTCCCGTTGTCCCTACGAACCCCTTACCAGCAAAAACTTATGATGGAACTCTCCCGAAGTGCAACAAATGCAGCTTCTACCACCACAGACCTTGCAAGGAGATGCAGTGCTCTAACTACAACAGGAAAGGGCATACAGCCCGTTTCTGCAAGACTCCAACAGCTTAGGCCGCCCAGGTTCCTAACGCCGGTATGGGCCTAGCTTGCTACGGTTGTGGCGAAGTGGGCCACTACAAGAGGAACTGCCCTAAAGCGGGGATGGCTGGAGGAGTAGGAAGAGTTATGGCCCTAGGCCACGAGGAAGCGGTAGCTGATCCTACTTAAACAAAAACCATGTTTCTCCTCGATAACTCATATGCTTGCATACTTTTCGATAGTGGAGCAGAGAGAAGTTTCGTAAGTCACAAATTTGCACACCTACTTAAACAAAAACCATGTGCATTAGATAATTCATTCACGGTTGAAATGGCCAACGGGAAAACGGAGAGTACTAACTGCATATACGTAGGTTGTACTTTAACTTTAGATGGTCATACTTTCAAGATAGACCTCATGCCGGTCCCAATTAAATGTTTCGACGTTATCATCGGCATGGATTGGTTGAGTCTTCTTCGCGCCGACATCATGTGCTTTGAAAAAGCTGTTCGTCTTAACCTTCCTAACAACGAAACCTTATTTATCTATGGCGACAAACCTAGTACGAGCCTTCGCATCACTTCGTGCATTCAAGCCCAGAAGTGCTTGCGAAAGGAATATTATGCATTCCTCGCATACGTCGTCGATATGAGTCAAGAAATCAAGGACATTCAGAACATCCCAGAAGTACGCGACTTTCCCGACATCTTCCCAGAAGAACTTCCCGGTTTACCACCATAACGCCATGTCGAGTTCAGAATCAACTTAGTGCCAGGAGCTATTCCCGTAGCCAAATCTCCTTATCGTCTGGCACCGGCAGAGATGCAGGAACTTTTCAGTTAGCTTAACGAACTTCTCAAGAAGGGATTCATTAGGCCAAGCTTCTCACCATGGGGAGCACTAGTCTTGTGCATCAAGAAGAAAGATAGATCGTTTCGTATGTGCATCAACTATAGAGAACTCAACAAGCTTACCATTAAAAATCGTTATCCTTTGCCCCACATTAACGATTTATTTGATCAACTTCAAGGAGCCAACTACTTGTCGAAGATAGATCTACGATCCGGATATCACCAACTACGAGTGCTAGAGGAGGATGTTCCCAAGACAGCCTTCCGAACTCGTTATGGACACTACAAGTTTCTGGTGATGCCGTTCGGATTAACTAACGTGCCCGCGGTATCATGGATCTGGTGAATAGGGTGTGTCATCCTTACTTGGATCAGTTCGTCATTTTTTTCATTGATGACATACTTATCTACTCTCGAAGTAAGGAGGGACATAGTCAACACCTCCGTAGAGTCTTAGAAACATTACGAGCGGAGAAGCTCTATGCGAAGTTCTCCAAGTGCGAAGTTTGGATCCGACGAGTCGAATTCTTGGGTCATGTTGTTAGCGAAGAAGGAATACACGTGGACCCTTCCAAAATCAAGGCCATTGAGAACTAGTCAGCACCAAAGACACCTACAGAAATTCGTCAATTTCTAGGTCTCGCTGGCTACTATCGCAGGTTCATTCAGAATTTCTCTTGCATAACAAAACCTCTTACAACCCTGACCCAGAAAGGCGTGGCCTTTGACTAGAAAGAGAAACAAGAAAGAGCGTTCCAAACGCTCAAGTGATCCTTGTGCACCGCACCAATACTTTCCCTCCCCGAAGGGATAGAAGACTTCGTTGTCTATTGCGATGCATCAAATCAAGGACTCGGATGTGTTCTGATGCAGCGAGGTAAAGTCATAGACTACGCCTCGAGACAGCTGAAGACACATGAGGTTAACTACACCACCCATGATCTTGAGCTAGGAGCAGTTGTGTTTGCTCTGAAGATCTGGAGACACTACCTGTATGGTACAAAAAGCACGATCTTTACAAACCACAAGAGTTTACAACACATTTTCGAACAGAAGGAGCTCAACATGAGACAACGACGGTGGGTCGAGCTACTCAAATGATTACGAGTGTGAAATTCGTTATCATCCGGGTAAAGCCAATGTAGTAGCTGACGCCCTAAGTTGGAAAGAGTATGTTGGTCGTAGTGTCAAATCTTTGACTCTAACTATCCATTCACATTTGTCCATGCAAATTAAGGAAGCTCATCTCGACGCTATGAAACCTGAAAATGTGGCAGGTGAATCCTTGAGAGGAATGGATAAGAACTTGGAAGTCAAGGGTGTCGGAGCCTTATACCTCATGGATCGGATTTGGACACTGAAACACGGTGGCTTCAGAGACTTGGTCATGACCGAGGCTCACAACACTCGATATTCCGTCCACCCAGGTTCAGATAAGATGTATTTGGATCTTAAAAAGTTATACTGGTGGACTAACATGAAAGCAGATATTGCTACCTTCGTGAGTAAATGCCTTACTTGCGCAAAGGTCAAGGTCGAATACCAGAAACCCTCGGGAAGCACAAGAATCGGGGTCTCGCTCTATCTCAACCACTCAAAAGCCAACAAATGATCGGGCCCCCACTGAAAATAACATTCTTTATTGTCAAGCAGGTCAATGGCACTGCAATCTTGGAGAAATCTCTGATAATACCATGCAAGACCTAGGAAGATCTGAATCTCGTATGTGGTTCTTAGAATCTCCCATCGCATCAACACCTCCATTTCGGCCGGATCGACTAATATACCCTTCTGGTTGACGATGTGCCCCAAGATCTGCACCTCGCGCAACAGGACTCAGATTTGGAGAATTTGTCATAAAGTCTCTTTCTCTTCAGGGTCTCATGCATCTCCGGTGGTGCCAACTCATACGGTGCTTTGGCTACTGGAGCCACACCATGAACCAGGTCTATCCGGAAGTCAACCTACCTCACGAGAGGCACTCCTGGAAAATCCTCAGGAAACACATCCGGGAAATCCAAAACAATAGGTACCTAAATCAACGTTGTCGTTCCCTCAACCCAAGTATCTGCCACATAAGCCAACAACCTAGAATAACCATGCTGAAGATATCTCCTGGCCCTCACAACTGAATAGAGAGCCAACACATGTGAATCTCCCTCGCTAGGAATAATCAATTCTGCCCTACTTGGGGTTTAAAATGTCACTAGTTAGCGTGTAGACTCAATCATGGCCCTTTTGGGACCCAGCCACTCCATCCTAATGATAAACTTTGATCCCTGTCGGCAACAAATCAGTAGAGTACTTCTTGTTGTACACGTTCAGGACACACCCACAATGAACGCTTGAAGCAGTCATAAAAGGATCATCAACAATCTTCACCTCCAACGGATACTCTAGAATCCCAGGAGCATCACTAAACTTCTTGTTGAGCGTAAGAGATACAAAGGATTGGGTAGTACCTGAATCACAAAGAACATGAGCATTCATAACATTGACTAAGAAGCTCCCTACAGATGATCAGATACAACATAAACATAAATAACGAAAGCAAATAAGAAAATGAAATTAGATACCGTTAACCACATTCGGTGCTGCTCGAGCCATATCGGTAGTCAACTGAAAAACCAAGCTCTTCACCATATATATGTATCTGCCTTGCCCTGACGGCCATCGATAATCCTTATGGTAACTAGTGCATGTGCCGCCACTTCCCCTCCTAACAACTTTAAATAATCAGCCCTTTTATGGCATGTCTAGTTGCATTGAAAATAGATCAATGAACTCCAGGGGAAATCCCTACTAACATGCCCCACTAAGCTGCTTTCTGTAGCAACCCTGACCCTGTTGGCCCCTGGAATGCAACTCAGATGTCTTAGGCCTCTTATCCTAGCCCACGACAATCTACACTTGCTTCGGCTTGCGGTTCATCCAAAGCTCCAGCTCAATCTCCCGCTTGTGGGCCCTCTTTATCATATCAATTTGGGTCTTGCACCCCAAAAAGCTCACAAATCTCTAATGTCATTCCTCAACATTGCATGATATCTCGTCTTCCACATCTCCTCATCCATAGTGTACCATGGAACCAAGTGAGCCCTCTCCCAGAACTTGGTGGTAATCTTCGCCACAGTCTCAGTATTCTAATGAATGTCCTGGAACTCTCTCACCAGCTGCTGCACCTCAATCCTTGTTGCAAACTCCCTCTAGAATCTCGTAACAAACTCCTCCCAAGACATGGATGCCATTGCCACAGTCCCCACAGCTCAGCGGACCTCATCCCACCAGTCATGTGCTTGATCCCTCAATAGGCAGGATGAAAACCCTACCTTACCCCCCTTCGGGAAAAATCATTCACTGAGCATTATCTATGTCAGCAATCCAACGTCGTCTAGCGATTTGGTCCTTAGAACCGAAGAACGATCGAGCTCCACACACCTTGAGCTCTCGAAATAAGGGAGTTCACGCTCTTAACTGACCCATAGCAATCTCGACTCAAAAGGCCTTGATCTGCTCATCTATAATCTCCATAATCCCCTCCTTGATGGTACCAAACAACACAAGAGTAACATAATAGAAGGAACTATTATGGCCACATTACTTATCATTACTTATTAAGAAAATATAGGATTTTATGGAGGAACACACGGACATTTTCAAGGAACAAATAACTTTTTTTCTAAAACAAAATGCTTATGAACTCACCAACTTAAATGTTGACACTTTTTCAAAACACTTATATTCTCAGGAAATTAGTAGCCGGGTACCCTCACAGGCGATACGAAGACGGAGCATGGTAGCATCATGTCTTAGCTTTTGTTATAATTTTTTTATTAGGTAAACAATGTTTTGAACACAATGTAAATTATATATTATCGATACAATGGTTGTTGTTGCTTTGATTACTATTATACAATTGTTGTGATACTGGACATGACGTCCTCCGCCCCCACACGTTTATGCCGTTCTAGTTTGGGGTGTGACTCTTATTTAGGGTGTTGTGCCCTATATATAGGCCTTAAGTCCACATTGTTGGCGTCGTTACCAGCCTCCATTGCCATAAAAACACTAAATCGACCCTTACGCTTCTTGGTTGTATTCTTGATCTATTAAGAAGAGTTTGGTGCCCATTTTTACCTTTGTGAAGGAAGTAGAGAAGCTTGAAGTTGCCTTGCTTGGTGAGAAGGTTTTGGATCCAGAATCATCATCTTTTGTGCAAGCTTTCTACGGTATCAAGTATAAATCTTGGCTTGTAAGGGTTTAGATCTCCTCATATTGTTAATCAGTGTGATTTAGCAGTCCGAGATGAGTTTCCTCACCATGTGCAACGGGTTGAAGGCATCAGTGATGCCGACCCATGATATGTTATGTTAGAATATTTGTTGTTTGTGTAATACTAGTATGTACATGTGCTTGTATGCTTACTAGGCGGGGCCCGATGATTATTGTGCATGCTATTACATGTTATGTAGTATGAATTGTATGTGGGCAGGGCCTGTTATGCGAGTTAGGGCAGGGTCTGTTATACTCTTTGGGTGGGACCCGTTATGTGTTGTATGATCTAGTCTCGTTCCCCTTTTGTGATTCACACCGATTAATATGATGTTTGACACATTTGATTTAGGTTCAAATGTTTTCACTTTCTATTATGTGCATGTATGATTGATTCTGGACCAATCATTTTATTTATTTTAAAAAAGTAATTAATATATATTAAATGCTGAAGATGTAATTAATACCCATTATATCTTCAACATGTAATATGCATTAATTACTTTCTTAAAATAACTAAAATGATTGGTCCAGAATCAGCCATACATGCACACAATAGATAGTGAAAACAAAATAACCTAACCCTATATATATATACATATATATATATATATATATATATATATATATATATATATATATATATATATATATATATATATATATATATATATATAGAAGATCTAATGCGAAAATACAAATAATTTGCGAAAATACAAAAACAACAAAAACCTATTAGGTTGTGTCACCTCAACCTTATATTATGGACAATAATTCATCCAAATGTTGAACTAAATGATAATAGTCGATGATATATGAGAAATTGCTTCATATTAGCAGAACATGTTTTGTGACATTTTTATTATGAAAATTTGAATTTAAAAGTGGTAAAAGATATGAAAAGAAAAAAAAACGATTGTTAAAACCATTTTGAAATCTATATTACCATAATACCCTTTCATGTAAACTTATTATCTTGCTAGTAAATTTAATTTATAAAGTACACGTGTCTGATTTTTGTAAAATAAAATTTGTTTTTGCAAAATATGTATGTTTTTGCATTAACCTACGTGTGTGTATGTGTGTGTGTGTGTGTATATATATATATATATATATATATATATATATATATATATATATATATAGAGAGAGAGAGAGAGAGAGAGAGAGACTGGTTCAAATGAAAACCACAAAAAATAAAAAACCGTAAGAACTCCATTTTATAAGTAAATATATACACAATACTTATTAAAGATGTTAAAATCCAGATTTATTGTTTTATATTTTTTTTACGAAAAGGACAAAATTGTAGTTTTTGCAATCTAATATTTTCATTCATACATCGATTTATATGTTAACACAAAAATTATACAAAATACAAAATTTAATACAATTCGTTCATAGTTTAGTACACAAAATTTACAATTTAATACAATTATAATATCACTAATTCAATAATTTAAAATAATCAAACCCAAACTCTACCCCCACCAACAATTACCACATGTTAGCACCAACCATCTATGTCAATGTCGTAGCCATCATTCTTTTCAAACCAAATCTGTATATGAAATCTTTCATTGTTAGCTTAAATATTATATTCACTGTTTAATAAATATATTAATTCACTAATTTAGAGTTTAATACAACAATTTCTAAAACTAATACATTCTTACATATTAATTCACAAAAAAATACTCACAAGAAAATTAATACAAATATTCTTATTTTAACAAAAAATTCATAAAAAAATCATAATATAATATAATCAATTCATAGTTTAATACAATCAATACACAAAATTAACAACTTAATATATTAAATTCATAGTTTAATACAAAAAAATAAACTATACATTCACATCCGTATTTTGTACTTAGTACTTATATTTATATCTTCAGATATTTGGGCTAGTGTTTGTTTCAAAATTTAATTTATATAGTATTCACAATTTAAATTTTACATGTTATTCAAAATTAGAGAAAATAAAATCTATATATAATGCTTCTTTCATCTTATATTTTAGAAGCAAGAATAAAATTCATAAAATAAGTTAATTGTTGGGTCTAAAATATGGTTTATACTTTGCTTTTCTAGACATTTGTAGTTCTCAGGCTATGACTGAAAACAATCTTGGGTTTAAATGTAGTTTGGACCGAAATCACATGTAATTTCGGTTTATGCTTTAAGTTGTGGGCTTTGGTTTTTAGTCCTTATATATAAATAGTCATTAGGGGAGTGTTTAGGTGTTAGACACTAGTGGCTAGCAAGGAGAAAACATTCAAGGGGTTGTCATTGTAGAGGGAGTGTGTTCTAGAGAAAGAAACTAGAGAGAATGTGCAAGTGTGTGTATGAATCTTATGTAATCGGATCATATTGAATATCATTGATACATTGAAGATTTATCTTGTTCTTCTTCTTGTTGTTGTTCTCCATTCTATCTTGCATCATCCACTTGATTGGGATTCCGCACCATCAAGTGGATCGCATTGATACATCAAGCAAATTTAGGGACTTACAGTTAGTATCAGAGCTTGGATCGTATCAATTGAATTGGCAAGATTTTGAATGTTTTTGATCTTTTTCTTGATGGTTTTTGCGTTTTTCATTTGTTTTTGAAGAAATATTGGGCCTTTGTTCTTCGTGTTCTTCATAAAGTTGAGTTTTAGATCGAGTTTTGCACTAAAAAAGGTGAAAAATCATGTTTTTTGACGTAATTTGCGAGGGTGTTGTGGCTAATTTCGGTCAGCAGCTAGGGTTTCTGAGGTGTTTATGGTCGAAATCTTGTGTGTGCTCCAAAGCGTTTACAGCCGAAAGCGAGGTTTGCGGTGGAGCCGGGTGGGAAGGTTCTCGGTGGAGCGTCTCGAAAGTTTTCAGTTTGGTGGGTTTTCGGTGCGCAACCTCGCACCTGTTCGGTCCTCGCATTTTCGGTCGCGTTTTCGGTCAGCAGTCCCTCCTACTGTGAGTCTTCTCGGTCAGGACCAAGAGGCCTCGCGATTTCGGTCAAAAATCACATTTTTTATTTTAAAATTCTCGTTTTCGACCCTAAACTTCGTTTTTGAGAAAGTAGCCTCGTTTTGGATATTAAACCTTCATATTTAGTCAAAAGGTCACGTATTCCGTCAAATACTCTCGTTTTTGGTCAAATACTCTTGGTTTTGGTGTGAAAATTTTCGCTTTCGATCTAAAGTTTTTATTTTCAATTTTTTACTTTCAAATTAAATTTTGACTTTCAATTTTGACCTTTGACTTTCAAAGTTGACTTTTGCCTTTCAAGTTTGACCTTTGACTTTTAACTTTGACTTTCTCGTTTAACTTTCAACTTTTCAAGTTTGACTTTTCGGTTTGACTTTTTAAGTTTGATTTTCAAGTTTGACTTTTGAGGTTTCTAGTCAAAAGGCGTATTTGATAAAAAAAAAATGAGTTCCTCAAACACCAAGCGTAATGAAGCTTCATGCTTTCAGTCTTGTGAAAGCTAAAATTAAACCTTATCATGATCAACATTATTGTGACAACCCGATATTTCAACTCTTTGTAACGACCAAAATGGGTCAAGTATTGTAACCACTTCTGAATAATAAAAAGTTACTTTCATAATAAAATGTATAAATAAGTTCTACTTAAATTCCTTCTATGATTAAATGTCTTTGAACCATGATCGTACGTGAAAAGAACGCCCAAATCCGACTTCATATAGCGAAGTTATGATTTTTCCAAGTTCGGCTTAGCAACAGACAGCTAAAAACTCGAATCGGAGATCGAGCGACTTTTGGCCGGAATGACCTAAACGAGAATCGAAGGTCTCGACAATGGTATTCCAGCGGTAAAGAGTCTGGCAAAAACCGACATCAGATAAAGAAGTTATGAATTTTCAAAGAAATTCCTTAAACACGATGGGTTTTTAATAAATAAAAAAAAAAAAATTTTGGAATTTGCCGACGGAGTCTAAACGAAAGTTGTAGAGCGTAGTCTCACCTACGCGAGGATATAAAGACCATCGAAAACGGAGTTCGTATGAAGAAGATATGAATATTTGAAGTTTATTAAATAAATTAATTATTTATTTAATTCAAAATTCGGATATTATCCGAAGGGGAGTCAGCATCCTCCTCCGAGGTACGCGCTGCGTACCCCTGTACGCCCCGCGTAACCGAGAGGATTGGCCTCTGATCGTCCACGTCGCGCTATCCGAAGAAACCGACCCATCCGACCCGTCCGAAGCCCCGACCCGTCCGACCCGACGTCTCATCCGACCCGGCGTCCCATCCGACCCGCGTACCCAGCAACCCGTCCCATCCGAACCGAGGCAGTCGAGGCTTCGGTCATGCATGACGTACGCGTACGCGCTGCGTACAAGCGTACGCCCCGCGTACCGAGGCAGACCAGCCTTACTATAAATAGGATGCGAGGGTTTCCAAAGAAAGGGTTCATTTCTCTTCTCTCTCTCTCTCAACTTTGCCTCGTTTTCCGTGTCCGTTCAAACCCGAAGCTCTGGTCTTTTTGGCTCAAGTCCCGAAGGTTGATTTTACTCCCGAGATTCCCGAGAATCCCGAGGAAAATCCGTTTCCCGAGACGAAACTCTGCCCGGTTTTCCATCTCGCTATCTCCAAAACTTTCAAGTGAGTTTCATACCCCTTAATCAACCTTTTTAATTATTCTAAATACTTTTATATGCTTTCAAGGGGGGGGATTACAAGTAAAACACACGAGTATTATCGTGTGTTACATAAAGAAACTCTTTTATATACTGTTATATATTCAAATCACATGCGATTTATAAACATTTAAAGGAACTTTTATATATATATATATATAACATAAGTCACAATAGCATTTTACCCTTTTAAAATATAATGTTGTTGTAATGCATGTATAAACTAAATTGTTCTTAGATTTTTCTTGTCTATCCTAGACTCTACACCAAAAATCTATACTTTCATAAATAAGTGATTCCTTTTCTCAATATTTCTAAACAAACAAGACACGCTTTTTGGAAACTATAATAGGTATAGTTTTACGAACAGGTTTCTAACTCTTAAGTACTAGAAACACATATTTCCAGAAGTTTACTTTCGTATACAAGAACAAACGTAACATTTTAACAAGTAGATCTGTTTTTATACCACGGATTTGTGAGACACTAACTTCATGTACGTTCGAGTACACATTTCAAGTCTTGTATTATATACTAGAATCCCTTGGAGGGGGAGCATGGTGTTTGTGTATAGATCTATACGGGCTTGACAACCCGCGCCCTGACTGTTAGCTGCAGTCCACCGTTTGGGGTGACAAACGTCATAACATTCCAACGCCTGAAGAACGTTGTGTATAGGCATTCAGAGTCAATAGTATGGTTATAAAACTCACAAGGGGTATTAAAAATGCATTGATTTACAAGGTTTTCAAACTCATTGGTTATTTTACATTTACATACATTTTGGAAACAAACATTAGTCTTGAGTGAAGGCTACTTTTATACTAGTAGAAAATATAGGATTTTCTAAACACAAACAAACAAAGATAAAACATTTCATTTCATTCAAACATTGTCACTTAAATACTTATGAAATTCACCAGCTTATGCTGATCTACTCTTTCAAAATTACTTGTATGTCCCAGGAAATCAGTAATTTCAGGTATTCATTTCACTTTTGATGAAGGGATGCTGCGGCGCCAGTTTAATCTCGTATTTTGACATCATATTGTAATTGGATTTTGAACATATAACTTTTGACAAATGTAAACTTTCAATTATATATATATATGATGGTTGTATTGCTTTCTTTACTATGTATTCATTTGTTACGTTACCACATGAAGTCATCCGCCCCCGAACGTTTCCGCCGTTCAGGTTTGGGGGTGTGACAGATTGGTATCAGAGCAATGTTTATAGTGAACTAAGTATATCGAACCACATAAGATATACAAACTATAAATGCTTAAGGGACTAATACTCTCTGACAAAACAAATTTTCTTTTTACACTTAAGCAGCATTTCGTTCAACTTAAATTGATAATTGATTTAAGTACAATTACATGCATACCACAAACTATTTTCATGTTATACAACTATACAAGTATTTAGACAAGTTGACACTACGATTGAGACTCGATATATGTAATCAGATTTTGGACAAATATAGCGTGATCAACTATATTTGCCCAAGATTGGACCAACGTATATCGAGGAATGATCGTAGTAAGCAACAAGTCAAAACTTACCAAACCATTACAAGAATCAAACACAAGAACTTAAATACTATAGGAGTATTTGCTATCTAAACTAGTTAAACTTACATGTTCTACATGTTCCGACTTTATTCAATTCTTATAACCCCATTTCTCGTACAGTCAAATGGCTGGATTTCACCACCCTGGCGACCCCTACTTTCCCAACCAAGGCAACGGAGGATGGATCGAAGATGATCCCGAAGAGGACGAGGAACCCATGGAAGTGGGTGATGACTCCGGTACCGACTCAGAGCCGGAAGTTATCGATCCACCACCCATTCAACCTCCCGTCTTCGTAAGGAACTTTCAAGGACCGACTCCCGTCTGGGGAAGTCACCTCCACCATTGGAGCCAACAGCAAAACCTACGCCCTCCCTACGGCATGTGCTGGGACTTCTATGATGTCCGCGGCGGAGGTTCGGCTGATCGAGCACTCCCGGTAATGGTGGGTAAGTTAGCCAATCAGTCCTATCAGTCTGGAGTACAAGCTAGTCGACTCCGGGATATCAACGTGGAAGTGCAGGTTCACACTTCTGACATCCGTAGGCTGGACAAGATGCAAGACAACGCCCAATTCCAAGCTGAAGCATTTCAAGCGCAAATGATTGCAGCCCTCGCCGAACTAAGGGAACAACAAGCCGCTTTCGATAGGCGTCTAATGGAGTCAAAGCAATCAGATACGGAGTCAAGCTCCAAGCGCAACCTTCGACGCAAGTAGTGCTTGTCAAGGACTCAAATTTTGTTATAGCTTAGGACCTCGGCTAAAAGTCTCTAAATTTCTCGAACTTTGTAATCGGGGACCCTTATAGGGGTCAAATTTTCATGATCGTTGTAACAAATTTTATATTAATATAAGTGGCACTATTACTACTATGTTGAGTATTTCGTTCGAACCTTGAATGGTCTTTGTGAACCCAAATACTTGTTTCATACCTTCAGTCTTACAAATAACTTTCATTCTTCTATTTTAAGACTCATACTATCATCTGTTGTTGAACTATAGCGATTTAGTTCATGAGACACATACATTTTCCATTCTATGAAATTCTTATCCTTGTCTTTTCAATCTATAGTTGAAGGATGCCTCCGCGTAGGAATCCAAGGCGAAACAACGGTGAGGAAGCACCTATACCACCACCACCTCCACCACCCCAATTTGATGTTGTAATGTTTCAAGCAGCAGTCACCGCAGCGGTGGCAGCTGCGATGTCACAGATCAATAACTCAAGTGCTAATGGCTCGGGATCTGGCACACACCCATCCAACCATGGCGAGAGTCATGGACCACCTCGAGAATGCACTTATAAGGACTTCACTAATGCCAAGCCCCGGATTTTTTATGGTACTGGTGGTGTGATGGCCCTGAGGCAGTGGATTGAAAGGACGGAGGCAGTCTTTGAAATCTGCTCCTGCCCCGAGCACAGCAAGGTCAAATTTGCAACTTTCACCCTTCTCGATAAAGCTTTAACTTGGTGGAATGGCCACGTTAAAGTACTTACCCTAATCGTGGCGAACTCCATAAGCTGGGAGAGCTTGAAGGCCATGATGATGAGAGAATACTGCCCACGGGGAGAAATTCAAAAGCTTGAACACGAGCTATGGACTCTCGGAATGGTGGGTACCGACATTGCTACTTATACCAACAGATTCTGCGAACTGGCAATCCTTTGTCCAGATATGATTGCTCCCGAGAGCAAGAAGATAGAAAGGTACATCTGGGGACTGACGCCCCAAATGCGATCAAGCGTGTTAGCTTCTAAACCTGACACCTTTGAAAGTGCTAAGGAACTGGCACAATCTCTGATCGACTACGGAGGTCATCAGAACTCAACCACTTCTGCACCAGCACCACAGAAAGCAAACAACAACAACTACAACAACAACAACAACAACAACAACAACAACAATGGCAGGAAGAGAGCGTGGATTAAAGGGAAGGGTGGGTCTTCCCAAGAATCCGCAAAGAAACAACTGGTGTCAGTAAATGCTGCCATTGTACCTGCTACAGCCCCTATAAATACCTACCCAACAAAGCCTTATATAGGCAACCTCCCAAAATGCACCAAATGCAATTACCACCACCATGGACCTTGTCGAGATATGCAGTGCGCCAACTGCAGCAGGAAAGGACACACAGCCCGTTTCTGCAAGGAACCCGCAAAGCCGATCACTCAAGTTCCCGGTGCAGGTGTAAGGCAGGCTTGCTACGGTTGTGGCGAGGTGGGCCACTACAAGAGAAACTGTCCTAAGGCAGCAGGCACCGGAGGTGTAGGACGAGTTTTGGCAATAGGCCACGACGAAGCTGTAGCTGACCCAACTATAGTTGCTGGTACGTTCCTACTCGATAATTCATACGCATGCATATTATTTGATAGTGGAGCGGAGAGAAGCTTCGTGAGTCAAAACTTTATTCATTTACTTAACCTAAACCTAGCAAGTTACAAAATTCATTCACTGTAGAGATGGACAATGGAAAAACCGAAAACACAAATTGCATATACATGGGCTGTACGTTAACATTAGACGGCCATTCTTTCTCAATCAATCTCATGCCGGTTCAAATTAAAAGTTTCGACGTCATAGTCGGCATGGATTGGTTGAGTCTTCTTCGCGCCGACATCATGTGCTTTGAGAAAGCAGTCCGTCTTAACCTCCCAAACAACGAAACATTAGTTATCTACGGCGACAAATCTAGTGCAAACCTTCGCATCATTTCGTGCATCCAAGCTCGAAAGTGCTTGCGGAAGGATTGTCGAGCATTCCTGGCGCACATCGTCGATACAAGTCAAGAACTGAAGGACATCAAGAGCATCTCGGTAGTACGCGACTTTCCCGATATCTTTCCAGAAGAACTACCAGGATTACCACCGCAACGCCAAGTCGAGTTTAGAATCGACTTAATTCCAGGAGCTACCCCAGTAGCGAAGTCGCCTTATCGTCTTGCACCAGCAGAGATGCAGGAACTTTCCAGTCAACTTAATGAACTCCTTCACAAAGGATTCATAAGACCAAGTTTCTCACCTTGGGGAGCACCGGTCTTGTTTGTAAAGAAGAAAGACGGATCGTTTCGTATGTGCATCGACTACAGAGAGCTGAACAAACTTACTGTCTAGAACCGCTATCCTCTACCCCGTATCGACGACCTATTCGATCAACTTCAAGGGGCGAACTACTTCTCCAAAATAGACCTGCGATCCGGATATCACCAATTACGAGTTCTAGAGGGGGACATTCCAAAGACAGCCTTCCGAACTCGTTATGGACACTATGAATTCGTGGTGATGCCGTTCGGATTAACCAATGCACCAGCAGTATTTATGGACCTAATGAATAGGGTATGCCGCCCTTACTTGGATCAGTTCGTCATCGTCTTTATCGATGATATACTTATCTACTCTCGAAGTGAGGAAGAGCATAGTCATCACCTACGAAAAGTCCTAGAAACACTGCGAACGGAGAAACTCTATGCGAAGTTCTCTAAATGCGAATTTTGGATTCGAAGAGTCGAATTTTTAGGTCACGTTGTTAGCGAGGAAGGTATACACGTGGACCCCTCCAAAATTAAGGCTATTGAGAACTGGTCGGCACCAAAGACACCTACATAAATTCGTCAATTTCTAGGTCTAGCTGGCTACTATCGCAGATTCATAAAGAACTTTTCGAGCATTGCGAAACCTCTTACTTCATTAACCCAGAAAGGTGTGGCCTTTGACTGGGAAGCGAAACAAGAGAAGGCATTCCAGACACTAAAGCAAGCCTTGTGCACCGCACCGATACTATCCCTCCCCGAAGGGATAGAAGACTTCGTAGTGTATTGCGATGCTTCAAATCAAGGACTTGGTTGTGTTCTTATGCAGAGAGGGAAGGTTATCGCTTATGCCTCCCGACAGCTTAAGACACACGAAGTGAACTATACGACACACGATCTCGAATTAGGAGCAGTGGTATTTGCTCTGAAGATCTGGAGGCACTACTTATACGGAACAAAGAGTACTATTTTCACCGATCACAAGAGCCTTCAACACATTTTCGATCAGAAGGAACTCAACATGCGACAACGACGATGGGTCGAGTTACTGAATGACTACGAATGTGAAATTCGTTATCATCCTGGCAAGGCCAACGTAGTAGCCGACGCCCTCAGTCGAAAGGAATACACTGGTCGGAGGGTCAAATCTCTGACCATGACTATCCATTCCCACTTATCCACACAAATTAAGGAAGCACAAATGGAAGCTTTGCAACCTAAAACTGTGGCGGGTGAATCCCTGCGAGGAATGGAGAAGAATTTAGAAGTCAAGGGTGGCGGAGCCTACTATCTCATGGACCGAATCTGGACCCCAAATCATGGTGGTTTCAGAAACGTAGTCCTGACCGAGGCTCACAACTCAAGATATTCCGTTCACCCGGGTTCAGATAAAATGTATCTGGATCTTAAGAAACTGTACTGGTGGCCTAACATGAAAGCAGAAATTGCTACCTTCGTGAGTAAATGTCTTACTTGCGCTAAGGTTAAGGTCGAGTATCAGAAACCGTCAGGACTACTACAACAACCAGAGATACCGGAATGGAAATGGGAGTGGATTACTATGGACTTCATAACCAAGTTACCCAAGACGACAAGTGGACTCGATACCATATGGGTCATTGTCGACAGATTGACCAAATCCGCACATTTCCTACCCATCAAGGAGACTGACAAAATGGAGAAGCTTACAAGAACTTACTTAAGGGAAGTAGTGCGACTGCATGGTGTTCCGATATCCATTATCTCCGATCGAGATAGTAGATTCACTTCAAGATTCTGGCAGTCACTACAAAGTTCCCTAGGAACTAGGCTAGACATGAGTACAGCCTACGTGATTGACTTTGGAAAGGCATGGAATATTCATTTACCCCTTGTCGAATTTTCATACAACAATAGTTATCATACAAGCATAAAGGCTGCTCCGTTTGAAGCCCTCTATGGTCGAAAGTGCAGATCCCCTCTGTGCTGGACTGAAGTTGACGATACCCAGTTAGCTAGAGGAAGAGTTCTTGAAAGCACTCTCACAGGTCCGGAGATCATACGTGAAACAACAGAGAAGATCGTTCAGATTCGTGAATGATTGAAAGCCTCAAGAGACCGACAGAAAAGCTACGCTGACCAAAGGAGGAAACCTTTGGAATTCCAGGTAGGAGACCACGTCTTATTAAAGGTCTCACCGTGGAAGGGTTTAATATGATTTGGAAAGCGTGGGAAACTAAATCCAAGATACATAGGGCCTTTCGAGATTCTTGCCAGAATCGGCCCTGTGGCTTACAAGCTTAACCTACCGCGCGAACTTAGTAACATCCATCCAACCTTCCACGTCTCAAACTTGAAAAAGTGCCTGTCGGACGAGACTCTTGTTATTCCACTCGACGAGATCGAGATCAACGAGAGCCTCAACTTTGTGGAAGAACCAGTAGAAATCATGGACCGGGAGGTCAAACAAACAAAACAAAGTCGCATACCCATCGTGAAGGTTCGCTGGAACGCCAAGCGGGGACCCGAATTCACATGGGAACGCGAGGATCAGATGAAACAAAAGTACCCTCATCTCTTTCTTGTTCACTAGTATCTTTACTACTTTAAATTTCAGGACGAAATTCTCTCTAACGGGGGGATGATGTGACAACCCGATATTTCAACTCTTTGTAACGACCAAAATGGGTCAAGTATTGTAACCACTTCTGAATAATAAAAAGTTACTTTCATAATAAAATGTATAAATAAGTTCTACTTAAATTCCTTCTATGATTAAATGTCTTTGAACCATGATCGTACGTGAAAAGAACGCCCAAATCCGACTTCATATAGCGAAGTTATGATTTTTCCAAGTTCGGCTTAGCAACAGACAGCTAAAAACTCGAATCGGAGATCGAGCGACTTTTGGCCGGAATGACCTAAACGAGAATCGAAGGTCTCGACAATGGTATTCCAGCGGTAAAGAGTCTGGCAAAAACCGACATCAGATAAAGAAGTTATGAATTTTCAAAGAAATTCCTTAAACACGATGGGTTTTTAATAAATAATAAAAAAAATAATTTTGGAATTTGCCGACGGAGTCTAAACGAAAGTTGTAGAGCGTAGTCTCACCTACGCGAGGATATAAAGACCATCGAAAACGGAGTTCGTATGAAGAAGATATGAATTTTTGAAGTTTATTAAATAAATTAATTATTTATTTAATTCAAAATTCGGATATTATCCGAAGGGGAGTCAGCATCCTCCTCCGAGGTACGCGCTGCATACCCCTGTACGCCCTGCGTAACCGAGAGGATTGGCCTCTGATCGTCCACGTCGCGCTATCCGAAGAAACCGACCCATCCGACCCGTCCGAAGCCCCGACCCGTCCGACCCGACGTCCCATCCGACCCGGCGTCCCATCCGACCCGCGTACCCAGCAACCCGTCCCATCCGAACCGAGGCAGTCGAGGCTTCGGTCATGCATGACGTACGCGTATGCACTGCGTACGAGCGTACGCCCCGCGTACCGAGGCAGACCAGCCTTACTATAAAAAGGATGCGAGGGTTTCCAAAGAAAGGGTTCATTTCTCTTCTCTCTCTCTCAACTTTGCCTCGTTTTCCGTGTCCGTTCAAACCCGAAGCTCTGGTCTTTTTGGCTCAAGTCCCGAAGGTCGATTTTACTCCCGAGATTCCCGAGAATCCCGAGGAAAATCCGTTTCCCGAGACGAAACTCTGCCCGGTTTTCCATCTCGCTATCTCCAAAACTTTCAAGTGAGTTTCATACCCCTTAATCAACCTTTTTAATTATTCTAAATACTTTTATATGCTTTCAAGGGGGGGGGGGGGGGGATTACAAGTAAAACACACGAGTATTATCGTGTGTTACATAAAGAAACTCTTTTATATACTGTTATATATTCAAATCACATGCGATTTATAAACATTTAAAGGAACTTTTATATATATATATAACATAAGTCACAATAGCATTTTACCCTTTTAAAATATAATGTTGTTGTAATGCATGTATAAACTAAACTGTTCTTAGATTTTTCTTGTCTATCCTAGACTCTACACCAAAAATCTATACTTTCATAAATAAGTGATTCCTTTTCTCAATATTTCTAAACAAACAAGACACGCTTTTTGGAAACTATAATAGGTATAGTTTTACGAACAGATTTCTAACTCTTATGTACTAGAAACACATATTTCAAGAAGTTTACTTTCGTATACAAGAACAAACGTAACATTTTAACAAGTAGATCTGTTTTTATACCACGGATTTGTGAGACACTAACTTCATGTACGTTCGAGTACACATTTCAAGTCCTGTATTATATACCAGAATCCCTTGGAGGGGGAGCATGGTGTTTGTGTATAGATCTATACGGGCTTGACAACCCGCGCCCTGACTGTTAGCTGCAGTCCACCGTTTGGGGTGACAAACGTCATAACATTTCAACGCCTGAAGAACGTTGTGTATAGGCATTCAGAGTCAATAGTATGGTTATAAAACTCACAAGGGGTATTAAAAATGCATTGATTTACAAGGTTCTCAAAATCATTGGTTATTTTACATTTACATACATTTTGGAAACAAACATTGGTCTTGAGTGAAGGCTACTTTTATACTAGTAGAAAATATAGGATTTTCTAAACACAAACAAACAAAGATAAAACATTTCATTTCATTCAAACATTGTCACTTAAATACTTATGAAATTCACCAGCTTAAATGCTGATCTACTCTTTCAAAATTACTTGTATGTCCCAGGAAATCAGTAATTTCAAGTATTCATTTCACTTTTGATGAAGGGATGCTGCGGCGCCAGTTTAATCTTGTATTTTGACATCATATTGTAATTGGATTTTGAACATGTAACTTTTGACAAATGTAAACTTTCAATTATATATATATGATGGTTGTATTGCTTTCTTTACTATGTATTCATTTGTTACGTTACCACATGAAGTCATCCGCCCCCGAACGTTTCCGCCGTTCAGGTTTGGGGGTGTGACAATTATTTACTAAAAAGGGAAGTTCAGAACCTTAAATATGAAGGATCTACACTTAGGAAGACCCAAAAACCCTTAAAAGTACAACTAAAGGCCAAAACCAAGGACTTTAGAAAACTTATAAAGGAATATAGCAACAAATGTGCGAATTATAACTATGTTAAAGAGCAACTTGCTAACTTGACTGCCGAACTTGAATCATTAAAAGCTAGATATAAAGATGTTGAATTCAACTTTAAGAAATTTGATGTGTCAAGTGAGGTAGTTGCATCCACGATACAAAAACAACTAAAATTTAAAGATAATCAAAACAAGGGTCCAGGGTATCACAATGTCCCACCTCCTCTCAATGACAACTATAACCCACCTCTTGAGACCAACAAGGAAGATATACCTAGTCAGTATGGCCAATCCCCTGTATCAGCTTCAGTTAAGACTGAACAATCAGGCCAAGCTGAGAGTGTTGAAGAAAAGAATTCTAATGATTCTACTTACTGTGCAGGTAAAGTAATGGAAGATGAGGACAAGGTGAACATAAACAATTCTAGTTTTGTTGATTCTATTGACTGTCAAACCAATGTCTCCTTAAACTCTGAATATGTTGCTTTTAATTCTGTTGCTTCTAATCAACCTATTGTTGGTAAATATAGGCCACCAAAACAAATAAAACAGACGGCTTGATGTATTTGTGATTGTGGGAACAATCAGAAATAAGGAATGGCCACGCTACCCGGGGCAGGAAGAAACAAATCCTACATGAAGAAACATACATGTTTTCACTCTGGAACACCTGGACACATTACTAGAAATTGTCCAAATCGTGTGTATGTTCCCTACTATGCACAAGGCTGGCAGAACGCGCCAAGAGGGAGATTTTCCAAAAGAAACCCTTCGAGACCACGTTCAAACAATGGTGAATGGAATGCCAAGAAGGGCAAGAATCAAACTCCTAAGGTCAAGAAGGGAATGCCGACCAAGAAGCCAAACTCAAGAGATGGTCTAGTTAACCAAGATCAGTTAATTCAAAGTCGTCTCGACAATCGACTTCAGGATCAAAAGCAAGTGACAAGACATCCATCCGGTCGAACAAGAAATGGGTTAAACCCAAAAGATCATACTCCGAAATCCTCAAATGATTCTAACGTTTATGCATCTTATGTGTGTGACACACAAGACATGACATGGGAGAGAGTACCTTGCATACATGTCAAAGTTTAACTCAGTTTCAAAATGGAATGTGTTCTAAAGACCAATTAATCCCGCACTCTGTGCTGGAGCAGTTATGGAGGCATATCATCAGACTTCGATTTGTTGATAGTGGCTAATACAGGCACATGATAGGGGACATATCTCAATTGTACAACATTCAGAACTTTGTTTGAGAGTATGTGTCCTTTGCAGGAGAGGAAGAAAGAAGAGGATCACAAATGGGGTTTGTACTTAACGATGTGAAGAATTTTTGGATTTGTTCCGAGACTGAAATATGTGTGCTGTTGTTAGACCATCAAGATGAAATTTCCATTGGTGAATTGCGGTTTGAGTTTTCTTCTCGATACGCCTGAGTTTTTCTCACAATGATTCGTTTCAAAGACAATTTTATAGTTTTGCGCATTTATTTTATTTTCTTTCTTCCCCGTGCCCAATTTAAGGGGGAGAAAACAAAATACAAAAAAATTATAAAATCAAAAATACAAAAATATATACTTATAGCTTTTTTTTTTTCGTTTGTAGGCATTATTTGGGAAGTGATATGAAGTATAGTGCTAAAGGGAAATCTAAAATTCGTGTAATGCACTAAAACTGAATTATATCTAGACTTTGTGTTCAATTTGCTGGCAGGCACAAAGGATTCAAATGGACTAGACATGGATTGACAATGAAAGGACTTGACAGTGTGGACCTAGATAGCTTATTTGGACAGAAAATACAACGCTCGAGTAGATTGAGCAGTGAGATAAACAAGGGAACCTACATGATACACTAAAGTCATATGTATATGCAATTGTAGATCAACATTTCCTCGATGTATGGACTTATGTCCTTAACTCTGGTTTTGATATAGCGACTGGGGGGTACTGATAAAGTAGGAATGTAGAAAATTGTTTTCTTGCTTTCTATCTGTCAGTCATATGCTGCTTCCTCTGCCTGATTGGAACATATCCGACTTGGAATGCAACATATGCAACTCTATCTTTATGCATATCCTTATCTATGCAATTCTCTATATGTGTTAGTCATATGTTGTCCCCTCCGTGTGATCGGAAGATCCGACCTGGGACACAACATATGCACCCTACTGTCTCTATAACCCTCTATCTTTGTTAGTCATATGTTGTTCCCTCTGCATGATTGGAAGACATCCGATCTGGGATACAACATATGCACTTCTATATCTATCTTATCTCTTAATGATTGAATACTCACCTAAAGTAAGGATTTATTTGAATGTTTTTGATTACCGAGGTATGTCAGGAAGTGGGGAACACATTCTAGTACACCTAAAATTGAACCATTTAATAAGTTGTATGTAGATCTTGGTGTTGAATTTAAGTGGACAAAAATATTTTTGGTCGTCGTCAGCTAAATGGTCTATTTAGGTATATAGGTACAATGTCTTGTCACTTATAATCTATCTAATTTGTCAATATTCTTTGTGTTTAAGTGGATCACAATATCGGTGATTGACCAGAGCTAAACATGCAGGTGTGTGCTGATAAACGATAATTGAGTTGTTTGACAACTTTGATGCCAAAATTCAAAATTTTGGTTCTTATTTTTGTTTTTGTGAAATTTGTTCATATTTTTCCTCTATGCTCAAATTTAAGGGGGAAAATTAAAAAATTAAAATTAAACAAAAATCAGAAAATTTCTAAAATCCAAAAATATGCTTATTTCTGTTTTTTATTTCTTTTTCAGAAAAATCAAAAATCCAAAAATATCTTTGATTTACTTTGAGTGTATTTTATTTTTAGTTTACTTCTTAGTGATTTCTATTGCGTGCTAAGTTTTCTTTTAGTTTTGTTTTTATCTCCAAGTTTTCTTTGTCTTGAAAAGCGAATTCAAAAATCAGAGAACTCAAAGGAAGAAGAGACTCAAGGAGACTGTATCAGAACGTTCTGAGCCAAGGTTACATCCTTGAAAAATTATGGTGAGAAGGGCTTTCCATAACTTTGTTATCCACAGGGACTTTTTAGTCATTTGTTACTTTTCAAGTCGCAACAGTGATCATTGAAGAATTATCATTCGAAGGAACAAGAAATGAAGATTATTTTTTTAACATTCAATCTTTCACCTCAGAAGCAATATTCTTGAAGATTATGTGATATATTGCATTGAAGCCTCCTTAATCAATTTGCTGCTATCTATGAACCTGTTGAAGTGATCCAGAAGAATCGGTCTCATTATTATTCTCTCCAAAGATTCTCAAGCTGAAGGTGCTGATTTTCAAGAATCTTTACAAGAAGCCTCCATACCCAACATACATTCAAAGTCAAATTTTTGAAGAAAAGCCCAACTGTTCAAGATGAATTCATTCATATAGAAGATTCATATGTTCATCTTGAAGTTGTGAGGAAATCGAAGATAAACGCTGAGGCCAAGCTGAAATTGAAGTTTGAAAAGAATCGCAAGCTACAAACCCAGGGGGAGTTTGTCAGGTCTAAAATATTGTTTATACTTTGTTTTTCTATGCATTTGTAGTTTCGTTCTAGGACCGAAAACAATTGTGGGTTTAATAGATGTTTGGACCGAAATCACATGTGATTTCAATCTATCCTTTGAGTTGTGGGATTGGGTTTTCGGTCCTTCTATATAATTAATCATTAGGGAGTGTTTATGTGTTAGAGACTACTGGCTAGCAAGGAGAAAACGTTCAAGGGGCTTCCATCGTAGATGGAGTGTGTTCTAGAGAGAGAAAGTAGAGAGAAGGTGCAAGTGTGTGTATGAATCTTATGTAACCGGATCATATTGAATATCATTGATACATTGAAGATTCATCTTGTTTTTGTTCTTCTTCTTCTCCATTCTATCTTGCATCATCCACTTGATTGGGATTCCGCACCATCAAGTGGCTCAGATAGATACGTTAAGCAAATTTAGGGACTTACATTAACAACTTAATATACTCAATTCATAACTTAATACATTTAATTTATAGTTTAATATACAAATTCACAGTATAATAAAATATATTCACAAGTTAAAAATTACATCTGATGATGTTTGGAGTTTAGAGGTTGTATTAGATAGCAACTCACATACTCATTACATTTCACAATTTAAAAAACCTAAATTCACATTATTTGAAAAAATACTAATATAATAAAAACACTTTTAAATTCACATTAAAACTTATAAAAATTCATACATATATTGCTTAAAACTTATAAAAAAAATTCATTTAATCACAACTAAAACTTATGAAAAAAAATCATGCACTCACAATTTAATACTTACAAAAAATCATGTATTCACAGCTTAATACTTACAAAAAATCATGCATTCATAGATTAATTTTTTTTTCTAGTTGAAACAATCAGATATGTATAAAATGCATGCATTAACAACTTAATAATTATATAGAAAAAACGTTTGTTCATAGCTTATGAAACTAGTTCAGAAACATATTCATATTATTCAATGTTCAAAAATATACCTTGTTTTTGGTGAAGCATTTCATCAAAACCCATCAATGCATCTTATATCCTGATCTAAGATTGTTCCCTTGCATCAAATCTATGAGCATCGATGGTGGGCAGCAACAATGGTGGTGCGACGTCGGTTGTGGTAGAGATGGATTCACATCGACGATGGTAGCATCAAATCTATATGTCAGATCTGTTGACAGTGATTTCTGTTAGATATATTGTTTCAACGAAGCAAATCGGAGAAGTTTTCTTGTATTTTATCACATCTAGATGTTGAAGATTTGGACTTCAAAGCAGATTGTGACGTTTTTGGTGTTCCGACAAAGCACAGTAGCTAATGTTAGGCGGTGGTCGGTGGTGATAAGGTCGACTAATAGATCTAACCAAATCGTACCAGATCAGATATGTTTAGTGCAGTAGAGAGTGAAAGTGAAGCTAAAACAACTTCTGACTTCAGATCTGAAACCATGTGGTGATCGACAGTGACGGAGGAAGGTGGTGGTTATCACCGCTTGCCAGAGCTCATAATCTGGAGGAGAAAATCGAAGATTTGAAGTAAAAAATAGTAGATCTGATATATATATATATATATATATATATATATATATATATATATATATATATATATATATATATCATATGGTTATTTTCTCTCTCATCTTAAACTTGAAGTACAAAAACATTACCATTAGTTAGCCACCAGCCATCACCCTTGATTGACAGTGATTTCCGTTAGATCTGTGTATGTAGTCTATCCAGAGCTCATAATCCTTCCTCTCTCTCTCTCTCTCTCTCTCTCTCTCTCTCTCTATATATATATATATATATATATATATATATATATATATATAGAGAGAGAGAGAGAGAGAGAGGAAGGATCATTTGAGAACCTATACTTTCCTGAGAACTCGAGAACTAAAAATGGAACCTTAGATAAAAACTTTTAATGGCTTAGATTAAAGATGGAATACCTGTAAATATGATCAGCTTTAATGTATATTAGGTTTTTGGAAAATTGTCACGGGGAAGATCAGGTATATAAAATATTTATCCCAAAAATCGTTTACATCACACACACACTCTGTCTGTCTCTCTCTCTCTCTCTCTCTTTATATATATATATATATATATATATATATATATATATATATATATATATATCTTTCTCTCTCTTTCTCTCTATATCTTCTTCTTATTATTATTATTATTATTATTATTATTATTATTATTATTATTATTATTATTATTATTATTATTATTATTATTATTATTCTTTCAGTACATAAACCCTAGAATGGTATATTCTCCACACCGTCGTTTCTCTCTCACATCCTTTAGTCGATTCCTTCCCCGAACCCACCACCGTATGACGGCGTCGCAACGAATCTGCAGTCTACAAGGTCAACTTATATGCTATTGGAACAAACTAGAGACAATGATGAACTTAATCGATCACCGGTCAAGAACACATCTCGTCGCAACCGAATTATGAGCAACCAAAGAGTGAGCAGGAAGCTAAAAGACAGTGGCGATTACGTTCACAGGACAGATTCTGGTTAACCTCTGTTTGCTTTCTCAAGCATCATGACACCATCGTTGATCCAAAAATAGTTAAATAGTATAATTTCTATATCATAATGTACAACCTCTATGAATCTACAATTCTATTTAGATTTAAACTAATCTATCATTTCTTAATCGATATAATCGAGGTGAATACAATGCGTAAAATATGGGCATTCACTCAACTTTTATGGACGTCATAAGCTCGCCTGATGGAACTGCCTGGACTTAAGATACTCGCTCTTACCAGTACATTTTTTCCTTCCCGTGTCTCTGACAATTTGACTCCTGATTTTGACGTTTTGAAATAGAATTTCATTGTGTGATACGTTTTTTTCTATATGCTAGTGATATTGGTTCTTAGTTGATTTTGATGGTATTTATTGTATGGATATAGGTTTGATTTGATTCTTTTACCTTGATTTTCTCCTGTATTTGTTAAAAAATTTATTCCCACTAGAAGAATTTCATTAGTGTTTCTGTTCTCAAACTTCCATTCATCGATTGTTACTTGTTTTGAATGTCAGTGTTACTTCCATTCGTCAACTGTAATCTTTCTAATAAAGAATATATGAAATGCTGCTATAAACTTGTGTTTGTAATTGGTTTCAAGTTTTCAAGTTTTTTAGTTTCTAGTTATTTATTCCATACATTGATTGTTACTTGTTTTCAATGTCAATATTTACTTGCTAAATTCTAAATAAGTGTAAATATACACTTTTTAGATTGTTCTATGGATTTTGCTTTATAATCGCCCAAATTTATGTGTATTATAGGTTATATAGGATACAAATATGGATTTCTTCAATAGAGCTAGTGCTATACTAGGGTAGGAAATTGCAAGTAAACAAATCAATCAGTAAATTTAAGGAACTAATCCGTCAATCTTTCAAATGAAAGCCTTAAAAAAGAAACAAGATAAAAATCAGATGTTATTCACATGTGATTCACATCAGAATAACATGTGATTTACATGTAAATCACATATGATTCACATATACATCACATTTGATTCACATCTGAATCACATGTGAATCACATATGATTCACATGTAAATCACAAGTGAATCACATATGATTCACATGTAAATCACATATCAATTACGTCTATATACACACATGCACTTTGTGTGACTGTTTTTCGTTAATTTTTTAAAAAACATTTCTTATCAATTTCACGTTTGAATCTTAAAAGCATATGAATATCACATTATATAATCACATGTGAATTTTACATGATATACACATATGTATTTTTGGTAGTGATCTTGTATTAATCATATTTTTTAAAAAATTTCTTCTGGATATTTGCAAAATTTGTGGAAAATATTGAAAAGGTAAAAAGTGATAAATTGAAGAAAATATGGAAATCTTAAAATGAAGACTTGAAAATACATAAAATTTTTGTAGCATTTTTTGTTTTTTATATTTATTTTGTATAGAATAAAATGCTTGTACTATTGTGTTTTTAGATTAGTAAATAAAAATATGTTTATATATATATATATATATATATATATATATATATAGAGAGAGAGAGAGAGAGAGAGAGAGAGATGGAGAGGGAGAGAGAGAGAGAGAGAGAGAGAGAGAGAGAGAGAGAAAGTTCAACAATGAACTCCTTTTCAGGGAGTGAACCAACGAACTATGCATCTACCAAATGCAAGTTTTTCATAGAGTTTCCAACTTCATGTAATCTTACCCACTTCCAGATCTATCATCGAAATATGAAAGATCATTCATCACTATTCTATCTTAACTAATATTCAGAGTTCCTCTTCACCTTTAGTTGATCGCATTTGTTAACTTGTGTTTGCATGCAATCCTTGTTACGAATCAACTTAGTGCCTACTTGATATAACTTGTTGTCATTTATATTTCCTTTATATTTCCGCAATCTAACAAATTCTAACTTATTATTGTTGAGCTAACAATATCATTGAGATTAACTTATTCCGCAACTTATTACCTTGTTCTAAGGTGTGTTCAAGTGTTCTTCAAAAAAATTTCTCTCAACCCACATCTTCATCTAGTTTGATATTGGCCTCCTAAATAGCCATGATGGTGCTAGCTTTAACTTCGACGATCGCCTCCGCCATCTCTACATCATCTTCCTCCTCTTTCTTGACCTTTATCTTGCTCAGTAGCTCCATGTGTCTCAGTAGATCCTCATTGGTCGTCTTCCACACTTTTTCTTGTTATCTTAAACCTTCTTCAGCCTTTTTAACCCGGATACCCAAGTCTATGGTGACACGATCAAAGACCTGGAGCGAGATTTATATCAGAAAGAGAGAAACGCAAAGCGTAAGAAAAGAAAGCAACACTAACACCTGCAACTTGAGAAAAGGAGACCAGCCTCTGAAGTGTATCCTCAACTCCAAGGTTTTCCAAGCTCAAATATGTGGTTTCATTTGTTTTCCTCTTCCCAGATCACAAAATCTTTATATTCAGATCAATGTGGGCCTATTTTAGGGTAAGGGGGAATTAATCATCTCTATCTTCACAAATATATGGCCACTTGACATAGCCGTATCAAGATCTTAATGGGAGAAATGAGCACTTGCATTTGTGGCTTTGGATCCTAGGAAAACCAAATAAGTCTTAATATTTTTTCAAAGCCTAAAGATGAAATTGCTCAAGGATCCCTATCGGTAGCCATAGGGATGATAACGGTTAAGCTTTCTTGATGATTGGAAGGATCGAGCTTGAATGTTATGACAACCTCGGTTAGAGCAAGGAAGTCCCTTTAGACTATCCTCAATGTATTCAACGGAGGGACTAAGTTGTCAAACATGAAAAAGTATCTTCCTTTCCAAGTACCATCGTTGTGCTTGGAGTTTCGTACAGGTGGTGATTCGTCGCTTTTAAATTTCAACAAAAAACAAGAATTCCCAAAGGTAGAAAGGTCGTAAACATAACATAAATCATTTAGACCAATGTTGAGACCCATGGAGTGATTCAAATTGTCAATCCACCAAAGGATCCTTCAAACCGTTGGCATGGCTTGAATATATGAAATTTTATTGATTTCAAAAAATTTAGAATAATTCCAGAAAAGGGATATGTAAGGCCTAAGGTAAAGGGATACTCAAGAAAATAAACCCAAACAAAAGAAATAAAATCAGGTTCGATTCTAACATTGAAAGGCTTAAAGACAATACTAGCGGGAAAGGTTTCGATCGAACTCAAAGCTTCAATACTATGATCGTCGAAGGAACAAGTTTCCTCATAGGAAAGGAGCTTCTAATCCACGAAATCATCATCAGGTATAGCTTTGATGTTTACACGAGTAAGAGCCCCTTTTTGGCCATTTTAGGAAGAAAAAGAAAATAGCAAGGAGAAAATAAATGAAAATACTACCTTCGATGATATTCGAGGAAATTCCAAAAGAAAAGATAAGAGTAAGATGAAATTGAAGAGCTTCGTATCTTATTTATACAAGAATCACTGAGAGGTAGAAAGTTGATTTGACCCTTTCCAACGGCTAGAAATCTAGCCGTTGAAATTCAAATTACCTATCCGTTATAAATTTTTACTTCATTTTTTACTTAAAAATTATACCTCTACATATTTAAACACTAATGGTTATATTTTGCAAGTATAATTTAGGGGCAATTATTAGGGGCAGGATCCTTGAATCATATTCAGGATCCTCGAATACTTCTAAAGCCTCAGGGTCCTTAAACATATCCCAGGATCTTGACTATTATCACTAATATTTCAGACACTTATAAAGGCTATATTTTCTCTATTTTTCTCACATGTGCAGAAATAGTCAACAAAAGACCCATTCTTAACATAGAGTCATATTAACCATGAAAAAGACAAGGAATACCAAGTCAAATAACATTTATATGTTGATTCTGGAGGATGTCGGAATTATCGGACTTCTTTTATTTACACTAGACTATAAATAACACATGTATCTAGAAAACTAGGGACATGTTTTAACTCATCCACAATACTTGTACTTACATTAGCACATTCATATCTTTAAATCGACTTTTGATATCAATAAAAACATCAAGGCGGCTGATTATTATCACCTCCTAAGGTCTTATGTTGGAGATTCTATCAAGGATCCAGTGCTTTCCTTGTAAATCATTTGTGCCACTTTGATCATTATTCCACACTTGATTTACTACGAACATCACACCTCTCATACAATTTGGTCGAATTATACTTGACCAACTTTTGACCAAAACAACTATAGTTTTAGAAACACGATAAAACATAAATTCTGTAAATGCAATAAAGTTTAAAAGAAAGAAATAGGAATCAACCACATAGAAAACACTTAAGATACACTCATCTATTTTCTTCTCACCTTGAATAAGCACGTCTTTCAGGTCGACCTACTGCCAATGACCATTGGAAGTTCGATGTCATCATCAAAATGGATTGGTCATCACCTCACCGAACGAAGTTTCAATGATATCAAAAAGGAACTTGAGTACCTCTACCCAACAACAAACCCCTCATGATATACGAAGATAAATTACGAAAGAATCTAAGAATCATCTCTTGCATAAAGGAGACAAAGTGTTTGTAGAAAAGATGCTTCACTTTCTTAGCCCACGTGGTGGGTACCCAAGGCAAGGGTAAGGAAAACAATGACATTCCACGAGTGTGCGACTACCTGGACGTATCAGTTGAGGATCTGCTTGGTGTAGCTCCATTCAGATATGTCAAATTCCTAATCGACTTAATCCTAGGTGAAACACTATTGGCACGATCTCCTTGTTGTCAAGCTCCATTAAAAGTGAAAGAACTCTCTATTTAGCTTCAAGAACTTCATGACAATGGCTTATTTCCGTCCAAGCTTCTCTCCATGGGGAGCCCCGATATTATTTGTCAAAAAGAAAGATGGATCGTTCAAGACTAGCATCGACTATCGATAGTTGAATAAGCTCTCCTAAGGATCGATGGCCTGTTCAACTAACTGCAAGGATCATGGTACTACTCGAAGATCGATGTAAGATTCGGTAACCATCAACTTAGAGTTCAAGAAGTAGATTTTCCAAAGATGACATTCTTGACTCGATATGGTCACTATGAGTTTCTGGTTATGCCATTTGAACTGACGAACACACCATCCATATTTTGGACCTTATAAATCGGGTGTGTAAACCCTACTTGGATAAATTTGGGATCTTTTTCATTGATGAAATATTGATATATTCATGAACCAAGGAAGAACATGACCAACACTTGCGTTTAATTCTTGAACTATTAAGAAAGTTAAAACATTATGAAAAGCTTTCTAATGTGAGTTCTTGATTAAAGAAGTGCATTTCCTCAACCATGTGGTCAACAGTAAAGGGATTCATGTTGATCCTGCAAAGATCGAAGCGGTTAAAAATTGGAAAGCACGAATGACACCAACCGAACTACTCCAATTGCTAACGCTTGTAGGCTATTATCATAGATTCATTGAAAACTTCTCCAAAAAAGCGAAGTCTATCACCGCACTAACCCAAAAAGACAAAACGTTTAATTGGGGAGATAGCCTAGAGTCTACCTTCCATAAATTGAAACAATTGTTGTGCGGTGCACCATTTTTTGTCTCTTCTAGAGAATAGAAGACTTTGTAGTATTCTATGACACCTCTCACCCAAGGTTACGATGCATATTGACGCAAAGAAATAAATTAATCGCATACGTATCCCGACAAGCTACGCCAAATAGGACAAACTACACCACCTTAGGAACCAAACTAGACATGAGTATTTCATATCACCCTTAAACAGATGAATAGAGTGAAAGGATGACACAAACCCTAAAAAACATGCTCTATGCATGCGTTATAGACTTTGATAATTCATGGGATACTCACTTGGTGTTATTCAAACTTTCATATAACAATAACTATCACACTAGTAAAAAGGCAGATCCATTTGAGGCCTTATATGGTCACAAATGCCATTATCTAATATGTTGGGATGAATTTGGAGATACTAACTAGCTAAAAAGCATACTGGAGATACTCTGGTCACTGGTCCAGAGATCATGCATGAAATGACGAAGAAGATCATTTAGATAAAGGAACGATCAAAGGCCACACGTAGTTGTCAAAAAAGTTATGCTAATATAAGACGCAAATCATTGGAATTCTAAGTACGAGAATGTGTATTGCTAAAGGTTGCTCCATGGAAGGGTGTCATCATATTTGGAAAACGAGGTAAACTAAGTTCGTTACATTGGACTTTCCAAAATCCTAGCAAGGGATGTTCGGGTGGCTTACAAGCTCAAATTACCTCAAGAACTTAACAACGTCCATAGTACCTTCCACGTATGTAATCTTAAAAAGTGTATCTCTGATAAGAGCCTTTTCATTATACTTGATGAGAGCTAGGTCAACACTAAACTTCACTTCGTTGAGGAACTGGTGGAGATCAAGGATCGAGAAATCAAAAGCCTCAAGAAAACCCACATACCTATAGTAAAGGTCCAATGGGTCTCTCGTAGAGTGTCGAAGTTTACTTGGTAACATGAGGATCAAATGAAATAAAAGTATCTACAACTATTCAATAGTGCACTAGTAGAAGGGAATAATAATAGAACAAAGTAGAATATAACTTAATAATTTCGGTACGAAATTCCCTTAATGAGGAAGTAAGTTGACATCCCGAAATTTAGGTCAAAAACTGTGAACGGTTAACTAAAAGTAAATATCTTTGTAATTTGACTCATTGAGTTTTAATGCATCTTATGTAAAAATAAGTACATTTCAACTATTATAAGATATCATATGATATATTACTTCCAAATGTGTAAACTGACAATCGAATCCAATAGCTCAGACTGCGACCCTAGTTAATGCGTCTAAAAAACCTAAAATACAATTAAGCAGTTATGAGTGAAGCAAACATTAAAATTTCATAATACATGTTCCCCTGATTCTAAAAATAAAAATAATGTTTTGACTGATTTTATTGAGAAAGTAAATAATGTTTTAACTAACAGTAAATATCTTTATGGTGAATGATTTTATTGAGAAAGTAAATAATGTTTTGACTGATTTTCAAGAAAAAACTATGGTGGTTGTAACTGTAAATAAGGGATTTCATGAAATCCTTTATGCAGAGAAATAGTATTTTATTTGAATTCTCGTTGGTATCTAGAAAGACAACATTGATCATCACATTTTCGTTTCCATTTCAGTTCAATCATTATAGAAGAACGTGGTTGCAGAAAACAAATTTTTGGATGCTCTGACTACTAAAACCATGAAAGTGAAAGTTTTGACTAAAAAATTGGATGTTGCTACTTATGTAAGTGCGAGTATGAATGAAGAATTTTTTTTAGTGAAGAGGAGGAATTTCATGATTAATCAGCATTTGGTGAAGATTTTTGAAGAAATGAATGCTTCGTATGTTGATTATATTTTGTAGCTCTTGGATACGAAACTTTTCCTATTCTTCCTAGGGTCAATCATCTCAAGGATGTGAAACTCAATCCTATTCTTACCGAGCTAAGTCATCTATCTAATGTTACGAGTAGCAGTGCTACTTCGCAACAAGAGGGAGAAGGAGCTGAAAATGAGGATACTACATAAAGAGTTGTTCCTATGAAGGTTGAATTTCCTATGAATACTGATATTCATACTCAGACTGTCAACATTAAAAATCCTTATCAGACTAGAAATATGGAGAATTGTGATGCTCAAAAAGTAGTTCTTGAAAAATGAACAATGAATGATAAGTTGAAGAATTTCAGAGAAAAAGATAGTACTGTAAAGAAGGTTAATGTAACTTTTGGTTCAAGGAAAGGAAATGTATATATGCTTTCTGAAAGAGAAGATGATCCAGTTTTGCTGAGGAGGAATTAAAAGCCCAAGTTGCAAGGGATAAATAACTTGATGAGTTGAAGGCAATTAAATAATCTTATAACACCCCGACTCCCATATATAAATTTTACAGCTTTATATTCATATTTAAAGGCCTACTCGGCGAGTTGGATGCCCCAACTCGTCGTGTAGAAATGTAATGGCCATGTGGTTTATGACTTCTACTCAACGAGTTGGAGGACCCTAAATCGACAAGGTTGTGCATGAAAACCCTAATTTTTAGGGTTTGCACCCTATCTAAAGGGCCTTAAGCCCTTTCCTCCAACCTCCTTACCACCTTTTGACACCTAGAAGCAACCCTAATCGATATAAACCTTATCCTTGAGTGTGTGAGAGCATAAAGTGTGTTTTTGGTGCATTTATGGAAGAAGCTTGAAGATTAAGAGGCATGGAATGAGAGGAAGCTTGTAGATCCAGTGTCTACATTGTCTTCGCTTGCATTCGAAGGTAATAAGTCCTTACCTTAACATTCCATTTATTAGATCTCTCCTTATATGAGAATACAGGCTTCTTGGTGAAAAATGGGGGTCACCTTTGGATTTGAGTATGTCAGAAGGGCATGGTTTCAGATCTAGACTCCTCTAGGCCCTTATGGACATAAAGCCTCAAGCTTTATGAAGCTTTGGCCCTGCTTCAAGTACAAAACCTTCTTCTAAGGCTAGTTATGAGTGTTTTAGTTTCATGTAGCCTTTCATGCACGTAAAGTTAGAAACTTTACATGATAACAACACCTAAGAGCCTAGATCTACAGTTTGGACCTTTAGGTTCACATAAAAACATTTGAATGCAAAATGGACTGAAGGGACTCGACGAGATTCATGGTTCAACTCAACGAGTCGAATGAGGGTTTCCCGTTTTCTTGTTTCTACATGAACTCGGCGAGTTGGTGATTTAACTCGACGAGCTGGTTAAGGTTTTCCCGACAATTGGACACTGCATGGACTCGATGAGTTATATGGAAACTTGGCAATTCAACATGGGTTTTTGTGATTCTTTGAGTTTTGAAGGAACTTGACGAGTCAGTAAGCTGCACTTGGCAAGTTGGGTCAACATGGACTATTGACCTTGACCGTTGACTTTGACTTTGACCAAGGGTTGACCAGTTTGACTTCTGGGGTATTTTAGTAAAATTTATGGAAATGGATCATTGGTGGATTAAGGTGATTGCGTTTGGAGCTGTATTTGGGGAGTTTGACATAATCATCCCGAGCTACTTGTGAGGTGAGTTTTCCTTACTATACTCAAGGGTCTAAGGCACCAAGGCCAACCCTTTAGATTGTTATCCTACTTTATGGTAGTGTGATCAGTTAGATAAATATCCTAGTAGATAGGATGCGTCTATGTGGTTATGATCAGTTAAATCAGTATCTTGGTAGATAGAATGTTGCTATGCTTAGTGACCTGTAGATAGGTTTGTCTATCTGTAGACTGTTATGTGATTAGTTAATATATATATATATATATATATATATATATATATATATATATATATATATATATATATATATATATATATATGCACATGGTTGATTAGTGGTTAAGGCTTATCTGCATTGTGCGAGAGCCAACAGACCGGGGCATTCCAACATGATGGTTGTGGGTCGTAAGTATTCCATCCCAAGGATGATTGGACTTGTAGTATGTGGGCATTCCAACCCGATGGTTATGGGTCGAGGTATACCATCCCGAGGATGCCTGGACCCATAACATGTTGGCATTCCAACACGATGGTTGACGGCCTGGGGCATTCCAACCTAATGGTTGATTGGGCCCATAGTATGTTGTTATTATATGTGTGTTACTTGTTGTGCAGGTATTTTGGGGGAACTCACTAAGCTTCGGGCTTACAGTTTCAGTTTTTGGTTTCAGGTACTTCAGATGATTACGGGAAGGCGAAGGCTTGATCGTGCACCTCCTCGCGTTTTTAGGATCTTGATTTCTGGGATACTCTGATATGAAACTATTTTGAAAACAATTTGTAATGATTATTGGTTTTTTGGATAATTTAAAAAGTTTTAAATTGACATCAATTTTATGGGTGTTTCAAATCTCTTAATGGTCAAGATGCTGAAAAGCAAAATACACTAAGATTTAAGCTAACAAGAGAGCTCTTTTTCCTCATTGGATTGTTAATCGTATGGAGAAAAAAGAAGTTAAGAAATTTAATTCTTTTTTTTAGAACCTACAACCTCCTCTTTTGTGAAGAATAAAACTAACTGCCAGGATGACATCTCAATGACTACAAAAGCTTTCATTTTTCAATGTTTAGATAAATTTAGTTATGTTCCCTTGGGAAATATTACAATAAATAAGAACTTATTCAACTTTTATGCAAATCAGTCAAGACCACAGTTTGAAATATGGATCCAAAAAACAATATTAGGTCTGAAGGTTGGGAAACCATTTGAAGTTGAAGTTTTTGCAAATATAGCTGTCAAAGGGTTTACGAAAGTCAATCATGAAGCTTTTGATTTCAAACTTCTAGATCATCCACAAATGACTCCAAATGATTAGATTGTACTTCTCAACATTGATGCAAGAAAAACTGTGAAGTAAGAGCTTATCTTTCAGATTTTGAGAAGGGTGATTTGAGGCTACATTCAAGAAGTTTCAAAGATGGATGAGGAGAGAGGAAAAGTGTTGAATAGAAAAGCCATTCTGAAATGAATAACACAACCTGATGGATTTGAAAGTCTTAGGGTCGGGATTATTCAGAATGAACCTTAGGGTGTGGTTTACAGAACAACCGAGAAGGGTGACATGCGAAATTTCATGATGTTTCTACGATAGCCCATTTGTTTGTCATGTATCTTTATTTTTGGAAAATTGACTTACAAATTCTTCCTTAGGCTGGCAAAAATTTTTGATTCAATCTGGTGGTATACTTTTATACTACAATCGTGATGGGAAGAACGGGGTAGTTAGAAAGAAAATACACCGATACTTTTTTCTAGAAAATATCCATCCGTTTTCCATTTGTAAACTTCTACATGATCATCTCGATCTCGAATGTCATCATACTTTCTTTTTTGTGGCAGATGCATTCCAACTGGCAATTGATACCTTCGATTATTCTTATTATTGGGGATTTGTCAGATCTTAGTATTCAATTTTGGCCGACTTGGTCTATCCATTGGTGTTCTGATATTGTTGATATGACACTATTATCTTGTTAGGGTATTGGTTGTAGCAAATTTTAGTTGCAAACTTGTGTTGTTATATAATTGTTTGGTGTCATTTGTGGCCAATAGATTTGAAGTTGACTATAGGGTAGATGGGGTGTCATCGTTATTTATGGTCATATAATATGTTGGTGTTGCTTTCCTTATGGGCACATTATATTTTAATACAACGTTAGAGTTAAGGTGTTGTCTCCCATTATTCCTTGGTTGTCTTGTCTATTATTCAGTGGTTTGTTTTCTTATCTTCGTGTTTCATCTTAGATTTGCATCATGTTTCAACCACGAATAACCTTGGATGTAGATTATTTATTGAATGGTTTCCTTTGTTTTTTGTTTTCCTATTTACTTTCTTTACCTTTTCCTTTGTTTGTTGTTGCTTAGTTGTTTTGCATCATGAGGATTTGTTGTTCAATTGGTGTTTTCATGTCGGTTTGAATAGTGTTCATTACTGGGATTTGGTCTAGATGTTGGGAAATTTCGTTTAGGACTATAGGATTAATGATGGGAATATCGTATTAAGAACAACTGAAAATCGATAGGATATTCTAGATAAATGAAACAGGAAAGGTCATGAGTCTTACTAGCATTTCTCTGGTGAATACTTTGATGCCTAAGTAACGATGATGGGTCTTTGTATTATAAAGTGAATTAGATTACCTTTCATTCCTACTGTTTCTTTCCGTCTCCTTGCTTTATATAGCTTCATGAGGCGCAACATGTAGTACTACTGATATTATTTGTTTTAGGTAAGCAATTCCCCAATATTACAGCTTCTTGTTTGAATTATGCTAGTTTTATGCATTTGTATTAGATTTATGGGATGTGATTAGCATTTGATGAGATATTATTTCGCTTATTAGGCTTGTTTTGGCAGTATATGCTATTCAATTATGTGGACGTGGTGCCATCAGGTTACGTGCTATCCGGTCTTTGCTACCCAACAATGGTTTATCTGACTTATGTATCATCTCTCTATTTAAGATTCTCTTATGGTATACCCAAATCCAAATACACATGATACCCATATCCATATAGTCATTCTAAATACCTAAGATATCATATATGTATAGTATATAAGTGTAAATTAGTAGGAAAGTTTATTATTCAAAGACAAACGAATTGCCCAAGAGAGCGATTTGGATTGCACTATATGGATACGATATCTTGGGCATTTGGATTCCCTATCTTGATATGGTTTCTTAGGTATATGGATCGGCGCCAACTGAAATCCCTAGAATGATCGGTTTTTGGTTACTAAAAAAACATATATTAATTATTTATTATATACTAAAGGGCTTCCAGCCCAACGATATCAAGTATTGTCCTCCTTCCTTGAGGTTGACGTTCAAATCTCGTCCGGAACATAGGTAGATTAAGGAGAATGTAAGAGTAAGTTAAAATTTCCATTCGAAAAAAACTTATTTATTATATGTTTTTAGTGTACAGCGTTAATTTTTTAGTAATTTATTAGAATTGTAAATTTCATAACAATAGAATAGTTGGCATAAAAAGCATACATTCATTATTATAATTTTTTTTCACAATATATTGTGGATCTTAATTAGACAAACACAGTTTTTAATACTAAATTTATATACTTTTTGTAAGTAAAGTTAAACCACGTAAAAAAAGATTCAACTGAAATGTAATATGGTGGGTTTGGATTGGAGTATTTTTTAGTGAGAAATTAAATATCTACATATATTTTTTTTCCTACATATCATTTTATCCATCTTAAATGATGACATTTATAATATTTAATGAAAATAAAAATACTTTAACATACTTGTGTGATACATGTCACAATTTAAAATTGGTAGGAAGATATATAATAAGAAATATAGAAGAATATTTAATTTCTCTTATTTAATTTGAGTTCTTACGATCAATATTATAAAAAAAAATCAATTTAAATACATTAATTCAGATTAGATCTGATTCATTCAAACACACACACACACACACACACACACACACACACATATATATATATATATATATATATATATATATATATATATATATATATATATAGAGAGAGAGAGAGAGAGAGAGAGAGAAAGAGAAAGAGAAACAAGATCGGGTGATGACTCATTTTAATGTGAAGACTCATGAGGAAAAAAAAATGAAAAAAATCTAAAAAAAATACAAATCATAAATCGAACATAGATCTATATCCGACTGAAAAAAATGGATCATGGATCATAATGATGCAAAATAAAAAATAAAAATTGAATCAAGGATCAATTTAAATGATGCAAATTTTTTTTTTTCCAATTTTTTTTTCTCCCGAACATAGATGTATGCTCGATTTTATGATTTGTATTTTTTTTAAGATTTTTTTTTTCAATTTTTTTAAGGTTTAATTACGAGTCCTCACTTTAAAATGAGTTCTTGCAGAAACCGTACCATATATATATATATATATATATATATATATATATATATATATATATATATATATATATATATATATATATATATATATATATCAAGCTTGCAGAAATCGCTCGACGATAGCTCGGCGGTGGACTGGAGTCAAGGGATTAATCGGCTAGGAGGGGATTAATCGGGAACCATTAATTATTAAAAAATTAATAAATAAAACATTAATCCTAAGAATATAACATTATATCTATTAAAAAGTTACTAAAAATTAATAAATATACCATTATAACATGATACTATGATTACAAAACCCTTTTGATCCCTAATACATAAGATTTAAATAACCAACAATTGCATTTGGATCCAATTCTGCATAAAATGTTGAGAAAAAAGTGTTATGAACAATCGGATCCAATAGCATCGGGAAGAGATGTGGACCTACAACCTGTTGTCTACTGCATTTGGAACTTTGTGAATGTTAAGGGAATTCAATAGCAAGAGGCTGTGGACATGTGGGAATTCCATGATCGATGATTCGATCCTGATTATTGCTATATAACACACAAGAGGCGGCGACTGTTGTTGAAGCTTCAGAAGGCGAAGACTGGTTTAGCTTCGATGATGACGACTGACGGACTGCGATGACGTGAATGGAAGAAAAAGACGGAGTCGGAGGAGGGACAAATGGTATTGAAGAAGAATATGATATCGTTTTAGAAGCATCAGTTCATGCTTTCTTTCGTTCCTTCAGACTATAGAGAGAATTTCAAAAAAGAAAAGAAATGAATGCGATGGAGTGAGAAGAACCCTAACAGTAAATCTAACAATTTAAAACTTTTTCCCTTAAAGTTTTTTTTTTACCGATTAGGGTGCCTAGGCCCGCCTAGACCCGCCTAGACCCGATAATCTCCGTCTTTGACCGATTTTGACCACGTCCGATAATAGGGTCCGATTAGCTATAAAAGTCGGCAGTGGAGGACCGCCAAGCGCCTGGGCGCCGATTAATCGGCCGCCTAGGCCGATATTTGTAACACTGATATATATGATTAGGTTATTTTGTTTTTAGTAACTATTGTGTGCCAAAATGCACAGATATGGACCGTTGGATTGAATATAATCAAAAGTCATGATCTGCGGGTCTATGATAGTAGAATAGGATAACATGTACCATATAATCACACAAATTAGAGCATAAGGGCATTTTAGTCAATTAAACAATATTAAAAAAGGAAATTTTCAGATTTTTAGGGATAATTAATTTCTTTTGTTTTTAAAAATCTGAATATTTTAAATTAATTTAAAATTATAAATCCGATTTTATTCTATCAATAATTTTAACCATAAAGTAGTTAATATATTTTTCGATTTTATTCTGTCAGAATGACAGAATGTCGACCATAAACTATTAAATACATTCCGAAAGACTACACAAAATTGATTTTTGAAATAATAATATACCAAATAATTACATCGTATGCTTGTGATTCATTGAATAATAACAAACATTATGAAAGAATAACAAGTATAATTCTTAAAAAAATAACAACATTCTGAAAACAATAAGTGTGGTCATTCTTTAATTCATTCTTCAAGCCTTTGCCATCAGGTCTTCAAGCCATTTCTACCAGAAATTCATCGCCAAGTAATTTGTAGTGATAAACTTGTAACAACTGCACATTAAATATACAAATAATTAATTACAATTCTATCAGAATACAGTAATAATATTCTTACAGAATGAACTTAAATCATAGTCTTTTCTTCTATATGCATAAACATTCTAAAGCATGTATAAATGTATTCTGTCTAAATTAGTAGCAACATATGCTTTATGTAATATTTTATTTTCTCATAGAATGAACACGTGTTTGCATTCTGATATGAAAAAAAATAAAGAATAGTATTCGAGTTCATTCTAAGAGAACAATATCATTGTAAAGGAATAAAATTAAAGCTTCCGTGCCTTTTTTGGTTGTCTAGGTCTGATCAATTTGCAGGATTACATGTGAAGAGTATTCCCTTCTTCATTCTGAAAGAATACTAGCCTTCGTCAAACTAAAGCCCTATTTATTATAAAAGAATATTGCCCTCTTTCTGAAAGAATTTACAGGTCAACAAAATGATTTTAATGAGTGTTTTAGTGGCTTTACCTGTCTAGTACGACCTGCTTCACTCTTTCATTATAATGATGATTCGGTAATGCCCTCGTATAATTGTTTGTCACCAACATCCCTTGACTTGACTCTAAAAAAAATCAATCAAATAATAACTCAAACTCAATCACAGATGATAGCATGAGAACTAATTTGAATGAGAACCCGTAAGTTGAGTTAAATCAAATAAATTCTGAAGAAATAAACAAAGAAGGATAATAGGTAGGAAATGTCGAGTTGGGAAAGGTTTTCCTCTACACACCACATTCACCTTTCCAGTTTCCATCATGTGGATAGATCTTAAGTCAATAGTTAAAACAAGATTCATTGTCGTCAAGTTTAACCCAGTATTTGTTTGTTAAGCATTTGATCGAACATGTGGTGGACCAACAAAAACTCCTACCTAGCCACATCAAGATCTCAAATCCCATACATATTATACAATTGATAGATGAATAGCTTCTAATTCCTTCAATTTCTTTAAATTGAAGCTGTTACGAGAACCAATATAAGAGGGAAATTGAAAAAAAAGGAGATGAAATTGAGTTATTGATGAAGACAGAAAACGACCATAGAACCATAAAAACCAAAATTGTTGGTGTAAAACATGTGCCATTAAAGCATCTTGTTCTATGTTACGATAGAGGGACGCAAGGTGTCCTGGACCTTCGTCTCCAGCATACAGTGAGGAAGGCGTGAGAGCATCAATGGTGATTGGAGCCAAGGGATTAGTCGATAAGAGTGAGGAAAGAGATAACATGAAGCACAAGACGTGTACCAGGCAGGAAACGAAGGTAAAGGGTAGACATCAGCAGCGATCCTCGGGGAGTGGGGGTGTCTCTTGGCGGTTTAAGCGAAGGAAACAACCTCCTCATTTTGATTTCATCCTCCCTGTAGGTGAAAAAGAAGAACCCCATGAAATACAAGAGAGGATATAAGATAGAGAGATACTAGGTTAAATATATTTACTTTATTTCCTTAATTGCAAGATTTCAATTAAATTTTTTCCTTAATTAAAATTACAAAAGGTCCAAAATATCCTTTAATGATTTATTTAATTATTTATTATTTTTTGAATTTTTATTGGTGCATTTAGGCACACAATAGTTGTTAGAAACATTTGAATGTATATACATATATATATATATATATATATATATATATATATATATATATATATATATATATATATATATATATATATAGGGTTAGCTTATTTTGTTTTCACTATCTATTGTGTGCATGTATGACTGATTCTGGACCAATCATTTTAGTTATTTTAAGAAAGTAATTAATGCATATTACATGTTGAAGATATAATAGATATTAATTATATCTTCAACATTTAATAAGCATTACTTACTTTCTTAAAATAACTAAAATGATTGGTCCAGAATCAATGTTACAGGCACACAATAGATAGTGAAAACATTTGAACCTCTATATATATATATATATATATATATATATATATATATATATATATATATATATATATATATATATATATATAGGGATTTTAAATTTATTTACAAAATTAAATAGCTTTGATCAAGACACGTGATGTCCCATATTTACGGGTACAAATGTTTGTCTTTTCCATTTCTCTCACACACACTAAAATAGCCAACCATTTTTGTCAAAGACGCCAAACTGGAGAAGACGTGATGACGTCGTAAGAAAACCAGAGAAAGGAAGTATATTGTCTTGGGTGATGGCTGACATTGGGTTTCAATTTGATTGCATCATTGCCTTCGTCAGACAAACACCTTGATTAAAACTTTAAAAATAATCATTATATAGTAAAAAACATGTTTTAATAAATAAATTTGAAGTTGTCATATTTTTCCTTAAAAAGAACTTTTTCAAACTGCTATACATAACTACAAAATTAGCAGAGGAGACAAAAACGACAATTTACAAAAAATATATTACAAAAGATGCACTTGTCAAATAGTATGTTAAATCGATTGTCCCATTGGAGCCAAGCACCTATTTATGAGTTATGACATTGTTTTAATTTATTGAAAAAAAAAGAAAGAGACTAAGAAATGATAACACTAATTACACACTGCCACATCATTTTTATACTGCCATTTTTTTTTTGCCCCCACCTCTCTAACATCTTTTTTTTTTTTTTTTTTTTTTTTTTTTTTTTTTTTTTTTTTTGCATTTCATATATTGGTAGCATCGTAGCAAATTTGATGTTTCTTTTCAAACATAAATAAATTATATTTTTATAAAACAAAAATATTTAATATTAAATAAAAATGGTTACACTACATTAAAACTTAAATACGACTACATAAATTAAAACATTTGTTAATACATAAAAACATGACTTCCCATTTATATCCTTGTATTGTTGAAAATCCGACGATTCGGATAACTTTGATCCATTTCATAAGAAAATGTTTTAGCTTATGGTTCATTTGTATTTCATTTCTCAATTTTTCAAGCTTATTATCCAATACTTGGTTATTGTTCCTTATCTCTTCCACTTCACACGGTGAATTTCACCACCTTTTACCTTTCTTTTAGCTTTATCTCATCACTTAGGACGAGTTGGAGTTTCATATGGATATTCATTGTTAAGGTCAATCCATATATGCACATTAGAAGATTGACAATGGATTGACTCAAAAGTTCTGCTTTATTTGGACATACCCAAAAAATCATGAACACTTTTAGGATTCAACCATTTTAGACTTTTGTCTTTTGTCTTATAAATTTGATGAAATTTTGCTATGAAATCAACCTCATTTCCACCGCTTTGCGGATTGCGGTTTGTGTTAATGTATATGTCGTTGAACTTCATTGAATTTTTGTTGACGGTCCACCAATTCGAGTACACTTGACTAGTACTGCGCTACTCCTTATTCATTCAGGCGTAAAAACTTTTCCAATCTCTAAATTTAATGGTTACACAGATTATTCGTCCCCCATTATCTAATCCTTAGATTAGACCCATACCTGAAGATACACCTTGAGGTAAGAGAGCGAAGAGTATGTTCGCAACGAGGATGTTCCCGAACTTTCATTAAAGCCTACAAAAGAAAATTTTGTTTCCTACAAAAAACACCACGATGATTCGACCAAAATGGCTTGCCTTATGTTGGCAATCATGTCCTTTGAGAACGGGGGTGCTTATGACATGAATCTGAAACATGCTAGGCAGTAACTATTCAGAATCATGAAATCCCTCATTGGGTGTGAACCAATAGAGGGATTCTAGTTTGGACCCTTACATCCGAAAAAGGTAATGTGGCACGCACGAGGTCTCAAGCAAGGAGGACGTTAGTATTAAAAGAGTTATGTAATTCTTCCCTTCTTTATATTTTAATAGGGAAGTAGTAATAGCATGGAAATTAGATCCCTAGAATGTATGAACAAATAGGTTTACTGTCTACTTTTCGTAACACTATGATCATTTATATATATATATATATATATATATATATATATATATATATATATATATATATATATATATATAACCTAATAGAATAAACAATAACCTACTTAATATCTTAAATAGAGGACTAAAGATGCCCTTTAAGGCTAGAGCTGATAAGGTTATAGGGGTCGCAGCAGTGTAAGTTAAGCTTAAATTTGGGAATGTTCATCGTCAAGCTTCAGTACTTTGGAAGATAGAGTGATAACTAACGTGTTAAATTTAGAGGATAGTTAACTAATCGCTTCTAGAATATTGGAAAATGTAGATTTAGTTTGTGCCTCACATATGTTGTGTTGTTGTACCTTGGGATCATTGACAACATTTCCCTTGTTGTTGGCCATTTTTAAAACCAATTTAAATTCAATTATTAAAACATTTTTTTATTTGACAGGGGAAATTCCTAGATTTCAAAATCTTATTTTTGTAACAAACAATATTTATTTCAACATTCTCTAGATATCAAGTCGTTCATGTCAAATAATTAGCAAAATTATACACCAAATAGCCAAGTTATGATACCGTGGCTAAAAGCATTAAACTCTCAGCATCGCCTAGTAACAGTAAAATAATACATCAAACTAGAAGTCTGCGGAGAAACATAGGGTTAGTGTGTATATATATATATATATATATATATATATATATATATATATATATATATATATATATATATAACTAGGTTCAAGTATTGTAACTAATTATTGTACATTTATCGTATACTATGAGAATGATAAAGAAATTATGTTGTTTGATAATATAAATACGTTCAATCTTACATAATTATTGTCATTAACACACATTCTCACTAATTAAATCGTTTATAAGGTTATTATACACTTATTATTATTATTCTCATTTGTGTCAGAATGTTGTCATTGGGTCGTATTCTGTCACAATGATGTGTGAGAACAAAAAAAAAAAAATTAACAAGAATGCATGAAATGACTATATTCTTGTAAGGTTGAACGTATTCGCATTGATAAACAATTTATTCTCTTAGTAATTGTCATAGCAGACGATAGATATACAATAATTAGTTCGAATAAAATAATCTAAGCATATATATATATATATATATATATATATATATATACATACATACACACACACACATAGTCTCAACAAATATCATTATAATCAACATTTCAATTAAGCACAAACATATTTTATTACACATCTATCGGTTCTTGTCAGCCAGTAACACAAACTCACCATGTTATGTCTATAGTGAAAATACAACACTTTATCATAAAGGATTATTTGTTTCTCACAAACTTTTCACATTGTATTATCTTGTCAAATAAGGTTGTTAACCTCAACGAAAAGGGTAACTCGGAAACCATCCAGGGTCTTACTCCGGGTGCGATGGAAACCCCCACATGGTCTTAGCCCAATGCCTCGTGAACCCCCTGAGGTCTTGAGTAAGGATTCCATGGAAAACCTCCAAGGTCTTACACCCTAGTGCCTCGGGAACCCCCATGGTCTTTACTTAGGATGCCATGGAAACTCTCAAAGGTCTTACACCCAAGTGCCTTGGGAACCCCAAGAGGTCATTCATGCAAGCATCAAAAAACAACTAACATACCACATAGCATATAACCAACTAGTATACCACATATCACTACATCAACTAGTGTAGCACATGTCACAAAATGGGTCGGCCTTGGTGCCTTCGACCCATTGGTAAGGTGAGGAGACTCACCTTTGTCTTCTGAACTCGAAAGCTGCTCGCCTAACAGTCCGAAACCGCCTGTGCAAAACAATAATGCCATTAACCCAAAATTAGGATTAAGTACAATGTAATTGAGGAGCCCAATTAACTAAGCCCAAATCCTACCATAATGGTATAAGAGTCTTTCCTTTGCTAATGGGCCCTAAGTCGATGTCCAAAGCTGTTAATGGGCCACATGGCCCAATAAGGCCCAAGCAAAACATCCATGGCCCAAAACAGATTAAATCGGACCACCAACCCAAAACATGACCAGGCCCCAAAACTGATTAACGCCCAAAGGGCTTACAAGCCCAAAACAAGCCCAAACCAATCTAAGTGCGTACGCCTTGCGTATCACTCCGGTACGTTTAGCATATTGGCTCCTTCAGTCGTACGTGCTACGTACATGCTACTACGTGCGACGTACTAGTCAAGCATACATAACTGACCCTTAAGCTCTTAATGCTTGGGATATTAATGTCAAGATTTAGATCTGAGTCCATGAAGACATTCTAAGGCATAAAGTTGTCAACTTTATGCCCTTTCGTGCTCCATATGTTCCCAACAACCCCTTATAACGCGTTAACACCTTTCCAACGGTCTTAACTCATGCATGAGATCAAAACACCCTTCAAGAATACATTTTTATGGTATGAATGAACTAAGGTACCTATGATCTATTCTTCCCTAGCTCAATCTAATGAATAAGATGGCAAGATTAAAATTTTATACATCCAGAAGCACTTCAAGGTGAACTAGATGTAGGATCTTGAAGCTCAATGCCACCCCAAGCTTGATCGCTATCTTCTTATTCTTGAATGATCTCTAAAATGGCCACAAATACACTCTTTAAGTTCATCAACACTCTCACAAAGAAACTCTAGGGTAAGAGGGTGAAATGAGGCTATGGAGGCTGATTAGGGTTTGGTCTAAGAGGCTTAAGGATGTTTAAATAGGTGTCAAGTCCAAGAATTAGGGTTTTGCTCTTTTATCGCGTACGAACCACGTACCTCTAGGTATGCCATGCGTATGTGGCGACCTCCGTGATCATTCATCCTTAGTATGCTAAGGATACTCCTGGAGTATGCCTCACATACTAAGGGACCATTATGGTATATTTTTCATTTCAAGGGTTCAAATGGTAATTACCGGATTTTGAGTGTTACAACTCTCACCTAGTAGAACTAGACTTTGTCCTTGAAGTCTACAGACACAAAAAAATCTGGGTAATGCTCCTGCATCTCATCTTCCGGCTCCCATGTCTATTTGGAGCCTCTTTGGTGCTGGCATTGCCCTTTCACTAGCTTCACGTTCTTGTTACGAAGAACCTTACTCTTCCTATCTAGAACCGTGATCGGTTTCTCAATGTTATTCAGGCTCTCATCTACCTGAATGTTGTCTAGAGAGATAACGACAGTCTTGTAAGTGACACACTTCCGAAGCTGGGACACATGGAAGGTGTTATGAATCTGACTCAGCTTATCCTGGAGGTCCAGTCGATAAGCAACCCTACCAACTCGGGTAGAAATCCTGAATGGACCAATAAATCGACGTCCCAACTTGCCCCTCTTCCGAAACCTAATGATACCCTTCCAGGGTGACACCTTCAGTAAGACGAAATCTGCCACTTGAGACTCAAGATCCGATCGGCGCCGATCAACATAACTTTTCTAACAGCTCTATGCAACTCGCAACCTATTGCGCACCTGCTGAATCAGCTCGGTAGTCTTGAGCACCATTTCGGTGCTTCCTATGAATCGATACCCTACCTCGCCCCTGCATACAGGAGTCATGCACCTCTGTGCATACAACATCTCAAATGGTGGTCAGTCAATGCTAGCATGATAACTATTTTTATATGAAAACTCTGCTAGTGGGAGGTATGTATCCCAACTCCCTCCGAAGTCCAATACACAAGATCAAAGCATATCCTCGAGCGTCTGAATCGTCCGCTCGCTCAGGCCATCATTCTGAGGGTTGTAAGCAGTGCTAAAATGTAACTGGGTGTCCAATTCTTCATGGAATCTCCTCTAAAACATGGACGTGAATCAGACGTTGCGGTCCGAGACCAAGGATACTAGCACTCCATGCCTGACCACCACCTATCACACATAAACATCTGCTAATTTCTCAATAGGGATACTCTCGAAGATCGGAGTAAAATGGGCAGTCTTCATTAATCTATCCACAATGAGCCAAATGGAATCCACGCTCCTCGCCGTCCTTGGTAACTTCGTGATGAAGTCCATGGTGATCTCTTCTTATTTCCACAAGGGAATGGGTATCGGCTGGACCTTGGCATGAGGCCCCTGATGTTCAGCCTTGACCTTCATGTAGGTCAAGCACCACTCCATGAACCATGTGACTTCCCGCTTCATGCAGGGCCACCAGTAACTCAACCTCAAATCTCTATACATTTTCTTAGCCCCCAGATGTATAGAGAGCTTCAACTTGTGTGCCTTCTCCAAGATCTTCTATCTCACTTCCCCAGATGCTGGTACCCACACCCGGCCACACTGTGTCAAAAGTCCCCAACCATCCCAAACAAACAAGGGAATTTGACCCTGAATTCACTTTATCTTCTAGTTCTCTTTCTTCAAACCCTCCACCTGGCCCTTCTTGATCATTTCCAACAAGAGGGAAATCACCGTCATCCTCAAACAGACATCTCTAATCGGAGCACTCACTGCCTTGCGGCTCAAGGCATCGGCCACCACGTTGGACTTCCGTGGATGGTATAAAATCTCGTAGTCATAATAATTTAGTACATCCATCCACCTCCTCTATCGCATGTTGAGGTTATGATGATCTATCAAACAATTCGAACATTTGTGGTTAGTAAAATTAGTGCACCAAACTCCATACAAGTAATGCCTCAAGATTTGGAGGGCAAACACCACCGCCCCCAATACCAAGTCGTGGGTGGGGTAGCTCGCCTCATGAGCCTTTAGCTGCCTCGAGGCGTACATGGTCACATGCCCCTTGTGCATCAAAACAACCCTTAACCCTGTGATAGATGCATCACAATACACCACCAAATATTTCAATCCCTCAGGTAATGCTAAAATTGAGGCCTCACATAGTCTCTGTCTAAAAGTCTCGAAGGCCGACTATTGTTCTGAGCCTCACCGAAATGTCACATTTTTCTTGGTCTAGCGAGTCAAAGGTACTACAATCTCGGAGAAATCCTGAATAAATCTTTGATAATACCACGCTAAGCCTAAGAAGCTACGGATCTCAGATGCATTCTTCGGTATTTCCCATTGCATTACCACCTGAATCTTTGTTGGATGAACAGAAATACACTCTTGGTTGATGATATTCCACAAAACTATAATTCCCGCAGCCAGAAATCACACTTTTAGAACATGACATAAAGCCTTTTCATCCTCAGGGTCTCTAGAACCTCCCTCAAATGCTGCTCATGCTGCTCCTTAGTCTTAGAATAGAACAATATATGAACGCGGCTGGGGCATTGGTGAGCCCGCATGGCATCACCACAAACTCATAGTGAATGTACCGAGTCCTGAAAGTTCTCTACGGTATGTCCGCATCCCTAATCATCATTTGATGGTACCCTGATCGAAGATCAATCTTGGAAAACCAAGATGCACCATACAACTGATCGAACAAATCATCGATCCTCGGGAGCGGATAATGGTTTTTCACCGTTAGCTTGTTCAGCTCCCTTTAATCGATGCACATCCTATGTGACCTGTCTTTCTTTTTCACAAAATAAGATCAGTTCTCCTCATAGAGAACTGCTCAGACGAATAAACCCTTGGTCTAGCAGCTCCTGAAGCTGCGTAGAGCTAGCCGGTATGGTACCTTAGCTATCGGAGCGGCACCCGACACTAAATTAATGCGAAACTCTAATTAACTCTCCGGAGGCACCCTAGGCAACTCTTTAGGAAAGACTTCCCAAAAATGTCGTACAACTGGTACACTGTCCAAATCTCTCATGGTCTAAATCCTCATATCCGAGATATATGCCAAAAATCCGGAACAACGCTAACGAGGAAGTCTACTCGCCCTTGCAACCGAACAGAGGGTTGGCCCCTGCGAGGCCCACTCCCCATGAATAAATAGTTCACCCACCCTACTTTGGGTTCGAACTCTCACCAGCTGGTGATCGTAGTCTATCATGGCCCCATTGGCCCCCAACTAGTCCAACCTGTCACACCTCGCTAAAGCAGAAACACGGGGCATGGTAGTGCAAATGGTTTCATAGAAAAAATTAAAAGACAACACCATCCCTAGTATTGAAAATCATTACAAATTTACAATGAGTCTTAATAACTAGGAAAAATCCTATTTGAACAGAAAAGAACTTTTAGATATTTATTTGGGAATAAACCTTTTATGAACATATTTGAAAGCTTTTAACAACAAACTTTGATCATCTAGCATCTAATCTTGAAGATAATCACATGCATGTTGGTTTGAAGATATTTGAAAGCTTTTAACAACAATAATGTGTTTTATAACAATAAGTCACTGATGCGTTTTCGCATTATCAATGTATAAACAACTAGCAAACAATAACCATATCTCTAGGTTTAAAGATTATATGAGTTTATCATCTTGCGATCACTCGTTATACCTGTCATGAAGTGATACCAGCAAGCGCGGGTTTATTTGAATGCTCAAATCATATTTCATAAGCACTCATAAACTTTGTAGCAATTTTTTGCAATGTCTAAAAACTTTTAGACAATCTACAAACAAATTCATGACAATCTTACTTCATATCTACTTCCAACATATGAGCGATTGTGGACTGTTTGAATAATCTTATTATTTAGGAAGTCAAAACATGCAAAATAGAAACAATAGATAAATAATCAACACAAGATAGTAACCTTTCTTATAAATAACACACCTTTATTTAATCATCAAATTTTGAATGCAAAATTATATATTACAAGTTTCCTACCTATCTAATCTAAACTAATATCGTCCTTTAGCCTAACGGTCCTAGCGTGCAGCAAATGGTTGACCCTACTCAGTCCCTTCGTAAGGGTATCTGCTGGGTTATCTTTTGACGATACCCACTTCACAACGAGGAGTCCCTCTTCTACCCGATGTTTAATAAAATGGTATTTTATGTCGATATGTCGATATTTGCCATGATCCCTTGGTTCCTTGGTTAAGGCAACCGCTCCTTCATTATCACAGAAAATTTACTTGGGCTCCTTTATGGATGGCACAACTCCAAGGTCTCCAATGAAGCTCTTCAACCATATAGCCTCTTTCGATGCTTTGCTTTCCACAATGTACTCTGATTCGCACATTGAATCAACCACGGTCTCTTGCTTGGAACTTTTCCAAGTCACTGCTCCTCCGTTTAGGGTAAAGACCCAGCCCGAATGCGATCAGTAATTATCCCGATCTGTCTAAAAGCTAGCGTCACTGTACCCTCATACCCTTAAGTCATCACTCCCACCGAGGACTAGAAACCATTCCTTGGTCCTTCGTAGGTACTTAAGAATATTCTTGACAACAATCCAATGTGCTCTACCAGGGTTCCCTTGATATTTGTTGACCATGCTCAAAGCGAAGGCCACATCAAGGCAAGTACAAGTCATAGCGTACATGATAGAGCCAACTACGGAAGCGTAAGGTACTCGACTCATATCAACTATTTCTGCCTCTGTACTCAGGCATTGAGTCTTAGTCGACTTGGTATTGATTTGGATTGGCAACTCCCCTTTCTTGGAATTTTCCAAACTAAAACGCTTTAGTACCTTATCCAAGTATGTATCCTGACTGAGTCCTACCAGTCTCTTACGTTTGCTTCTTACTATCCTTATCCCCAGAATATATGCAGCCTCTCCAAGGTCCTTCATAGCGAAACACTTCCCAAGCCAGGACTTAACCTTCTGCAAGGTTGGGACGTCATTTCCTACGAGTAGTTTGTCATCGACATACAATACGAGGAACCTCACTATACTCCCATTGGCCTTGACATACACACAAGATTCATCTTCGCTTCGCAAAAAACCAAACTCTTTGACCTTCTCGTCAAATCAAAGATTCCATATCTGAGATGCTTGCTTTAATCCATAAATGTATTTACCAAGCTTACACACTCTATTAGGATGCTTCGCATCGACAAAACCCTCTGGCTAATTCAGCTAAACATCTTCAGCCAATTTTCCATTAAGAAAAACGGTTTTCACGTCCATCTGCCATATTTCATAATCATGAAACACAGCTATTGTGAGCATCACCATAATAGACTTTATCTTGGCAATTAGCGAGAATGTCTCATCATAGTCAACTCCAGGAGTTTGAGTAAACCCCTATGCAACCAATCGCGCTTTAAAAGTGTGCACATTCCTATCCATGTTTGTATTCTTCTTGAAGATCCACTTGCACCCGACTGTCTTACGAACCGGCACATTATCAACCAAATTCCAAACTTGGTTGTCATACATGGACTGAATCTTGTTGTCCATTGCCTCTTTCCACTTAGCAGACTCTGGGCCTGCTTTGGCTTCCTTGTAGCTGCTAGGTTCGTCCAAATTTAGTAGTGTACTATCATTAATAAATGTATCCCCTTCAGTAGTAATATGGAATCCATACAACTAGGGTGGAACACTAGCCCTACTGGAACGTCTAGGAGGTAAGGACTCGTCAACAGGTTCAACAGGAGTTTCCTCCTTAGGTTGAGTGCCAGTGTTAGAAGTTCCTTCATCGCTTTGCTCTTGAATCTCTTCAAGATCAATTTGCCTCCCACTGTCCTCTTGACTTATGAGTTCTCTTTCTCTAAAAACTCCTCTCCTCGCAACGAAGACAACATTGTCACTCCGTCTGTAGAAGAGATAGCCAAAGGACTTCTCACTACGAGGTTCGATCTTGTTGTGAGTCTCTCCTCATATGAAAGCCTCGCAACCCCAAACCTTGATATGTGCCAACGAGGGAGCTTTCCCTATCCACATCTCGTGAGGTGTTTTTTCGACCTTCTTGGTGGGAACTAAATTTAGGATATGGGAGACCATCTCTAAGGCGTACCCCCAGAAAGCTATCGGTAACAAAGCCTGACTCATCATAGAACGAACCATGTACAACAAGGTTCGATTACATCTCTCAGCCACACCATTCAATTATGGCGTTCTCGGAGGCGTCAACTGCAAAACGATTCCGCATTCCTTTAGATAGTCATGAAACTCAAGACTTAGGTACTCTCCTCCTCAGTCTGACCGAAGCATCTTCATTTTCCTGCCAAGCTGATTCTCCACTTCATTCTTAAACTCTTTGAACTTTTCAAAGGTTTCTGACTTTTGCTTGATGAAGTAGATATATCCATATCGGCTATAATCATCCGTAAAAGTTACGTAGAAGCGGCAAGCGTCCCTTGTGGTGGATCTAAAGGGCCCACACACATCGGTGTGTATGAGATCCAATAGTCCCTCACCCCTTTCACAAGTGCTAGTAAAGGGTGACTTGGTCATCTTCCCAAGTAAGCAAGATTCACACACGTCATCGTCCCTAAGGTCGAATAAATCTAAGACTCCATCCTTTTGGAGTTGGGCTATGCGTTTCTTGTTTACATGGCCAAAGCGACAATGCCACAAGCATGCTTTGTCCTAAGTATTGGACGAATCAATATTCAACACATCATTTCCCAAATTATCAACAAGTAACACAGATTCATAAATCCCATTACAAGATAATGCATTGAAATAAAAAAACACCATTAAAATAAACATTAATAGAACCATTACTATTATCAAATGAATATCTGAAACCTTGTTTATATAATCCATGAAAAGAAATGATGTTCCTTGCCAGATTTGGCGAATAGCAACAATTATTTAAATCTAATCCTAACCCATTACTCAACACTAAAGAATAAACTCCCACTCTGGTCACATGCGACGATCTGTTGTTTCCCATATTATGGTATATCTTCCCATGTTCCACCTCCCTACTTCTTCTTAGGCCCTACTAATTAGAACAAATGTGGAAACCACATCCTGTATCAAGAACCCATGAAGTAGCAAGTGACGAGTTGTTAGATTTAATAGAATGCATACCTGCATAGGTGGGCTTTATCTTCCCATCTCTAATGTCCTGCAAATATTTGGGGCAACTTTGTTTCTAGTGACCCTTCTCGTGGCAATAGAAGCACTCTGCTTCCTTAGGGTCAGAGGAAGGTTTAGCAGAACCTGCTTTGGTTCCACTAAAGGATGAACCATCACGGGATTTTCCCTTTTGGTCGCTCTTTGAAGGAGCCTTCCTCTTCTTTCCCTTCCTTTGGCCACATGCCAACACAGGAGCAGCCACATCAGGGGATGATGTAACAGATTTGTGCTTGAGGTTGCTCTCAGCAGTCCTCAACAGTCGTTGAAGCTTACTCAAGGAGACCTCCTCCTTATTCATGTGGTAGGTCATTCTGAACTGGTTGTAGCAGGAAGGAAAGGAGTGAAGGATGATGTCGATAGCCAAATCCTCATCAAACTTGACATTATGTTTGAGAAGACGATCAGCATACCTCTGCATTTTCTGCAAATGCGAGGTTAGGGATTCTCCACTCCCCATCTTGGTGGTGATCTTGTTAGTAATGATCTCATAGCGCTTTTGCCTCATGCTTTGGTGGTATCTGTCCAACAAATCTTGATGCATCTCATATGGATACATGTCCTCATAGGACTTTTGGAGTTCGAGGTTCATGGTGGCCAGCATGATGCAATGAACTTTCGTAACATCACGCTCGTGGGCCTCAAAGGCAGCCAACTCTTCAAGGGTTGATCTTTTCAAGTTTCTCATCGAGGACATATTCTTTGTCCTCGTAACGAGTAATCATACGAATGTATCTCATCCACTCGTTAAAATTCGACCCATCGAATGTCACCTTTTGGCATAGGTTCATTAGCGAGAATGACCCAGAAGCGTTGTCGTTTGCATTTGCGTTAGACATTTGAAATAGAAGGGCATAAAGTTTGATTAGAATGAATCCCCAATTAAACAACCAAATGAGAAATTAGGGATAGGATCCAACAACATTACTTACAACTTAGAAAAGGGATGCCATAATCTAAAAGTAAATAATTTGAAGGTAAGTGAATGGAGATTCGCTAATTTTAACCATGAAAAACGAAAAAGGAGGATTAACTTTTTAAATGTATTTGAAAACTCCTAGATCTTTGAAATTCACTGAACTTTTCAATGGCATGTTTAAATCTCGATATGCACTTCAAATTTGCAACTGGGATACCGAGGATCGCAAACAAGTGGTGAATAACCATGCGAACCAACATGGTGCACCAAATGTCTCTATCACCCAATCAATGTGCTAGTTAGTCACACACGCTTCATTGATTTATGATAAACATCGAGCCACCCTTCACCACAATGTCAATCCCAAATTATTGTGTCGATTAACCACACACGCTCCACTAACGTTTGACAAGGATGCAAAATGTAATTCCATGGAATAGCATCATTTTCACATTTTACCCTAAAGTAACTAAGATTGGGAAATTGTAAAACATTATAGTTACTTTGTAAATTCATTATACTTGTAATGAGGAATTAATTGCCCTATCCCATCCGTTCGGCTATTGACCCTCCACCAGTCAAGCAAGCGGTGGGTGTGAGTGTACACCCATTAAGCGTTTTATAGGCAGCAACCTTATACCCACCTTATAGACTGGCTTCGTGAATGAGGCCTACTAGCGATTAGACTAGCTTATTCTTATACATATATATTAATTAATTTTCTAATAATATAATAGTATAGGGTTGAATTTTAAACTTGTAAAGTTCTAAGGGTTTGAAGTTTAAATAATTCAAAATTAAAGTTTTAATCATAAAATTTAAATTTCAAAACTTGAGGACAAGTTTTGAACTTTTCAAAACACAAGGGACCAAATAAGAAATAATATAATTTAAACGATTAATTTTATGATTATCTATATTTGGCCTAATCCAATTTTAGTCACAACATAATTACCAAATAAATTAAATAATCCATATTTATCATATAAAGAAACTATTATTCAAAAGATTTGAAATTATCTTTTGTTTTCGTAAGGATAATCATTTGGATACAATAAAATTCAGATTTTATTATCAAAAAACGATTTTGGCATTTATACTATAGCAAAACAACAAGAAAATCCCGAGATATACTCTGTCTGACTCCCGAACTCGCCGAGTCAGTCCTGGACTCGCCGAGTCCAGATACTGACTCACCGAGTTGAGTCGGGCAGAGGCCATAAAAAAGTTTTTCAGTAGAAACACGACAATCACGTCACATACAATAGAAACCAGTGAAGGCTCTGATACCACTGATGAGTTTTATGCATAAGAACAATCCTATGTGCTCATACAAACCCTAATGCTTGGGTCTAGGTTTCTGTATTGTACATACAATGAATCCAAGACTTACAAACCCTAAACTATCATACATATTTCATAATTTAACATATAGAATCAAATCTAGATGTTTACCTCTTCAATGGATGCTTGAATCTTCTTTCTCGGAGCTTAGAGTCACAATTATAACTCCTCCAATGGCTTACATACACCACATGCAAGAAGGCAACTATGAGAGAGGGGGGAGGATGCTTATTTTCGGTCTAGGGTTTCTCTTGGAAAGCAAGTGGCCGAAAATTGAAGTCTAGGGGTCTTATTTATACTGTAGGTTGCTAGGGTTTCAGTCTAAACCCTAACGGACAACTTAGTCACCAAGCAGCCTAAGGAACCTTCTGGATTAGGGCCTTGGACGAAAATATGATGATCCCTCATCATAATTTCGTTCCCCCTTAGTCTATTAGGTTTCGCAGCCCAAAACTCAACTATCATACATTTGACAATTTATGCCCCTTTATTTAATTAATCTCTTTTAGTCACTGAATTAATTCCTAATTAATTTATGACTAATACTAATTAAGTAAATATGATTTCTCCTTTAATATATTATTCTTATAATACATTAATAAATTGTATTATCCTTTCTCTCTCATCAAATTACCTTGTCAAGTTGCTTTAGTGAAGGCAACCCAAAAGGACCATGCATAACCGGGTCCAGTACATACCAAATATAGTTACGGGCTTAGACACTAATTCAACAGTGTCATCATCATACTGCACTGTAATACCATAAGATTGAATGATCAAGATATTCAAAAAGGGAATCCATCAAAACATAACTTAAATCAATCATAATAAGTTTCCCTATGCATGCGAATTATACACATAACAGAATCAAATAGACTTTCAAATAACAAACTCTACCCTAGGATCACAACCAAACGAGGAACTAGAAATAAGGCCAAATCTATTTTTCCGAGGCTATAAGACCCTAACCGTATACAATTTTGAAATCATACACATAGCAAGATCCATACGATTATCACATCTCAAATATCATAATAGCATGGCTAACATACTGGGGAAAATAATTACTTGAGCTTGGCTGATTACGTGCATTGCACTCTCCCTTTTTCTTATGAGACATTGGTTTAAGAAGTTTTTAACTTTGATTTTTTGAAAACAATTTTACCATTTCCTTAGTTTGAGTGCTGACACACCCAAGATTGTGTCCAGATCCCTCAAACCAAGGCTCTGATACCAACTTGTAACAACCCAGAATCTCAATAAAAATATCATTAATAATTAAGAAATTTATTTCCATAAGTTATAAAATTCCAATCACATTTGTTTTCAAAATCCATAACATCAGATAAATTATTCATAAAATCAGAGTGTCCCCAAACAAAACACCAGAGAGTGCATGATGCACCATCACACTGGAGCGATGTCCTTAGATCTTGAAGTACCTGATACAAGCAACAAACTGTAAGCTAATTCTTAGTGAGTTCCTTAGAGAATACTCCACATAATCCACATAATCATATAATCCATATCAATCACATAACCTATGCATACAAACATATAAGGATGCCCTGGAAACCATCCAGGGTCTTACTCCGAGTGCCATGAGAACTCACACATGGTCTTAGACCAATGCCTCATGAACCCCCCGATGTCTTGAATAAGTATTCCATAGAAACCCTCCAAGGTCTTACACCCTAGTGCTTCAGGAACCCCCGAGGTCTTTACTTAGGATGCCATGGAAACCCTCCAAGGTCTTACAACCAAGTGCCTCGGGAACCCCTAGAGGCCATTCATGCAAGCATCACAAAAAACTAACAACATAACACATATCATATAACCAACTAGTATGCCACATATTACTACATCAACTAGTGTACCACATGTCACAAAATGGGTCAGCATTGGTGCCTTCGACCCATTGGTATGCTAAGGAGACTCACCTTTGTATGCTGAACTCGAAAGTTGCTAGCTTAACAGTCCAAAACCACCCGTGCTGAAAAATAATGCCATTAACCCGAAATTAGGATTAAGTACAATCTAATTAAGGAGGCCAATTACCTAAGCCCAAATCCTTCTATAATGGCCCAAGAGTCTTTCATTTGCTAATAGGCCCAAAGTCCATGTCCAAAGCTATTAATGGGCCACATGACCTAATAAGCCCCAACCAAAATAACCATGGCCCAAAATAGATAAATCGGACCTCCAACCAAAAACATGACCAGACCCTCAAACAGATTAAGACCCAAAGGGATTACAAGCCTAAAACAAGCCCAAACCCATCTGATTGCGTACGCTTTGCGTATTAGTCCTGTACGCTCAACGTACATGCTCCTTTACCCTTACGTGCTTCGTACATGCTACTACGTGCGACGTACTATCTAGGCATGCATAAATCACCATTAAGCTCTTAATGCTTGGGATATTAACGTCAAGCTTTTGATCTAAGTCCATTAAGACGTTCTAAGGGATAAAGTTGGCTACTTTATGCCCTTTCATGCTCCATATGTTCCCAGCAACCCCTTATAATCCATTAAGACCTTTCCAAAGGTCTTAACTCATGCATGAGATCAAAACGTCCATCAAGACTGCATTTTTATGGTACGAATGAACTAAGGGCCTCAGATCTACTATTCCTAAGCTCTGGAGCTGCTCAAACTCCCAAGAGATGATCCATGAACACAAATGGGACAATAAAGCAAACCCTAGCTCAATCTAATGAATAAGATGGCATGATTAAAACTTTATACCTCTAGAAGCTCTTCAAGGTGAACTAGATGCAGGATCTTGAAGCTCAAAACCACCCCAAATTTGCTTACTATCTTCTTCTTCTTGAATGATCTCTAAAATGGTCACAAATACAACCTTTAAGCTTAAGAACACTCTCAAAAGGAAAAATTGGGGTAAAAGGGCGAAATGAGGTTATGTAGGCTGATTAGGGTTTAGTCCAATAGGCTTAAGGATGTTTAAATAGGTGTCAAGTCCGAGAATTAGGGTTTTGGTCTTCTGTCTCGTACGCCCCGCGTACCTTTAGGTAGGCCCCGCGTACGCGACCACCCTCCGAGGTCATTCATCCTTAGTACGCTAAGCGAACTTCTAGAGTAACAACCGCGTAGTAAGGGACCATTATGCTATATTTTTCATTTCAAGGGTTAAAATGGTAATTATTAGATTTTGAGTGTTACACCATGTTTTGTCAATTGGTCATTAATCGGGTGTATTTCGTGTAGCGAGTTCCAATGTGTTTGGTTATTATTTTTTTTATGGTATGAGCGGTGTTTGTGTCTTAGTGAGACGTTGGGCTCAAGTGTTGTTGTTGTTAGGAGGAGAGAGGCAGCGAGAAGATGATTATGGTAGTTGAATGAGTGGATCTAGTCATCAGAACGTCAGAGGACTTTCATATTTTCTCAGGTTGCAGTCAATAGATTTAGGGATTCTTCAAGGATGGTGTTGGGATGAAGATTCGTCAGTTGGGGCAAGTGTTATGATCTTCCATCGCCAGCATAAGGAAGAAAAGAATTGGTATGGTATATGGGAGGTAATTTGGATTATCTAATTGGTTAAGATTTCAAAAGTATCCTTTAGAATTTCAAGAGTAGGGTGATTATTGAGTTCGACTAACAATGGAACCCTAGTATTGTTTAGCGCAGGGTATGGGAGGTTTGTGCTATTTTAGGGAGATGGATCTGAGATCCTTGGGGATTAAGAGGTGAGAGAGATATGTTAAGTCCAAGTGGGGGAGAAGTATGTGGCTGTTCAGATCGAGGTTTGTGTTGATACGAGTTTAGGAACCTCCCAGCCGTAGGTCGGCATCTCCATTGTTATTATAGTTGTTGTGTAATTTGAATGTGTAACCGATTTTGTGGTAGGTTGTAATGGTTAGTTCAGGATGCATGGCACTTGGATATTAAGACTACGATGAGATCGTTGCATTCATTAGTTCGAGGCAGACAATTATTAGAAATGGTCAACGTGATGCAGAGTTAGTTGGTGCTTTGGGTATGTCGGTCAGGATTGTCAAGAATTATTCTCTTTTATAGGTTGTGGACCATCAAGGTCCAAGGTGTAGTGGAACCTGAGTGGCTCTTGATTGGTGGCACCGTGAGTGAGGCCCGTGTGGTTATCGATATTCAGAATCAGACCTGGTAGAGCTCGTTAAGTCAATGTTTTGAATCTTGAGTGAAGGATCACATGAGTGATCAGTGTATGATGCATAGGGGTTTTAGGCTGAATGGCCTTGTTTTTTGGACTCTTCGAAACATGGTGGTTGGACCAGGTGCGAGACTGGTAGTTTCTAGGATTGATTTGAGGGTATTTATTTATCCGTCAAGGGAGTGGTGTTAGGAATCGGAAAGTTGTGGTGGGTTACGCAAATGACGACTCGTGGAACTCAGGTATGAGTGGATTATCAAGTTAGTTTTGGTTAAGATCCCGAGTCGGAGTTCTCGTGTGTTAAGTACATTACTTTTGTTTCTGCAAGATAATATTTGGGGTGTCTATATGCCAGGGGAGTTAATTGCTAGGTTCAAAGGTAATAAATGGGTTTGTTTTGATATTAGCTTCAGCCATTAGGATGTGTGTTGGGCTGGTTCTATATGTGATAGATCCATAGCATGATTGAAATAAGGAAGGGATCGGTTGTTGGAGACCAGGACTTGCTCGTCGGACTTCTTTTCAAGAGGCGCGTAGGTCTACCATGTATGTGCTTTTTGGCAGTTGGCAGACAATTTGTGGCTACGAGGTCCTAGTTGTTTTTAAGGAAAGCAGCTATGTGGCAGCAAGATGAGTTGGAGTGGTTTCAACGTTTTAGGATTCATGTGTGTAGTCATTTGTTATTCGGTAAAAATGCTAAGTCACTTGCAGGAGATTAAATAATACCAGAGTGGTTGGTTTGACCTTGTTGCGCAGCTCTCGTCAGAGTCTAACCGTTGCAGGGATGAATCTTTTACTCGAAAGATTATCTGAGCCTTTTGGAAAGTAGAAGTATTCTGCAGCTGTTTATGGTTAGTGGCTTTATTTTCGTAGCTTTCAACGAGATGATCAGGGTTCGAAGTGTTATGCTTGGTCTATTATTCGATGAGGTTGGCTTGGTAATGTATGAGCATAGGCGGTCTATTCGGAAGTCAGACAATAAAAGACCTTAGGCCTTAGAAAGGTAGAGGTGGTTTTGCAGGGGCTAAAGGTTTTTTGTTTTAGATAGCAGTTTCGGTTGTTATGGGAAGGTCGTATTATGCGCAAAATTTTTGGTTGTGTTCCTTAGGTTGTTCGTTTTTTCATGAGTGTTAGTAAGGAGCAATTTCGAGGACGAAATCTAAATTAAGTGGGGGAGAGTTGTAACATCTTGTTTTGAATTATTCAATTTTTAGGATGGAGATCAAGGACCGAGTATTATCAAGTTTTAGATCCTTGGGAATTCGGTTTTGGACCTAATTGGAATTGGTTAATGTATTTTGGTTGCTCGGGATTTTATCGGAAGTGGACTTTAGTTCGGGATATGTTACGTCAAGTACGAGTTGATAATGGAGTCGAGCGTCTCGATACCTTTCTATGGATATATGAATGGTCGAGGTCGGGTTTGTATTGAGTGGGTTATAGCCTTTGGAAGAATTAAGGTTTTGGGGGAAAACCTAAGTACATGGGGCGTACCAAGGTGGTACGCAGGGCGTACCAAGGAAAAATAGTTACACGATGCGTAACTGGGTGGAACTCAGGGCGCAGATGGCTTGTGAGTACGCCTGTCATACTAAGGGGTACGTGGGGCATACTCACTTCAGAGTAAAACCATAATTTCATGTCTTGTACCCTATGTAATTTAACCCTAACCCAATCAGCCTATATAGCCTTTGTTCGTCTTAACACACTAGTTTTGCATGGAAGTGTGAGATTTGAGCTTAAAAGTATGTTTGGTGTCCTTTCTTAAGGGTCTTCAAGAAGAAGAAGTCGGTGTTCAAGTTTGGATCATGGAAAGAGGTTTTGGATCCTGCATCTAGAGCCAGCTGGAGAGCTTTTGAAGGAAAAAAGCTTGTATCTTGCCTATCCTCCTTGCTAGTTGAGTTAGGGTTTTCTAGAGTCCATTTGTGAGTCCATAAACATCTCTTGTGAGTTTGGGAAACTCCAGAGGTTAGGAAGGATAGCTTTGGGACTCTTGGAGTTCTTTATGGTATCAAAATGCAGTCTTGATGTATTTTATGGTTTCATGAATGAGTTAAGACCTTTCGAATTGTCTTAATGAGGAAGAATGAGTTGTCTGGACTTTTCATAACATGCAAAGGCATACAATTGCCACCTTTATGCCTTAGAATCATTTAATCAACCAAGAACTAGAATTTGAGTGTTGAGCCTGCATGCATTAACCACCTAACGGATTTTGTGCATGAGTTGTTTATACGTCGGGCGTACTATGTAATACGCTGCACGTACAACCCTTTTCCTAGTAGGCTAAGCGTACATAAGTGGTACATTGGGCATATGCTCCCAGGAAGACTTGGGCCTTAGTGGACTTTAAAACTTTGGGCCCTAATGGTTTTGGGCCTGGACTTGCTGGTGTTAGGACCTGAAAGTATCTTTGGACCAATGTTGATATGGTGAGGCCTATTGTGCCTTGTGGCCCAATATAGAAATGGACTTCACACTTGTGGGCCTCAAGTTGGGCCATTTCATAGACTATGTTGATGTGGACCTTCATGGGCCAATTGGAAATAGTTTTATAGACTAAGGAAATTATTGAGGCCTTAGGATCAGGCCCATTGGAAAGGTCTAGGACAAATTTGCAAAAATTGGTCCATCAGTGGGCTATATATGGGTGTTGATGATTATGGGTTAATGGGACATCAGAATGCCAAGTGTTTGGAATAGAAAGAATGGTTGGGCCTTAATTATGGCCCATGTAGAGGTTTGGACCCAATTTGGAAAATCGGGCCATTGGTTGATTAATTGGCCTTTGGGCCTTTTAGATTATATTTTGGGCCATAGTTTTGGACATGGATAGGTTGGGGGTAAAATGGTTTTTGTTACAACCCAAAATTTCCATTATGTTCAAACATATCCAGTCAATAGAAGTCAGAACAATACGGCCAATTTTCAAACTTTTTGGATTAAGTTTGAGTATTTTAGGATTAACACTTTAGGAGATATCAAGAGAGAGGGTGCCCTAGGGTTTATTGTGCAACAATAAAGTCCCGACACATCAGAAAATTGGATTTTACGGCCTAAACAATGGTGTTTACGGCCACAAACACTAAGGAAGGGGGTATATAAGTGACACTTAGTCTTTTAAATCACTTTTCAACCTTTCCAAGAGTAAACCCCCAAACTCTCTCAAGTATCATCCCAGTTTTCTTCGAGATCTTCAATCTAGGAAGTGTTTCTAGCCCTTTCAAGTTAGTATATCACCTAATCTAGTGTTTTAACACACATCCATCCGTGAAAATGTTCCAAAAGGTTGATTCTTCAAGTTCACCAAGAACACCAAGAACACACACTAGTGTTCTTGGACTTTTGGCTCATTTCAAGCTTCTATATTGTATGTACTCATATCCTAGAGCCTTACAAGCTTTGTTACACTTCTAAACACCAAGAAAACACCCAAGAAACCAAGGATCAAGGGTGTTCACGGTCCAAGAACATCTTGGGCCGTAAACCCAAATTTTGGTGCCAAAGTGTGCCTTATCCTTTCATAAGCCTTGGAAACTAGCCTAGACTATTACCTTGAAGTGTTTAAGACTTGAAAACATCAAAATACCATGGTCCATAGGATTTTACGGCAGCAAACACATGGAGAAATGGTCCATGGGCCGAAAACTCCATTTAGGAGTGAATTGTTGCCCTAATCACTTCCTAAGGCTTAGACTTGGAGTTAGGATGCTTCAAAATGACTTCTAGGACTTCAAATCAACAAATGGTCAAATGATTATGAGCTTACAGTCATAAACTCAAGGGTTTACGACCGTAAAATCAATGAGTTATGGTCATTAAGGAGTAAACTCATGAAAGGGGTTCTGTTAAACCCTAAACTCAATGGCCTTGTCCTACAACACTTAGACGCACTCCTTAGCACTTATAACACCTATATAAAGTGTTTATCATGTCCTAGGATGTCTTAAATTTGTTAATTAGTTGTTTAAAGACTAATTGGATACATATATGTACTCTTATATGTTAACTGGGATCCTTGAGTGTGTACAAGTCTTCACTTGACACTTAGCATCCTACATCAGTCAATACATCCAAACCATCAACTACAGGTGAGTTCATACCCCTTAATCAATGTTTTAAATGTTTTTAAATGCTTTTATGGGGGATTACAAGTTAAGTCATGCTAGTTATTATATCAATCACATGTGATTAATAACCAGCATACCACTGGATTTATTACACTTCTAGCTGTTTTATCAAATAGATTACTTCAGATAGCTTTCTAAAACATTTTTACTTGTTTAAAACTCTTTATTAAACAATATTATGTTCTGTATGTTTTCTTTCAAACTCAGTTATACTTTGTTATCAAAAGAATTACTTTCGAAATGCTTCATAAAATGACATCAAGTCATTATTATTCATTTATTGTTAAAAACCCTTAAATGTTTTACAAAACTTCTTTTATACTTTTAAATTGTTAAAAGCATGCTTGTATATGTATAGTTATATAAGTAATGCTTGAAGGACTTAGGAAGGCTAGCTCGCCTTATTTCCTTTTCCTCGTTGGGATGTGGCTTTAGGGTATCGGTTATCCGTCCGAAGGCCGTTCAACTATTAGTTATACATCATGTATACATATATAGACATAAAAGTACCCTCAGTCAGTTCAGTATCTTTGGCTAGCAAAGGTATATCTTCGTTATACTTGTACCTTACTAGTAACTATTATAGGTATAGTTAGGAGATACTACTTAACATTCCAAGTAGAAGGAATACACCAGAGTCAGTTTATTCATGAGTCTATACTAAATGCTATATGAAGGGATACACTTACATGGATAAACTTACATGGATACTTTTACATAGATACCTTGTTAAAAGCATGCATGTATATGTATAGTTATATAAGTAATGTTTAAAGGACTTAGGAAGGCTAACTCGCTTTATTTCCTTTTCCTCGTTGGGATGTGGTCTGGTGGGTATCGAGTATCCGTCCGAAGATCGTTTAGATATTTAGTTATATATCATGTGTACATATAAGGACATAATAGTTCTAATCAGTTAGTTCAGTACCTTTGGGTTGCAAAGGTATACGTTCATATATCTTTAGTAAGCTATTATAGGTATAGTTTGGGCTTATATATGATTTGGTAATAAATATGGATTTCGACCTAGCGATTTGTTGCGGAAGTCACCTTTAGTTCCAAACATAGAATAGGGACTACCAATCATATTATTAGTTACTTACAACGGGTCTTGTGAGAAGACTACTTACTTACAGCGGGTCTCGTGAGAAGACTACTTACTTACAACGGGTCTTGTGAGAAGGCTACTAACTTGCTTACTTTATTTCACTTATGTCTTGGTAGAAGACTACTTTCAAAACAGTCTAGTTTTGGTAGAAGATTACCTTTTTATACTAGTAGGAAATATGGGATTTTCTAGGAAATTCAAATGTTTACACTTTTACTTATAAGACTTTTCATTAATACTTATATAAATAATGACATTAAATACTTATGAATTCATCAGCTTTAAAGCTGATACTCGCTTTCAAAACAACTTGTATTCTCAGGTCACAATTAGACAGGTACCGATGCAAGGTTTAGAGAAGATGGAGCATTCAAGACTCGTGTTTTATTTCGAGTATTCTTTATGTTGTTATTACCATGAAAGAATACACATGTATGTAAAATTATACTGTTAATGCAATGGATGATGTTGTTGCTTGTTTACTACTTTACATTGTTGTGATACATTACATGACGTCGTCCGCCCCAGAATGTTTCCACCATTCCGGTTTTGGGGTGTGACAGTTTTTTTCACTAGGTATGAAGTTTTAGTTATGGATTTGAACCCAATTTCTATTTGGGTGTCATTTGGAGTTGTTAGCTCGGGAAGTTGTCAGGGCAGCCGCTATGGATTTCTTTCAGGAAGATTCTGCATTCGAGGTGAGTCTTCTCACTATATCCATATGTCAAAGGCACCAATGCCGTCCCATGATGTATGATGTGGTATGTTACTTGTTTCTTTGATATGTGGTATGCTAGTTGTCTTTTTGATACTTGCATGGAAGACCCCTAGGGAGCCCGTGGCATTTCGATATCAGACCATGTGAGGGAGTCCATGGCATTCCAGGTAAAGACCATGGGGGAGCCCATGCCATATCTGATAAATACCATGGGGGTAGCCTATGGCAAGTATATGTATGTTGTATGAGAGTCTGTGGTTAGAAGTTTTATGTTATATTGGGGAACTCATTAAGCTTTGCGCTTACTATTTTCAGTTTATGTTTCAGGTACTCTGGTTTTCAATTGGTGTGACAACCCGAAATTTCTATCTTGTACAAACCCCACATTTCAATCAAAGTCAAGCTTGCTTATGCTAACTTTTAGCACTTTTGGAGTCCGTTTGGGTGTTTTTATCTTAAATACATCAAAGGAATAAGTGAAAGGAAGTATCCTATAGGTTTATTGAGTAACAATCAATCATTAATTCCCCTTTAAATGGTGTTTACGACCAAACTTCATGAGTTTGGGCCGTAAACTCCACCATGGCCATGAACTCATTCTAAAAGCATGAGTTTACATCATTTTTCCACCATTCCTTGCTTTCAAGTTCAAGAACCTCCAATTCTCTCTCAAGTATCATAAGATCTTCATTCCAATCTTCCAAAAATGTAAGCATTTCTTCTCTTGATTTGTTGTGACAACTCCTTTTCTAGTGGTTATACATGATTTCATCCATGAAATCCTTTCTTTTTCCTAGATCTTCAAGTGTTCTTCATTTCACCAAGAACACCAAGAACACACACTAGTGTTCTTGAGCCTTAAACACCCTAACAAGCTTCTACATTGTAAGTACTCTTACCTTAGCATGTTTTAATGCTTGAATCACTTAGTTTACCCTTTGAAATCATCAAAAACTCAAGAACACATGGTGTTGACGGCCAAGGAAATCTCCTTGGGCCGTAAACACTCATATGTGGTGCATTTGTGCCACCACTCCTTCCTACGGCTTAGAACTTGGTCTAGAACACTTCCAAATTGAACTATAGGACCTTAAACACAAAATGGTATTAGTTACCATGAGTTTATGTCCGTAAACTCATTGGGCCATAAGCTCATGGGCCGTAAACTCATGTGGTAATTACCATGGGCCATAAACTCAATGGTACACCCCTGCAACCCTTGGATGCAACCCCTTTGGTTCTTAACACTTGAATCAAAGTGTTTTCCATGTTCTAGGGTGTCTATACTTGCTAAATTAGTTGTTTAATCAATAATTAGATACAAATATGTATCATTATATGTTAACTAGGATCCGTGTGTGTGTTCAAGTCTTCATTTTGCACCTAGCATCCTATTCAGAAGTTTCAACCAAACTACTAACTATAGGTGCATTCATACCCCTTAATTAACCTTTTAAATATTTTAAATGCTTTTATGGGGGAGGGGGATACAAGTTGAATCATCATAGTTATAATATCAATCACATGTGATTTATAACTATCAAAGAAGTGGATTTACTATACTTTTAACTGTTTTGTGAACAAAACTACTTCCAAATGATTATCAAACCCTTTTACATATTAATCTCTTTATAAAACTTAACCTTGATTCCAAACCTACTTTCAATTCTTTAAACTTATATATTCTCAAAACCATATCCAGTACATATATAGTTATATAAATAAGGTTTGAGGGAGTTAGGACTAATAACTCGCTTTAATTCGTGTTCCTTGTTTGGTTGCGGACTTAGGGTACTCAATTGTTTTTCCGAGTGTCGTTTGATCCTTAGTTATATATTATGTATGTATGTATAGATATAAAGCTTTTACCTCAGTTCCATCACCTTTGTGTAACAAAGTTGTATAAACTTACTAAGTCATTCAAACAACATTTCTAGTAAACTATAATATGTATAGTTTAGAAGTATACTACTTACTATTTTCTAGTACAATGAAACATACAAAGAGTCAGTTCACACATGAGTCGATACATACTATAAAGAGAATCAGAGAGAACATACTACACACTAGACGGAGAGAGCTTACACTAGTTCATACAATACATACACACTATATACTATACAAAAGAACATACTATAATGAGAATCAGAGAGAACATACAATACTCTAGTACATACAATAAATGTACAAGTATACTATAACATAAATGTGAACAACTGTTTCGGGGCATGGCATCACCTGCCATGGCTCGGTTTGTATCTAGATTCTCCTGGAGGGAGAGCGTGAATTTGTGTATAGATCTATACTGGATTGACCATCCTACACCTTGCAGCTAGCTACAGTGGGATCTGCAGGTGTTCGGGTGACAAATGTCATTACTGTTCGACATATTACAACGTCGTGATAATACTAGTCAACAAGTATGGTTGCAATTATATCACATTATTCCTTAATTAACAATTGGTTTAAGTTAGTTAGTATAATAGTAGTTACTGCAAGATAGTACTACAGTACTTCATTATTTTCCCCATTACATTTACTTAGTGATATTCACACAAACAAATATGCACTAACTATATTTTATTAATGATAGTCACATTTGGGAGGAATACTAACTTTTACAATGAACAAACATACAACATATTTGATGCCTTCGTAGAAGGCTACTTTTAGTAGAAAATATAGGATTTTCTAGGAGATACAAACATTTACTACAAAGATTTACAAACTTATAGATTTAAACACTTACAAACATTTTCATACAAACAATGACACTACAATACATATGAACTCACCAGCTTTAAAGCTGATAAAATCTTTCAAAATAACTTGTATTCTCAGGTCATCTATAGACAGGTACCGAGGCCAGCTTTTGACAAGATGGAGCACATTCAAGACTCATATTTTTTTTTGATTCATATATTGGTGTCTTATAAACTATACAGAACACACTTGTATTAAAATACAATGTTAATGCAATAGATGATGTTGTCTGTTTGTTTACTATTATTCTGTGTTGTGATACTATACATGACGTCCTCCACTCCAGAACGTTTCCACTGTTCCGATTTTGGAGTGTCATAATTGGCAAGGCTCAGGATGATTGCAAAGCACCAACCACATGTTTCTTTTTTCTTTGAAGTACTCTGATTTGGCATTTCTATGTTAAGAATTAATTAACCCTGGTTTTATGGGAAGGACGTGTTCTAACGATTTATTAATCTAAAAAAAAATTTTTATGTCTTGATTTTTGGGGCGTTACATAAAATATAATATTTATAGGACATGTGTGCAAAAAAATTCTTTGTAGTCACGTTTGCCTCAATAACTCAGTTAATCCTACTTCAATTCACCGACTTTATTAATCTGTGGAAGGTACCTTATTTATCATATAAAACCATATTATTTACTTGGTTTAAGGTATAATTATAGTATAACTATGGATTTAGTACGTGCAATAACTATATTTTGTCTTATTAAGTTAAAGTATTCTGCTTTCCCATCCATGTTCAGTGGTTAAGTCATATATCATAGACGATAACTCCCATGAGTATATTTCAATGGATTTAAAAAGAAGACAAATATCAATGAAACTTTATCTATAGTAGTTTTGTTTTCTATTCATCACCAATATTTCTCTATATTGCATGAATCATCAAGGAAAGTTGTTGTCTTTCTGATTTGTACAACATTCATAGGCATTTATTAAAACCATCCCATTTATTTATAAAAGTTTTATTGACTACTATTTTCTATGTATTACATTACTACTTAACTTATTTGCATTTACTTCATAACTTATGCTTGTCACTTCAATATTTTCATATGATTCATTTGAAACACATATTCCTATATATTTATAGATATTTACATACTTGTTACTCTTTTACGCATGCATACAACTATATAGTTATTCATTTTCTAATTGGATACATATATGTACTCCTATATGTTAACTAGGATCCTTGAGTGTGTACAAGTCTTCACTTGACACTTAGCATCCTACATCAGTCAATACATCCAAACCATCAACTACAAGTGAGTTCATACCCCTTAATCAGTGTTTTAAATGTTTTTAAATGCTTTTATGGGGGGGGGGGGGAATACAAGTTAAGTCATGCTAGTTATTATATCAATCACATGTGATTAATAACCAGCATACCACTGGATTTACTACACTTTTAGTTGTTTTATCAAACTGATTACTTCAGATAGCTTTCTAAAACATTTTTACTTGTTTAAAACTCTTTATTAAACTATATTATGTTCTGTATGTTTCCTTTCAAACTCAGTTATACTTTGTTATCAAAAGAATTACTTTCGAAATGCTTTATAAAATGACATCTAGTCATTATTATTCATTTATTGTTCAAAACCCTTAAATGTTTTACAAAACTTCTTTTATACTTTTAAATTTTTAAAAGCATGCCTATATATGTATATTTATATAAGTAATGCTTGAAGGACTTAGGAAGGCTAGCTCGCCTTATTTCCTTTTCCTCTTTGGGATGTGGCTTTAGGGTATCGGTTATCCGTCCGAAGGCCGTTCAACTATTAGTTATACATCATGTATACATATATAGACATAAAAGTACCCTCAGTCAGTTCAGTACCTTTGGCTAGCAAAGGTATATCTTCGTTATACTTGTACCTTACTAGAAACTATTATATGTATAGTTAGGAGATACTACTTACCATTCCAAGTAGAAGGAATACACCAGAGTCAGTTTATTCATGAGTCTATACTAAATGCTATATGAAGGGATACACTTACATGGATACTTTTACATAGATACCTTGTTAAAAGCATGCATGTATATGTATAGTTATATAAGTAATGTTTAAAGGACTTAGGAAGGCTAACTCGCTTTATTTCCTTTTCCTCGTTGGGATGTGGTCTGGTGGGTATCGAGTATCCGTCCGAAGATCGTTTAGATATTTAGTTATATATCATGTGTACATATAAGGACATAATAGTTCTAATCAGTTAGTTTAGTACCTTTGGGTAGCAAAGGTATACGTTCATATATCCCTAGTAAGCTATTATAGGTATAGTTTGGGCTTATATATGATTTGGTAATAAATATGGATTTCGACCTAGCGATTTGTTGCGGAAGTCACCTTTAGTTCCAAACGTAGAATAGGGACTACCAATCATATTATTAGTTACTTACAGCGGGTCTTGTGAGAAGACTACTTACTTACAATGGGTCTCGTGAGAAGACTACTTACTTACAACGGGTCTTGTGAGAAGGCTACTAACTTGCTTACTTTCTTTCACTTAAGTCTTGGTAGAAGACTACTTTCAAAACAGTCTAGTTTTGGTGGAAGACTACCTTTTTATACTAGTAGGAAATATGGGATTTTCTAGGAAATTCAAATGTTTACACTTTTACTTAGAAGACTTTTCATTAATACTTATATAAATAACGACATAAAATACTTATGTATTCACCAGCTTTAAAGGTGATACTCGCTTTCAAAACAACTTGTATTCTCAGGTCACAATTAGACAGGTACGATGCAAGGTTTAGAGAAGACGGAGCAGTCAAGACTCGTATTTTATTTTGAGTATTCATTATGTTGTTATTACCATGAAAGAATACACTTGTAAGTAAAATTATACTGTTAATGCAATGGATGATGTTGTTGCTTGTTTACTACTATACATTGTTGTGATACATTACTTGACGTCCTCCGCCCCAGAATGTTTCCACCGTTCCGGTTTTGGGGTGTGACAGTTTTTTTTCACTAGGTATGAAGTTTTAGTTATGGATTTGAACCCAATTTCTATTTGGGTGTCATTTGGAATTGTTAGCTCAGGAAGTTTTTAGGGCAGCCGCTATGGATTTCTTTCAGGAAGATTCTGCATTCGAGGTGAGTCTTCTCACTATATCCATATGTCAAAGGCACCAATGTTGTCCCATGATGTATGATGTGGTATGTTACTTGTTTCTTTGATATGTTGTATGCTAGTTGTCTTTGTGATACTTGAATGGAAGACCCCGGGGGGAGCCCGTGGCATTTCAATATCAGACCATGTGAGGGAGTCCATGGCATTCCAGGTAAAGACCATGGGGGAGCCCATGCCATATCTGATAAATACCATGGGGGTAGCCTATGGCAAGTATATGTATGTTGTATGAGAGTCTGTGGTTAGAAGTTTTATGTTATATTGGGGAACTCACTAAGCTTTGCGCTTACTATTTTCAGTTTATGTTTCAGGTACTCTGGTTTTCAATTGGTGTGACAGCCCGAAATTTCTATCTTGTACAAATCCCACATTTCAATCAAAGTGAAGCTTGCTTCTTCTAACGTTTAGCACTTTTGGAGTCCATTTGGGTGTTTTTATCTTAAATACATCAAATGAATAAGTGAAAGGAAGTATCCTATAGGTTTATTGAGCAACAATCAATCATTAACTCCCCTTTAAATGGTGTTTACGACCAAACTTCATGTGTTTGGGCCGTAAACTCCACCATGGCCATGAACTCATTCTAAAAGCATGAGTTTACATCATTTTTCCACCATTCCTTGCTTTCAAGTTGAAGAACCTCCAATTCTCTCTCAAGTATCATAAAATCTTCATTCCAATCTGCCAAAAATGTAAGCATTTCTTCTCTTGATTTGTTGTGACAACTCCTTTTCTAGTGGTTATACAAGATTTTCATCCATGAAATCCTTTCTTTTTCCTAGATCTTCAAGTGTTCTTCATTTCACCAAGAACACACACTAGTGTTCTTGAGCCTTAAACACCCTAACAGGCTTCTACATTGTAAGTACTCTTACCTTAGCTTGTTTTAATGATTGAATCACTTAGTTTACCCTTTGAAATCATCAAAAACTCAAGAACACATGGTGTTGACGGCCAAGGAAATCTCCTTGGGCCGTAAACACTCATAAGTGGTGCATTTGTGCCACCACTCCTTCCTAAGGCTTAGAACTTGGTCTAGAACACTTCCAAATTAAACTATAGGACCTTAAACACAAAATGGTATTAGTTACCATGAGTTTATGTCCGTAAAATCATTGGGCCATAAGCTCATGGGCCGTAAACTCATGTGGTAATTACCATGGGCCATAAACTCAATGGTACACCCCTGCAACCCTTGGATGCAACCCCTTTGGTACTTAACACTTGAATCAAAGTGTTTTCCCTGTTCTAGGGTGTCTATACTTGCTAAATTAGTTGTTTAATCACTAATTAGATACATATATGTATCATTACATGTTAACTAGGATACGTGTGTGTGTTCAAGTCTTCACTTTGCACCTTGCATCCTATTCAGAAGTTTCATCCAAACCACTCACTATAGGTGCATTCATACCCCTTAATTAACCTTTTAAATGTTTTAAATTCTTTTATGGGGGGGGGGAATACAAGTTGAATCATCATAGTTATAATATCAATCACATGTGATTTATAAATATCAAACAAGTGGATTTACTATACTTTTAACTGTTTTGTGAACAAAACTACTTCCAAATGATTATCAAACCCTTTTACATGTTAAACTCTTTATAAAACTTAACCTTGATTCCAAACCGACTTTCAATTCTTTAAAATTATATATTCTAAAAACCATATCCAGTACATATATAGTTATATAAATAAGGTTTGAAGGACTTAGGACTAATAACTCGCTTTAATTCGTGTTCCTTGTTTGGTTGCGGACTTAGGGTACTCAATTGTTTTTCCGAGTGTCGTTTGATCCTTAGTTATATATTATGTATGTATGTATAGATATAAAGCTTTTACCTCAGTTCCATCACCTTTGTGTAACAAAGTTGTATAAACTTACTAAGTCATTCAAACAACATTTCTTGTAAACTATAATATGTATAGTTTAGAGGTATACTACTTACTATTTTCTAGTACAATGAAACATACAAAGAGTCAGTTCATACATGAGTCAATACATACTATAAATAGAATCAGAGAGAACATACTACACACTAGACAGAGAGAGCTTACACTAGTTCATACAATACATACACACTATATACTATACAAAAGAACATACTATAATGAGAATCATAGAGAACATACAATACTCTAGTACATACAATAAGTATACAAGTATACTATAGCATAAATGTGAACCGCTGTTTCGGGGCATGGCATCACCTGCCATGGCTCGATTTGTATCTAGATTCTCCTGGAGGGAGAGCGTGAATTTGTGTATAGATCTATACTGGATTGACCATCCTACACCTTGCTGCTAGCTACAGTGGGATCTGCAGGTGTTTGGGTGACAAATGTCATTACTGTTCGACATATTACAGCGTCGTGATAATACTAGTCAACAAGTAAGGTTACAATTATATCACATTATTCCTTAATTAATAATCGGTTTAAGGTAGTTAGTATAATAGTAGTTACTACAACATAATACTACAGTACTTCATTATTTTCCCCATTACATTTACTTAGTGATATTCACACAAACAAATATGCACTAGCTATATTTTATTAATGATAGTCACACTTGGGAGGAATACTAACTTTTACAATGAAAAAACATACAACATATTTGATGCCTTTGTAGAAGGCTACTTTTAGTAGAAAATATAGGATTTTCTAGGAGATACAAACATTTACTACAAACATTTACAAACTTATACATTTAAACACTTACAAACATTTTCATACAAACAATGACACTACAATACTTATGAACTCTCCAGCTTTAAAGCTGATAAAATCTTTCAAAATAACTTGTATTCTTAGGTCATCTATAGACAGGTACCGAGGCCAACTTTTGAGAAGATGGAGCACATTCAAGACTCATCTTTTATTTTAATTCATATATTGGTGTCTTATAAACTATACAGAGCACACTTGTATTAAAATACAATGTTAATGCAATAGATGATGTTGTCTGTTTGTTTACTATTATTTTGTGTTGTGATACTATACATGACGTCCTCCACCCCAGAACGTTTCCGCTGTTCCGATTTTAGAGTGTCATAATTGGCATGGCTCAGGATGATTGCAAAGCACCAACCACATGTTTCTTTTTTCTGTGAAGTACTCTGATTTTGCATTTCTATGTTCAGAATTAATTAACCCTGGTTTTATGGGAAGGACGTGTTCTAACGATTTATTAATCTAATTTTTTTTCTATGTCTTGATTTTTGGGGCGTTACATAAAATATAATATTTATAGGACATGTGTGCAAAAAAATTCTTTGTATTCACGTTTGCCTCAATAACTCAGTTAATCCTACTTCAATTCACCGACTCTATTAAACTGCGGAAGGTACCTTATTTATCATATAAAACCATATTATTTACTTGGTTTAAGGTATAATTATAGTATAACTATGGATTTAGTACGTGTAGTAACTATATTTTGTCTTATTAAGTTAAAGTATTCTGCTTTCCCATCCATGTTCAGTGGTTAAGTCATATATCACAAACGATAACTCCCATGAGTATACTTCAATGGATTTAACAAGAAGACAAATATCATTGAAACTTTATCTATAGTAGTTTTGTTTTCTATTCATCACCAATATTTCTCTATATTGCATGAATCATCAAGGAAAGTTGTTGTCTTTCTGATTTGTACAACATTCATAGGCATTTATTAAAACCATCCCATTTATTTATAAAAGTTTTATTGACTACTATTTTCTATGTATTACATTACTACTTAACTTATTTGCATTTAGTTCATAACTTATGCTTGTGACTTCAATATTTTCATATCATTCATTTGAAACACATATTCCCATATATTTATAGATATTTACATACTTGTTACTCTTTTACGCATGCATACAACTATATAGTTATTCATTTTCTGATTGGATACATATATGTACTCTTATATGTTAACTAGGATCCTTGAGTGTGTACAAGTCTTCACTTGACACTTAGCATCCTACATCAGTCAATACAACCAAACCATCAACTACAAGTGAGTTCATACCCCTTAATCAATGTTTTAAATGTTTTTAAATGCTTTTATGGGGGGGGGGGGGGAATACAAGTTAAGTCATGCTAGTTATTATATCAATCACATGTGATTAATAACCAGCATACCACTGGATTTACTACACTTTTAGTTGTTTTATCAAACTGATTACTTCAGATAGCTTTCTAAAACATTTTTACTTGTTTAAAACTCTTTATTAAACTATATTATGTTCTGTATGTTTCCTTTCAAACTCAGTTATACTTTGTTATCAAAAGAATTACTTTCGAAATGCTTTATAAAATGACATCAAGTCATTATTATTCATTTATTGTTCAAAACCCTTAAATGTTTTACAAAACTTCTTTTATACTTTTAAATTGTTAAAAGCATGCCTGTATATGTATAGTTATATAAGTAATGCTTGAATGACTTAGGAAGGCTAGCTCACCTTATTTCCTTTTCCTCGTTGGGATGTGGCTTTAGGGTATCAATTATCCGTCCGAAGGCCATTCAACTATTAGTTATACATCATGTATACATATATAGACATAAAAGTACCCTCAGTCAGTTCAGTACCTTTGGCTAGCAAAGGTATATCTTCGTTATACTTGTACCTTACTAGAAACTATTATAGGTATAGTTAGGAGATACTACTTACCATTCCAAGTAGAAGGAATACACCAGAGTCAGTTTATTCATGAGTCTATACTAAATACTATATGAAGGGATACAATTACATGGATACACTTACATGGATACTTTTACATAGATACCTTGTTAAAAGCATGCCTGTATACGTATAGTTATATAAGTAATGTTTAAAACACTTAGGAAGGCTAACCCGCTTTATTTCCTTTTCCTCGTTGGGATGTGGTCTGGTGGGTATCGAGTATCCGTCCGAAGATCGTTTAGATATTTAGTTATATATCATGTGTACATATAAGGACATAATAGTTCTAATCAGTTAGTTTAGTATCATTGGGTAGCAAAGGTATACGTTCATATATCCCTAGTAAGCTATTATAGGTATAGTTTGGGCTTATATATGATTTGGTAATAAATATGGATTTCGACCTAGCGATTTGTTGCGGAAGTCACCTTTAGTTCCAAATGCAGAATAAGGACTACCAATCATATTATTAGTTACTTACAGCGGGTCTTGTGAGATGACTACCTACTTACAGTGGGTCTCGTGAGAAGACTAGTTACTTACAACGGGTCTTGTGAGAAGGCTACTAACTTGCTTACTTTCTTTCACTTAAGTCTTGGTAGAAGTCTACTTTGAAAACAGTCTAGTTTTGGTAGAAGACTACCTTTTTATACTAGTAGGAAATATGGGATTTTCTAGGAAATTCAAATGTTTACACTTTTACTTATAAGACTTTTCATTAATAATTATATAAATAACGACATTAAATACTTATGAATTCACCAGCTTTAGAGCTGATACTCGCTTTCAAAACAACTTGTATTCTCAGGTCACAATTAGACTGGTACCGATGCAAGGTTTAGAGAAGACGGAGCAGTCAAGACTTTTCTTTTATTTTGAGTATTCATTATGTTGTTATTACCATGAAAGAATACACTTGTAAGTAAAATTATACTGTTAATGCAATAGATGATGTTGTTGCTTGTTTACTACTTTACATTGTTGTGATACATTACATGACATCCTCCGCCCCAGAATGTTTCCACCATTCCGGTTTTGGGGTGTGACAGTTTTTTTTCAATAGGTATGAAGTTTTAGTTATGGATTTGAACCCAATTTCTATTTGGGTGTCATTTGGAATTCTTAGCTCCGGAAGTTGTCAAGGAAGCCGCTATGGATTTCTTTCAGGAAGATTCTGCATTCGAGGTGAGTCTTCTCACTATATCCATAGGTCAAAGGCACCAATGCCGTCCAATGATGTGTGATGTGGTGTGTTACTTGTTTCTTTGATATGTGGTTTGCTAGTTGTCTTTGTGATACTTGCATGGAAGACCTCGGGGGAGCCCGTGGCATTTCGATATCTGACCATGTGAGGGAGTCCATGGCAATCCAGGTAAAGACCATGGGGGAGCCCGTGCCATATCTGATAAATACCATGGGGGGAGCCTATGGAAAGTATATGTATGTTGTATGAGAGTCTGTGGTTATAAGTTTTATGTTATATTGGGGAACTCACTAAGCTTTGCGCTTACTGTTTTCAGTTTATGTTTCAGGTACTTTGGTTTTCAATTGGTGTGACAACCCGAAATTTCTATCTTGTACAAACCCCACATTTCAATCAAAGTCAAGCTTGCTTCTGCTAACTTTTAGCACTTTTGGAGTCCGTTTGGGTGTTTTTATCTTAAATACATCAAAGGAATAAGTGAAAGGAAGTATCCTATAGGTTTATTGAGCAACAATCAATCATTAACTCCCCTTTAAATGGTGTTTACGACCAAACTTAATGAGTTTGGGCCGTAAACTCCACCATGGCCATGAACTCATTTTAAAAGCATGAGTTTACATCATTTTTCCACCATTCCTTGCTTTCAATTTCAAGAACTTCCAATTCTCTCTCAAGTATCATAAAATCTTCATTCCAATCTTCCAAAAATGTAAGCATTTCTTCTCTTGATTTGTTGTGACAACTCCTTTTCTAGTGGTTATACAAGATTTTCATCCATGAAATCCTTTCTTTTTCCTAGATCTTCAAGTGTTCTTCATTTCACCAAGAACACCATGAACATACACTAGTGTTCTTGAGCCTTAAACACCCTAACAAGCTTTTACATTCTAAGTACTCTTACCTTAGCTTGTTTTAATGATTGAATCACTTAGTTTACCCTTTGAAATCATCAAAAACTCAAGAACACATGGTGTTGACGGCCAAGGAAATCTCCTTGGGCCGTAAACACTCATAAGTGGTGCATTTGTGCTACCACTCCTTCCTAAGGCTTAGAACTTGGTCTAGAACACTTCCAAATTGAACTATAGGACCTTAAACACAAAATGGTATTAGTTACCATGAGTTTATGTCCGTAAAATCATTGGGCCATAAGCTCATGGGCCGTAAACTCATGTGGTAATTACCATGGGCCATAAACTCAATGGTACACCCCTGCAACCCTTGGACGCAACCCCTTTAGTACTTAACACTTGAATCAAAGTGTATTCCCTGTTCTAGGGTGTCTATACTTGCTAAATTAGTTGTTTAATCACTAATTAGATACATATATGTATCATTATATGTTAACTAGGATACGTGTGTGTGTTCAAGTCTTCACTTTGCACCTTGCATCCTATTCAGAAGTTTCATCCAAACCACTCACTATAGGTGCATTCATACCCCTTAATTAACCTTTTAAATGTTTTAAATGCTTTTATGGGGGGGGGGGGGAATACAAGTTGAATCATCATAGTTATAATATCAATCACATGTGATTTATAAATATCAAACAAGTGGATTTACTATACTTTTAACTGTTTTGTGAAAAAAACTACTTCCAAATGATTATCAAACCCTTTTACATGTTAAACTCTTTATAAAACTTAACCTTGATTCCAAACCGACTTTCAATTCTTTAAACTTATATATTCTCAAAACCATATCCAGTACATATATAGTTATATAAATAAGGTTTGAAGGACTTAGGACTAATAACTCGCTTTAATTCGTGTTCCTTGTTTGGTTGCGGACTTAGGGTACTCAATTGTTTTTCCGAGTGTCGTTTGATCCTTAGTTATATATTATGTATCTATGTATAGATATAAAGCTTTTACCTCAGTTCCATCACCTTTGTGTAACAAAGTTGTATAAACTTACTAAGTCATTCAAACAACATTTCTTGTAAACTATAATATGTATAGTTTAGAGGTATACTACTTATTATTTTCTAGTACAATGAAACATACAAAGAGTCAGTTCATACATGAGTCAATACATACTATAAAGAGAATCAGAGAGAACATACTACACACTAGACAGAGAGAGCTTACACTAGTTCATACAATACATACACACTATATACTATACAAAAGAACATACTATAATGAGAATCAGAGAGAACATACAATACTCTAGTACATACAATAAATATACAACTATACTATAGCATAAATGTGGACCGCTGTTTCGGGGCATGGCATCACCTGCCATGGCTCGATTTGTATCTAGATTCTCCTGGAGGGAGAGCATGAATTTGTGTATAGAACTATACTGGATTGACCATCCTACACCTTGCTGCTAGCTACAGTGGGATCTGCAGGTGTTCGGGTGACAAATGTTATTACTGTTCGACATATTACAGCGTCGTGATAATACTAGTCAACAAGTACGGTTACAATTATATCACATTATTACTTAATTAACAATCGGTTTAAGGTAGTTAGTATAATAGTAGTTACTACAACATAATACTACAGTACTTCATTATTTTCCCCATTACATTTACTTAGTGATATTCACACAAACAAATATGCACTAACTATATTTTATTAATTATAGTCACATTTGGGGGGAATACTAACTTTTACAATGAACAAACATACAACATATTTGATGCCTTTGTAGAAGGCTACTTTTAGTAGAAAATATAGGATTTTCTAGGAGATACAAACATTTACTACAAACATTTACAAACTTATACATTTAAACACTTACAAACATTTTCATACAAACAATGACACTACAATACTTATGAATTCACCAGCTTTAAAGCTGATAAAATCTTTCAAAATAACTTGTATTCTCAGGTCATCTATATACAGGTACCGAGGCCAGCTTTTGAGAAGATGGAGCACATTCAAGACTCATCTTTTATTTTGATTCATATAATGGTGTCTTATAAACTATACATAACACACTTGTATTAAAATACATTGTTAATGCAATAGATGATGTTGTCTGTTTGTTTACTATTATTTTGTGTTGTGATACTATACATGACGTCCTCCACCCCAGAACGTTTCCACTGTTCCGATTTTGTAGTGTCATAATTGGCATGGCTCAGGATGATTGCAAAGCACCAACCACATGTTTCTTTTTTTCTGTGAAGTACTCTGATTTGGCAATTCTATGTTAAAAATTAATTTACCATGGATTTATGGGAAGGACGTGTTCTAACGATTTATTAATCTAAAAACAAAAAATTTTATGTCTTGATTTTTAGGGGGTTACATAAAAAATAATATTTATAGGACATGTGTGCAAAAAAATTCTTTGTACTCACGTTTGCCTCAATAACTCAGTTAATCCTACTTCAATTCACCGACTCTATTAAACTGTGGAAGGTACCTTATTTATCATATAAAACCATATTATTTACTTGGTTTAAGGTATAATTGTAACAACGAAAAATACAACCAATTTTAAATTTTTGAAAACAGCTTGATTTCATTAAAATCTTTACAAAAAGGTTTTCAATACAAAACATTTAACGTATTCCAAGAATCACATCACTATAAAATCATGAGGAGCGGTACGATCACGCCTTCGCCTTGCCACAGTCTCCTGAAGAACCTAAAAAACATGAAACCACAACTGTAAGCCCGAAAGATTAGTGAGATATCCCGAAAATACCAACCACTAATACCATACACGCATAACATGCCACAACATATCAGATCATAGAACAACCATGCACTTCGGGTCTACTGTGTGACTGGTCCGCCGCACCGGCCTACAGTCCACCTGGTCCACCCTCTGAGACTATCCACATACATCGAGTATACAGTGTGATTGGTCCGCCCACTCCCGGGCCTTCAATCCACCCGGTCCACTCTCTGAGTCTACAGTATGACTGGTCCGCCCGTACCGGGCCTTCAGTCTATCTGGTCCACTCTCCGAGCCTTTGGCACGTCTGGTCCGCCCTTTCGGGGCCTACAGCCTATCCGGACCGCTCGCTGGGCCTTCGGGATAACCGGTCCGCCCTGGGTATCTTGGCCTATAGCACACAGCAAGACCCGCCTCAACCCAACTCCACTCCAAACAACCATGTGCACATATACATTCAATCATATAGCAATTCACAGTCAATAAGCCGATCAAACAGATCACATAACATACCACCATCCTAACCAGGATACCGACCTAACAGGTCACTAACACAGCATCACCCTATCTCTCAGGATACCGATCTCAATCAGGTCTCTAACATATACCATCCTAACTCACAGGATGCAAACATATCAAAGCAGTAACATAATAACAACTACCCGTATCTCAATCCAATAAGGGCCGGCCTTGGTGCCTTAGACCCTGTTGATATAGTGAGGATAACTCACCTCGAAACTGCCGACTGAACAGATAACCCAAGCTGCTCCGATCACTGATACGATCTCCACCACTGGACAACCACCAATGCACTGAACTCAAAACAATAATCAACAATTACCAAAATGCCCATGGAAACCACTGGACAACCCTTGGTCAAAGACAAGGTCAAAGTCAACCCCTGACTGACTCTACTCGCCGAGTCAACCCGATGACTCGCCGAGTCCCCATACTCAGAACTTCCCTCAATCCGCGACCTAACTCGCCGAGTCACCCCGAGACTCGCCGAGTCCAACAATTCTGAGTCCACTCGCCCACAACTCACCGAGTCATCCCTTGACTCGCCGATTCTCGAATCAACCAGAAAATATTGGAACTCTTCGACAAGACTCGCCGAGTCCAAGAACAGACTCGCCGAGTCTAAGGCTATCAAGCTACTCGCCGAGTTGTTCATACAACTCGCCGAGTTCCAGACCATCTTTATCCAACTCGCCGAGTTGTTCTTCCAACTCGTCGAGTTCCAGCTCATCTTCAAGCAACTCGTCGAGTCCACCCATGTGACTCGCCGAGTACCACCGGTCTGAATACATACAGAAGCATTCCAGGCCATGCAATTGCTCCAGAACATAGATCTAGCCTCCTACAACTCATCCATCACGTAAAGTGGCAAAATTTACCTGAATCCAACGAGATCTATGCATTTTGCACATTAGGGCTAAGGTTTGGGACATGATAGCTTCATCCAACACTCAACACAGGGACTTTCATGCATTCCAACTATTCTCCATTCCAGATCTGAGGTAGCAACCTCAGATCTGACCTCTAAACTCCAACACATCCAAATATATGATCTCTAATACCCCCAAAATGATGCATCTAGGAAATAGCAGCTCAAAAACGAGATATTACCTCAAAAGAACGCCCCAACTGCAATGAAACTCAATTCCAAGCAAAGCCCCTTGTTCCAAGCCTCTTCTTCTCTAAGATCTCTTCAACAACCACTTCTTCAAGCTCCAATTTGCTCAACAATGGGGTTTCTCCACGAAATTAGGGTTTCTGGGACTCAAGGGGTGATAAAGAGGCTGGGAAGGAAACATAATGTTCTTTATATAGGGCTCAACCCCGAGAATTAGGGGTTTCTCCACTCAGCGCCTACTTGTCGAGTCCATCTCATTGACTCGCCGAGTCGGCTACTTAACATGCAACCAAATCACGACTCTACTTGCCGAGTTCATCCATGGACTCGCCGAGTCACTCTTTCCCAACATACTCTTTTAGCCCTTCAACTCTACTCTTGATATTTCGGGATGTTACAATAATTATAGTATAACTATGGATTTAGTACGTGCAGTAACTATATTTTGTCTTATTAAGTTAAAGTATTTTGCTTTCCCATCCATGTTCAGTGGTTAAGTCATATATCATAAACGATAACTCCCATGAGTATATTTCAATGGATTTAAAAAGAAGACAAATATCATTGAAACTTTATCTATAGTAGTTTCGTTTTCTATTCATCACCGATATTTCTCTATATTGCATGAATCTTCAAGGAAAGTTGTTGTCTTTCTGATTTTGTACAACATTCATAGGCATTTATTAAAACCATCCCATTTATTTATAAAAGTTTTATTGACTACTATTTTCTATGTATTACATTACTACTTAACTTATTTGCATTTAGTTCATAACTTATACTTGTGACTTCAATATTTTCATATGATTCATTTGAAACACATATTCCCATATATTTATAGATATTTACACACTTGTTACTTTTGACGCATGCATACAACTATATAGTTATTCATTTTCTATTTTACCGATTAACTGCCTTAAGCAAACTTTTCTACATATTAATATTCGTGTATTTGTTTATTAATGCTTCCACACCATCATACATACATAAATATGCTTGTTGCACCCTTTGTGCACACACACACACAAACACACACACACACATATATATATACATACATATATATATATATATATATATATATATATATATATATATATATATATATATATATATATATATATATATATATATAGGGGTCTAAGCTAATAATTGAATTAGTATATACTTGAATTATTAGCAAAGTCCTTTTGGGTTGCCCTCAAACCTAGTAGTTAAATAGGATGACGTTTAGAGAGAGAAAGAGAGAGAGAGAGAGAGAGAGAGAGAGACTGATTTATTAATTTATTATGTGATTAATAAATTAATTAGAAATAAAAATGAATTTATTAATATGTTATGAGAATAATATAATATAAAACGTATTATTTAATTAATAATTAATCAAAGATAAATTAGAATTAATTGGATTAATTAGAAGTGCACGAACTATTTGATTGCTTATTGAAAGTTGAAGTTGGAAGGCTCTAGAACATCATGGACTGAGGTCGATGAAATTTGACTAGAGATCATCTAAGATTTTTGTCCAAGGGTGATTAGATAAGCAGATAAGGCAGTTTGATTATTATACTGATGAATTTAGGTCTTATCCCAAACACCCTAGCTTTGGCCCTAAGTTTGCTTCAGCTATATAAACATCCTCTTACCTTCAATATTTGAATACCACTTCAGTTATGAAGAGCCAAGGACGAAAATTACATATCTCCTCTCCCCCTCTTCAAGTATTCTAGCTACTAGGGTTGGGTGTGAGCCATTAGAGGCATGACACTTGTAGTGTTGACTTCAAATCTTTGAAGAAAGGATTCTTGATTGTTTTTTCTACAACAATCAACAAGGTATGTATTCAACTTTATGATAAGAAAATTTTGTAGTTTGATAGTTCATAGTATGTTGCCTGTATGTGAAAGACATAGATCCTTCCTAGGTTGCATGTGCCCTAATCATTTATCTATTAAATGGTTTTCACTTGAAGCATAGTTTGGTAATCTATGTTTTCCATTAGTGGTATCAAAGCCTATGGATATCTTTCATCTAGTTGCACATTAATGAATTGAACAAACAAAGTTTATCAATTTTTTCATCTCACGACATGAGTATTGAGGCCAATGAAGTGAGATCTGAACATATCCAATTTTTTGAGTTTATTTGCCTAATCTGTTTTGGATGCTCTTTTCTGGTAATTATCTTCAAAATCCAAATTTGCTGAATATTTGATGAGAAAATAAAAGCCTCTAAATTAAGAGATAAATCTTTGACATGATTAATTATTTGATTGATTAATATAATTCATTTTTGAAGTGTGTAAACAGTTAATTTAGATATTGATTGATTCTCATAATTAATATCAATTGGTTTATTTAAATTAAATTAATTCTTTAATTTTGAAATTTTAATAAACCAATAACATTAAAAGTTAATTACTATATTTATAAGACTAAGTCAGTCGTATCGCTAGTACGTCTCATTCATGATGCCAAACTATGAGGGGACCATAAGGAAACTGCAGATAAAATGGTGGCTGAATGGGTGCCCACTCTCACCAGCCACTTCTTTGTTTGGTGGAGTGTTATTAGCAAAACGGATCTGACAGGAAATAAAACTCATAAAACTATAATGCTATTATTTAACTAAACTATCTTATAAAAATCCAAGTCTTAGTTACTTTAGAAAAGATGTGAAAAGTATCTTAATGCATAAAATAGCACATTATGCTTTATAGTAGTTAGTGGAGCACGAGTGTTTAACCGGCACACTAATAGTGAGTACAAAGAGTAATAATGGGCATCCTGAAAATTATCGTTGATTAAATGGACCGCTTGTGGTTAACCGACACATTAAAATGAGATGGTAGATGACATCCAGAGTGGGAAGCATATTTGTATGGTTATTCACATCTTGTTTGTGATCCTCGGTACCACAATCACAAATAGAAGAACACAATATGACATTCAACATGCCATTGATAGATTCAATGAATCTTAAAATATCTACGAGTTTCATAGTTCAAAATTGTTAAATTGCTTTTACTTACCTTCATAAATTCGCAATAAGATTACAACATCCTTTTTCTTAGTTGTGAATTGTTATTTTGGATCCTAGACTTAATTATTTTATTATGGGTTAAAATAATAAGGATTATTTTCACCTAACTAAAACTATTTTCTTTTTCTCTATAGATGTCTACTCCTGTTGATTCTTCTACACCATCATCTTCTACCCACCACTCGGGTTTCTCCGTACTCTCCATCGTCTCCCAAGTGACCTTTGATGGATCCAACTACAATGATTGGATGTGCCACATCAGAATGGATCTTTGCTTCGAGGGAAAAGAATATGTCCTTAAAGAAAAGCTCGTTGAAGTCGATTAAGCCACTACCACTCCTGACAACTATCCTCCTACAAAAAACAGTACGATGATGCACAAAACTTTCTTGCATCATGGTCGCCACAATGAATACTGAGTTGTAGAGGTTCTATGAGGACAACTGTCCATTTAAGATGAACAATGACCTTGTGGAGAAGTACCACAATCGAGCTCATCAAGAGAAATTTGAAATAGTCAAGTCCCTCATGGCTTGCAAGACGAAAGAAGGAGAGTTTGTCTGCAACCATATGTAGAGAATGCAAAGATATATTGAGCGCCTTTTTAAGCTCAATGTGCAATTTGATGAGGAGTTGGCCATATACATAGTATTAAACTCTTTGCCAAGTATTATGATCAATTTATATTAGCTTATCATTTGAACAACACAGGAACCACATTGGCTCAAGTCCACAACTTGCTACAGATTGCTGAGTTAAGAATGAAGGGCAAGAGTTAATCCCCTACCACTACTTCTAGTGCTCCCGTTATCTCCATTGGTAAAGGAAAAGGGAAGAAGAAAAAGGCTACTCCTAAATCTAAATAGAAGAACAAGGGCCAAGTTGGGTCTTCAAGCAATTGGCAAAAGGCAAAGCCCAACTCATACATTCTAGCTGTTAGTGACCCGACATAGGCCACTTGTTACTATTGCAATGACAAGGTTCATTGGAAGAGGAGCTGACCCTAATACTTGCAAGACATCAAGGATGACAAGGTGAATCCATCGTCAACATGTATATACATTATTCAAACTAATAACTCACCATCTATTTGTCCTTGGGTCCTTGATACAAGATGTGGTTTTAACATTTGTTGTGATTTGCAGGCGCTAAAAGATAGTGAAGAGGTGGAGCATGGTAAGATGAATCTGATCATGGGAAATAGGTGATCTTCTCTTGTGACCAAGATTGGGACTTATCATCGTATTCCTAGTAGTGATGTTGGTTAAGATTTGATTAATTGTTGCTATTCGCCAGAGACGCACAAAACATATGCATTGTTTAGACAAGTTTTTTGCTACTCTTGTAATGATTTGAATGGATCAATTTTGGTTTATAAAAATAGTGTTTTTATATTCGAAGCTTTACCTTGTAATGGTGTGTATGAAATTGTGACTTGTGTTGATAGAATTGGCAATAGTGTATTTCACAATGATTAGTCTAATGGTTTAGACAAGGCATGGTTGTGGCATTGTTATCTTGAACATATTAACAAGAACTACATAGCCGAACTCCAAAAGCATGGAGTGCTGGAATCGTTTGACCTAAGGCCAAATGACGAATGTGAATCTTTTCTTTTAGGGAAGATGAAAAAATCACCTTTCACTGGACCGTGTGAACGAGGTGAAGGTTTGTTGGACCTCATATACACAATTGTGTGTGGACCATTCAGATCTAGCACAAGCGATGCTAATCGATTTTATGTAACGTTTACTAACAATTATAATAGATGTGGCTATATTTACTTAATCAAACATAAATCAGAAACATTTCAGAAGTTAAAAGACTTTAAACATGCAGTCAAGAATAAATTATGCAGGACGATAAAGATGCTCTGATATGATAGAGGAGGGCAGAATCTTAGTATCGAGTTCCATGACTACCTCAAGGACTGTGGTATAGTTTCACAGTTAAGTCCTCTTAGCACAACCTAAATTATTGGTGTGGTTGAGAAGCGCAATTGAACCTTGTTGGACATGGTTAGTTCCATGATGAGTTGAACCACTCTACCCATTTCCTTCTGTGGGTAAGCCTTAAGGATGGCCGCCTGCATCCTCAATATTGTCCCTCCTAAAAAGGTTGCGAAAACACCTCACGAGATGTTGACAGGAATAGTTCCCTTGTTAGACAAGAGACTCATGACAAGTTAGAACCTAGAAGTGAGAGATATATTTTCATTGGTTACCCATAAATGTTTTTTGGATATTAGTTCTATAGGCCTAGTGAGAATGTGGTTTTTGTAGTATGAAGGGGAGTCTTTCGTTAGTGAGAGCTCATATGCAAAGATCACAATGGGAGCACAATTGACCTTGAAGTGATTTAAGAGTCAACATCTAAAGGAACATTATCAGACACTAGCACTCAACCAGAGAAATAAATTTCAGTTAAGCCAGTTGACAATTCATTACGTCTACGTCTTTCCAGTAGAGTTGGTGTGACACCTTATATTTATGGTTTTTATAGAACTATAGAAGGTGATACATTTATCAATGATCAAACAATGGTAAATTTGGATGAGCCACCAAACTACAAGGAAGCTATGGCAAAAATTGAGGGAGCTAAATAGAAAGAGGTAATGGACAGCGAGATCAAGTCAATATACGATAACCAAGTTTGGAATTTGGTTGATCAAGAACCTGGTCAAAAGAAAGTTGGTTGCAAGTGGATCTTCAATAAGAAGACCAACATGGATAGAAATATGCACACATTCAAGGCCCGACTGGTTGCGAAGGATTTACTCAAACCCCAAGGATTGAGTATGATGATTCCTTCTCACTAGTAGCTAAGATAAAATCTATTAGGATATTGCTCGCCAAAGCCGGTTTTCATAATTATGAAATTTTGCAAATGAATGTCAAAACCACTTTTCTTAATGGAAAGTTGGCTGAGGACTTTTTTGTGACTTAGCTATAGGGTTTTGTTGATGCAAAGTTTCCCAATAGAGTTTTTAAGATTTAGAAATCCATTTATGGATTGAAACAAGCATCTCTCAGGTGGAATCTTTGCTCTCATGAGTAAGTCAAAGAATTTGGTTTCTCTAGAAGTAAGGATGAGTCATGTGTATGTGTCAAAGCTAGTGGGAATATAGTAAATTTTCTAGTTTTATATGTTGATGACATACTACTTATAGGAAACAACATTCTGACCTTGCAAGAAGTGAAATATTGGCATGGAAAATGTTTCCCTATTAAGGATCTTGGAGAAGCTACATATATTCTCGGGATAAGAATTTTGAGAGATAGAAAGAAAAGACTAATTGGACATAGTCAAGGTACATACTTAGATGAGGTACTAAAATGGTTTAGTATGGAAAATTCCAAAAAAATAGAGCTAGCAATTAAGATCAATTCCAAGTTGAGTAACATTCAAAGCCCAAGTACGGATGAAGAGATTGTTGGTATGAGTTGAGTCCCATATGCTTTGCTTGAAGGATCGATCAAGTACGCGATGGCATGTACTCATCCTGATGTCTCCTTTGCTTAGAGCATGGTCAATCCCTATTAGGGAAATCCTGGAAGAGCCTATTGGATAGTATTGAAGAACATTCTCAAGTATCTATGAAGGACAAAGGATATGATTCTAGTATTTGGAGGTAGGATATGTTGAGAGTGACTCGGTATAGTGACTCCAACATTCAAACAGATACAAACTTTCTGATGGGTTTTACATAATGTGGTTAAATCCTAACAGCTAAGGGTACATGCAACCTACTAGATCTATTTCATAACATCAATGAAGTAACATTCTATTGAAGAATAAGAACACTATGAAACCTAGGTATTTTTCGAAATTAAAAAATAAGTTAGGAATTACATACCTTTTGATTGTTGTAGTAAACAATCAAATCAATCCTACTTGAAATACTCTTGGAAGCAAACACCAAAGGTGTCGTGCCCCTGATGGCTGACACCCAAACCCTATAAACCAAGGAAGATTGAAGAGGTATGATAAGAGTAAAAAAAAATAATTTTTGGTGATATGATGGTATTGGATAAGGCAGGTATCTCCAAGATAACCCTAATCCCTTAACTTCCTCTCTAAAGCATCCAAGGCTCCTTAGTGCCAAAGGAAAACCCTAGAACCTCTTCTCGAATTCATCCCCCTCTATGGGAGTTTCTAGAATTTGTTAATGTTCGACTTTTGAACATTATCACCTTTACACCTTCTACTTTTAATTAATCCAATAGATCCCAAAATTAATTCAAATTAATTTCTTATTAGTTCTTAATTAAATAATGGTTTTTATAATTAATATATTATTCTCATAATATATTAACAAATAATTGATTTTGATTTCTAATTATTTTTTAATCATATAATAAATTAATAAATCAGTCTCTCTCTTTCTAAAACTTATCCGATTCAATTACCACGTTTTAGGGAAACCCAAATGGAATGTGCTATCATCAATTCAAGTATATGTTGATTATAGTAATGGGCTTCGACACCTAATCCGATAGTCTCCCACTTTGATAAGTATATAACTATAATTACAAGTATAACTTCTGAATTGATCACAAAATTGTAGCCTCCAAAAGCCGCTATCAAACTCTGACCCAGTCAGTTACATGTCCTAGTATAAGTGATCAAATATTCCTTTGTTCTACAAGATATCGTATGGACAAGAGTCATGGATTGAAATCAATCTCATTGTCCAAAATTCTGTTTCTCGATTTCCCAATTAATAACGACTAAATTCAGACTGCTAATTGAACACGTCAATTTAGTCTGGGCTTGACCAAGAACTTTATATGTCGACATGAAATCATCGAGGGACCAAATATATCGCTTTTCCCATTAGGGCAAAAGGAAAAAAATAAACTTTGACTCATTTTCTTGTATCTTTTACTTACCGAATTGCATATGACACTATGTTTTATAACATCATGTTACTGATGCATTTTCACAATACCAATGTAGAACTGACTTATAAATTACAACTCATATATCTTAGTTTTAAGAATATAATATATTATAATTTCAAATTTACTCGTGATAGAATCCATGAGGTAATTCTTTGAGCGTGGGTTTTTCCAATAGTCAAAATCTCCATTTTCTAAGTACCCATGAACATTGTAGCAACCATTGCAATGTCTAATCTCAATATACAATTCAATTATGACGGTCTTATTTCACTACTTACTTCCAAAAGTATGAGCGACTGTGGGATTTCGAATAATCAAATTATTCAGGAAGCAAAGCATGCAAAGTGAAACACAATGATAAAATAATTAACTATGGACTCAAAACAATTGAATATAAATAAAACACTTATTATTTAATCACAATAATAATTAAGTCTTTATTCATTATATGATTTTTCAAATAATCAACTAACCACTTAAATCAAACATCAGTCATGCCATGTTATGAACATGCATACTATACCTCTCTATAATTCTTCCTTTTTGAACTGATCAACTGGTTATTATTCCAATGATTCTCATTTCACAATTCCAAATTCTCATAACTATCTAAAATGTATTGGAATTCCAACCTTATTTTAATTGTTTTTTTGTGATGTCGAAGCTTCTAAGTTGCAGAAACTAAGCCAACGATATTATAGAATATTCCATTTAAACTTTGTTACTAGAAACAATTCCAAAGTAATGGAGGTTTAAATTCATGGTACACTCCTTGAAAACTTCTTTTGCATTAAAATTTCCAGCACACATGTAGATTTAATAATCAACTCCAATAATGGAAACTTTTCCATATTCCCATATGACCATCAATTTTGACCAAGAACCATCTAAATCTAAAACATGTCACTATAGTCCATCCAAATTAATATCGTACTTTTAATCCATAAGATACCAGTTCTTGGTATAACCTTTAAATGTTCTTGACAGTCGTTTAACAAGTTTAGTCATACAAAATTCTAGTTCTTTCTCTCACAATGCTATGAGCAATTGAAAAAATTAGAATGAGTAAATATTATAGCATATGTAATCGATCCTATATCCGAAACATATGGGACTAGATTCATTATGTCTTACATAAGGATCCGACATCTGTTCCGTCCCTTGCTATAATATTTCCATATATCGAATTTCGTATGTTGAACCATTTCAACATGATGCTCATATGTATTTATAACTAAGTTCCATTAAACCCTACAATCTAAAATTTTAGATTTGAAATGAAATATGGGTGCCCTCTTCTTATGTCTATTATAGAGAAACAATTTCCAAACTTTGTAATTTGCAAATTGAAAACTTTGTTCCGTATAAACAGTATTGTCAACATGCAATACTAGAATAACAATTATGCTCCCACTAGCTTTGACATGTACCCATAAATCAGCTGCATTCCCAGAAATCAATACTTTTGACTTTCTCACTGAAATACAAGTTTTTGTTATGCGATGCTTCAATAAGTATTCAACTAGACTTCTTAAGCTTATACACCTTAATTGGATAGCTTACATGTGTGTTTAAACCCTTACAAAACATAGAGATATATGTCTTAATGGTTCAAACAATTCTTTTTCATTTCTCACAATTCGAAATATGAGGAAGGATGCAGTAATCATATTATGAGTTTGAGAATGCAAACAACACAACCACTAACCATGTTGATCTTTATCAAATCTTTAAAATCTACTAGCGAAAGTGTTTCTTCATTAAGAAAGTTATGAATTAGAGCGAAACCTTTAGCACCTAGATTTTATGGGGTGTAAATTTCCATCCATGTGAATATATCATTTCCAACCTATAATCATAAGGTAAGGTTTAGGACCAAACCAAATTCAAATTTAGCTTTGTTTTCATGGACTGAATTTCACAATTAGAAATTTATTGCCCTCTGGTTGCTCAAGGGCCTACCAGTTCTTCCATGTTGTTAAGCAGCTCATCCGTATTGATCAAACTACTTTCACTAACCAACAAGCTTTGCTTTTTGTAGTCAAATGAGAACCATAGAGCTAATAAGCATTGCCAACTCAACTGGAAGGTGCACAAAAACAAAAATCTGTCAACTGAACACTATAGGTTATCAATCTCATGTCGTGTGCTAGTGATAACGAAAAGGTTTATTCTCGATTGACTCCAGAAAATCTCAAAATCAATAAGACTCCCAGTGACTTCCCGACATATAAGTTTTCTCTCAAGGAAAATTCCTTGACAAGCTAAAACAAATATCCAAAAGTTAGTATGGGATCCCGACAAGAAAACTTTTCACAAAATAGGTCTCAGATTATCCTTTGTTTCTCAATTAACGAAAACATCACAAATCCAATACTATATGTGTTAGACTAAGGAAATATATTTACTGCACACATTTCAAGGTGTTTTGAACCTTCTTAGTTAGAAATGTGCTTCAAGATACGATTTGTAGTTACTAGAGTATGACTCTAAAACTTGATTCGAAACGGAGTATGATTAATCTCTTAATTATACAATTTAACAAATTCTGATTCCTGTTCTTAGTTATACAATTAAACCATGATACTAAAGTACTCTCGTTTCCTTTCAGATTGGAGAAACTTTTATCTTTCTATCTGACAAAATCTTCTTATTCGTTCTAGTACTCTTTGAATCTTTTCAAAGTATCACAATTATGCCTAATCTTATAAACACAACCATATTTACTGAAACATCATTAAATCATGACGAATATAGTTATCATCCTTTATGGTGATTCTGAATAGTCAATATCAACATCTACTAGATTCAGTAGTCCTTCACTTGGCTCACATAAACATGTGATCAATGAATTAGTTCTAATTTTCAAATGAACAAGATTCTCATATAATATACAATGTGAATTGTAGAACACCAAGTATCATTCCAGTTGGTGATGAGATTTCTTTTCACTTGGTCAATTATGAAAATACCACAAGCGATATAACAAGAATCAAACCCACGATTAATATTGCTAATATTAGATATGTAACCAACGCTTCCATAAATGCCATTGTAAGCAACCATATAAACCAAAACTTTACTTTTATTGAAAAATAAACGAAAAATTGGACTTTTCCTTACAATACATATAATGAAAAACTATATTTCTAGACGTCTCCTAAGAGCAATAGCAATCTATTAACTTATCCTAACTCCTTTGTAGTAGTTGAAGGGCTTTGAGCATTCTAACACCCCTAAGGTGTACATGCAACCCTAGAAACCTTGGATCTATGTTTTACTAAGATACATGCAAATTTGATTTTTCCAAGGTTCTTAACCTAACTAGCATGTCATGGGGAACATTGATACATTAAATCTAGTAGAAGAACATACATTTCTCATTGCTTGGATTCCTTGAAAACCTTGTGAGCCTTGCACCTCCAATGTGATGCCTCAAATGTCTCACACAACACCACAACTTTTGGAATAACTTTGAGAGAAGTACACTATTACTCAAAATCGGCTAGACCTCTTGTTCTACACATAGTGCCGATTTTGGTAGCCCATGGGGTCCTTTTATAGTTGTGTCACAAGTAGGGTTACATCATGTAAACCCTAATTGACATAGCATTTCATATTCCATGATCCATGGGGTTATAACCCCCATGGGCTATCCATAGAGCACCTTATGGGTTTTAGCCCAATTCAATAAACCATGGATCATTAGCCCACTATAAAAGAATGGATGATTTACACAATCAATCCCATATATTTAATTAGTCTCCTTTTGATCACCAAATTAATTCTAAATTAATTCTTTATCAATACTAAATAAATAATATTATTAATATATTAGAACTTATAATATATTAATAAACCTTAAGTGTCCTTTCTCTCATTTAGTCTATCTAAGTGTTGCGATGCCATGCAACCCAAAATGGACCATGCCAACCGAGTCAAGTACAACCCAGAAATAGGTATGAACTTACACACCTAATCCAACAGTCTCCCGCTTGGATAAGTCTAATAACTATAACAACAAGAATCACTTCAGGAACTGATCAGTAGTCGTAGCTCTTTCAAAGTCTCGTGGAACTGAGATGATGATGATACATCATTTAAGATAAGTGATCATCTAATCATCTGTTCTAGATATCAGCTAGACAATTACATGGAACAATGTCTTACTTATTGTCCAGCAGTTTGTTTCCCATTTTCCGATTTGTTTGACATAGAACTTAATCGAACACATCAATTCAGTTCTGACCAGGCCCGATACATAGGTCAACACAAAATCATCGAGGGGCCCATATATCGCTTCTAATCCAAGAAGGAATAGATAAACTTCGACTCATATGCTTGTTCTACTTTAGTAAAAGTTTTAACTAGTGTAATTATTAGTTTTTCAAGGAAAGAGTAGCTAATTTTAGGATCCAAGAGACTTCTACTTACATAGTAAACAAGTTGTTGTTCTCAATCAAGATCCTTGTCTGGAACAACACTTACAACTTCTGAACTTACTATTACATGTAGGAGGAGTGGTTCCCCATTTGAAGATCTATGGCCATGACTCGCTTCTATTCCTCTCTTAGTGACCATGTAACCAAGGAAACTATATGCCTATATTCCAAAGTGATATTTGGATGGGTTCAACTTCATGTTGTATTCATCTAATATATTGAAGAATTCTTCACGATCCTGAAGGTCATCTTCATCTTTTTTTGAATTGACCACCATTTCATCAATGTAGACTTCCATGGTGTTCCCTAATTTTTCTTTGAATATTCAATTCACTAGTCTTTGATATGTTATACATGCATTTTTATAACCAAATGGCATAGTAGTATAGTAATATATACATGTGGGAGTTATCAAGGTGCTATCCTTTTGATTAGTCGGTTCCATTTGAATTTTTTTAGAATCATGGCTAGGCATCAATGAATGTTAGTAGCTCATTCCCTGCTATGGCATCCATCATCGAGTCTATGTGTGGTAAAGGGAACGAATCCTTAGGGCAAGCCTTATTGAGATCATTAGGGAAAGACTTATTGAGATCTGTATGGTTCCATTTCTTTTCGACCACCACTACGTTGGCTAGCCATCTTGGGAACTTCACTTCCTTGATCATCCCTATTTTGAGAAGTTTTTCCATTTCTTCTTGAATGATCAGGTTCCTTTCAGGTGCAAACTTCCTTCTTTTTTGGTGTATGTGTCTAAAAGAAGGATCAATGTTAAGTTTATGAGTTATAATATTCTAATCTATATCTATCATGTCTTCAAGTTTCCATGCAAAGGTGTTCCTTCTTTCTTCCAGGAACGTAATTAGGTCTCTTTTGATGTCTTCTGGCATCGAGGATCATATGAGTATTTTGGCGTTACGATCCTCAAGGTCTAGGTGCACTTCTTTTATATCTTGCTTATTTGCTTCTAATATGTCTCATGCCCCTTACTTTAATTGTTATACTTGTCGTGGGACTTTCAATGATTTCATCATGGTCTTGTAAGTACTCCTTGGATTCTTGTTGATCACCTATGATCTTCACTCACCCTTATGGAGTGGGCATCTTCACACATTGATGGTATGTTGATAGAACTGCTTTCATGTAATGGATCCAAGGTCTACCTAAAATAACATTGTAGGAAGACAATGTAACAATAACACAAAAGCGTTGCATAGAATTTACACATTCTATATAGATGGGTAGCTTGATATCTCTAATACTATGCTTCGTTTCACCATATAATCATATTAGTACCGAGGATCTCTTGAGTATCTTGGATTTTGGGATGTTCATCCTGGTTATAGCATCTAAGAGTATGATGTTCACCGAGGATCCTCTGTATGCTAGGATCATTTAGATAAAGTGGTTGGCGATGTAGAGAGTTATGATCAATCCATCATGATGAGGATCCTGGATATTTTCTCCATATTGTTCATCGAATATGATATCTTTCATTCCTGTTATTAATGTATTGTTCTAGGGTTTGTCTTCTTTCTCTATTTTGGATATCTTGGTGTGTCATTTAACTATAGAGTAAGAAGTTCCACAAATATCATAACCCCCAAAGATAATATTGACTACCTTAGATTCATCAGGAGGGGATATTGGTTTGTCCAGGATCTTGGTAGGATCCTGCTCCTTTTCCTTTGGTTTTTCTTTTTGTCTTCCTAGGATTTCTTCGAGATGTCCATTGCTCAGGAAATAGCTATTATTTCTTAGGGTTATGCAATCCTCAGTGATCTGGCCGAAATCTTCATGCCATGCACACCATTTAGATTTTTCTTTCCAGCCACTCGATTTCTCTCCTCTCCTAGGCCACCTATCTTTCTCACCAAGATCCAGCATGGAAAATCTTAGACCTGAAACATCAATAGTGTGACAACCCGAAATTTCCATTCTAAATCAAACCATTTCAATCCTATAGAAGTAGAGCAGTTACAGTGAAAATTCAGACTTCTAGAATAAGTTTGACAGTTTTAGGGTTTTACACCTAAGGAGTTATTAGGAGAGTGGATGCACTAGGATTTTGTGCAACACTGTAATTCCATTACTCTAGGTCATTAGAATCCATTCCGAGAATAGAAATATTTTCTGCCAAAAATCTCAGGACTATAAATAGAATTCCGAACCAAATTGGTTCATTAGTTAAATTCCAAATAGAGAAAAGTCAATTTCTCTCTCACGGATCTTCGGGTTTTCATCCCAGATTGTGAGTCTACTTTCATAGATGTGTTTTAATACTTGTTATATGCTTAATAACATTATTTACATGTCCAAAGTACAAGATCCGGGAGTTTACCGCCCAAGAACGTTCTTGGGGAGTAAACTCCAAAATCAAGCCTAAAGGCCACCTAGTCCCGTTTCCATGTTAGGCATCTAGCTAAGGACCTTAAGTATGAACATTAGAGGCTAGAAACAAATCAAAACCACTTAGTTTGAGGAGTTTACGGCCAAGGAACCATCTCTTGGGCCGTAAACTCCAAGTAAAAGGCACAAAGGAGTGCCTAATGTTCCTTTAGCCTTAGAACAAGAACCTAGAAGCCTTAAACTCATGATTTGGGCCAACAAAACAATTAGAAACAAACTTTGGAAGGGAGTTTACGGCCAAGATACTCCTTAGGCCGTAAACTCCAAGATTTAGGGTCAAAATCCCTTCAAACTCTTCCTAGGGCTTAGTCTTCATTTTAGGCAAGCACCTTAATGTCTTTAGGACCTAGAAAACTCATGAAAAGCATAAGTGTTGAAGAGTTTACGGCCAAGAGTATCTCTTGGGCCGTAAACTCCTTTAAAGGGGTCAAAGGACACCCTAGACACTTCCTTAGGCCAAGAGACTGTTAGGGCAAGTACCTAGATGAGTTTTGGACTAGTTAAAATTCTTAGAACCTCATGTGTGAGGGAGTTTACGGCCAAAAGAGTTCTATGGCCGTAAACTCCATCAAATGCTTCCATTTAGTGCCTTACACCTTCCTTAATCCAAGTGTCGAAGCCTAGACTTGTTCCTAGAATTGTTGGAGATTTGAAAGAACAATAAGAACCCTCCCAAGGGATTTTATGGCCGTAAACTCTAAGGAAAAAGGGTCTTTGGGCCGTAAACTCCCCAAAGGAGTCAATGTGGTGCCCAAACACTTGTATAGCCTTGAAACAATTCCCCTCTAAGGTTGTAGTACTTCTAAGCTCCATTTCATGACTTGGTTGAGAGTTTACGGCCAGGAGCTTACTCCCCTGGGCCGTAAACTCCAATGAATATGGTCTTTTGACCTTAAACTTCCATTAGGGGCATGGCACTCCTTTGTTGCAACCCATTAGCCTCCTAGCACTTGACCAAAAGTGTTGTCCTCGCGCTTAAATGTTATTACTTGTATAATTAGTGTTATAATCACTAATTATTTATATACATATGTTTTATTATGTAATTAGGATCATTGTGTGTGTCTAAGTCTTCACTTGACGCCATGCACTTGTCCGATCCTCCCGTACGATAACAGTCCGTTCAATTCCAGTCACTTACTGCAGGTGAGTTCATACCCCTTAACTAATGTTTTAAACTATTTTAAATGTTTTATGGGGGGGGATACAAGTAGAATCATGCTTCTTATTATGTCAATCACATGTGATTAGTAAGTAGGGTTATATTACTTATTACATCAATCAGATGTGATTAATATACAGCATTCAAAAGATTTGGCTACTCATTAGCCGTTTTACCAAATTGTTTCCTTAAAAAGATTTTTATAAACATTTTATATGTTTTCAAACTACTTATTACACTGTACTTCTTACTCTGTTATCATATTTCAAACTTATTTACAACTGTGTTTTCAAACAAATGTTCCTTGTACTTATATTGTTTTATCAAACTTATGCCTTCAAATTGTTTTATAGATTGACATCAAGTCGATCTTTCCTTAAACTAATATTTGTGTTTTAAATGTTTTACCAAACTTATTTATGCTTTTATATTATAAATTGCATGCCTCTATATGTATAGTTATATAAGAAATGTTTAAAAGACTTAGGAAGACTATCCACCCTATTTCCTTTTCGCGCCTTGAGATGTGGTCAGGTGGGACATTGGGTATTCGTCCGAAAGTCGTTTAAAGATTAGTTATATATCATGTGTACATATAAAGTCATAAAAGGTCCTTCCAGTTCATCCTATGCCCTTGGGTAGCAAGGGCATACATCCACGTCCATACGTATCACTTAGATTACTAGTAAGCTACCATATGGGTAGTTCAAGAAGATACTAGAACCATTACTAGAACGCGATATTATACAATGAGTCAGTTCATTCATGAGTCTATACTTTCTAGAACATTACTGTACATTACATATACAACTATACTAGGACGAGAACATATACAACTATACTAGAATGATTTCATTACTATACTTGCTAGATAGAGAGAACCCACATTACAGCTAGCACACTTAGAACATTATAGTACAATTACATGATCACACTTAAATGAGTACAATTACATGATCACACTTACATGAGTACAACTACATGATCACACTTACATGAGTACAATTACATGATCACACTTACATGAGTACGCTTACATATACATAGAATAGACGTCACTAGGGGCTATAGCACGGAACCAGTTCAGGATCTAACTATACTGATAAATCACACCGCAATTGTGATTGTTATATCGAGGATACATGATCATTAGTAATGTGGATGCTCACGGCTTGCATTCATGTAGGGGTCGTGGGTAGGTCCCAAAATCCCTTTGATAGGGGAGCGTACAGTCTGGGATCTAGACATCACATTATACCTTATCCGTCAAATAAGGCAATTGAGTATTAATGTAGTTATCTTTATATATATATCAAATACTACGGTACTTGGAAGTATTACCCTAGATTTAAGGTAATAGGTACGGTTGTAGTTCGACACTACACCATAGTACTATTTCTTTTCCCATTACATTCACTTTGTGAATTTTTCATACGACGCACGGTAATGTAGAAACTATCTTTTGATAAATAGTAGTCAGACTTGGGAAAATATACACTCTTACAAGAGACACACACAGAACAATTAGGTCTTGGTAGAAGACACCTTCATACTAATAGGAATCATAGGGATTCCAGGGTTTTTCAAACACTTACAATTCATATACACTTACAAATTCTTACAATACTTACACTTACAAATTCTTACAGTTCATATACACTTACAAATTTCTACAATACATAGACTTACAAATACTTACAATTCTTATACACTTACAAATTCTTGAATTACAAAGACTTACAAATTCTTACATACAAATTAAGACACTAAATACTTATGATCTCACCAGCTTTAAAGCTGATACTCGCTTTCAAAATTACTTGTATCCTTAGGTCATCATAGACAGGTACCGATGCAAGGAGAAAGGAAGATGGATCTTATTCAAGACTTATCTTTCATTTTGATTTATGCTTTGGTGTTTATCAAAATGTGACAGAATACAATTGTATAATAATTATTTTATTAATGCAATGGATGATGTTGTTGCTTGTTTACTACTTTACATTGTTGTTGATATTATACATGACGTCCTCCGCCCCAGAACGTTTCCGCCGTTCTTGGTTTTGGGGTGTGACAGATTGGTATCAGAGCATTGTTTATAGTGAATTAAGTATATCAACCCATAAAAGATATACTAACTATAAATACATAAGGGATTTAAAATAGTCTGACCAAGAGTTTATACTTTAAATTGTAAAATATTTAAGTAAGTATACGTGCTGCATTCATACTAAAAATCAGTGTCATTAGGACAATACAAAAGAATTACGATTGTTGGGCAACACAAGTGGGCTTAGAGATATATGGTCAAAACTGGGAAGATATAGCCTGATCACCTATATTATCCGAGGGTTGACTAGCATGTGCCTAAGTTTAAGTGTGTGGTTGCAACAATGCTAAAATCTTACCAACCCTACCACAATGAGAACAATAGAACATAACAATAAATTTAAAATACTATAGGAGTATTTGGTGTTACTATAAGTACTTTATACTTGAGAATTAAAACGGGATCTTCATTACTAAGTTAAATAGTTGCTAAGTGGATACACTGAGGCTACATGTAATTAGGATGTTATAGACTCAGAATCTGTGATAATTTTGCCTTACCCCTATTCTGTGTGAATAAGGAGTTAAGGTCATTTATTCGAAGGTCTATCCTGTTTAGATTACACATAGCTGGTATGCACTTCACAAATAGCGATGTAACTAATGAAGGTTTTCTAAATAATTATCTAGATAGTTCGTCTAATAAGTATCCTCTTACCCTAAATTCTCGCATAGAAATCATAGTTGGACTCCATCCCCTTGACAACCAGTATCTTCCGAATGAAGTCATAGCTGGTTGGTTTGGAGAAGAACCAGAGAATGATCATCCTATCCCCTTGGATGATCACCATGAAGAAGACCTTTCGTATGATACTAACCCCGAACCAGAGGTTGAGAACCTACCCCAAGCAGCTCCTTTCCAATTCCTACCCTCTTCCGGCTTTTCATGGCCCGACCCTGAGTGAGTGGAATGCTTGGAGACAGGGAGCCAAGGACAAGATCAGTTTATGCTATTTGATGGCGACCGAAGCTTTTACGACTTGAGCAATGGGGGCTCAGCAAGTAGAGCCTTGCCAATCTTGGTCCGCAGAAGGGCCCAAAATGAGATTCAAGGCAGGACAGCCCTACGTCAGATTTCAGAAATAGTCGCCTATGCTAGAATGCATACCCTCCTCACCATTCATCTAGAATATACTCACGAGAGACCAGTGAGAAACCATGAAACCCTGTTGCAAGCACTGGCTGAATCACGAGCCGAAGTCATAGAGCTCCGAGTACGCCAGATGGTGTTCGAAAGACACCTACTTGACATGGATCGTCAATTGGTTGAACTAAGAGTTCACCAGAGGGATGACCGTCGCCCGTAGTAGACGCTTTACTTTATTTCCCTTATAAAAAGAAATCGTGTTTTTCTTTCTATGCCCGATGTGGTATTTTCTATGAAATTATCTTTTACCGTAAGTACTTTAGTTAGGTCTTTATGCTGTCAGGAACTATCTTCTGTGGATATGATGTAAGACCTTTACAAGGTCATTTTCTTGAATCTTTACATCGTGAATATCAAAGGTATTGACAGCCGGCTAACTTTTGTGTTATTCTTCATTCAAGTACTTTTATTTTACTTTCATTGGGGTCTATCTGAATCATACTTTAGTGAAGTCATTGTACTATGGTGATTTATCCCAGGAGACACTTCCAAGTCTCTTTCAGTGGTTGGATCTTGTTATTCACCAACCCACGATACCTCAGCTCGAACGACAAACATCTTGAGACCATTCTACGAACATACTACCATACCGTACTAGGACTGCATCATAGGGATGTAGGTCAAACCTTAGCGAACATACTTTCATTCTTTACCAGGACTGCATCATAGGGATGTAGGTCAAACTTTCGAGATCATACTCTTACACTTTTCATGAACAATCTAAGTACATCAGGGTCAACCAGAATCGCTCATAAAATCCTTATCTTACGTGTTACGGGATCATGTCGTCATCTGGAAACGACCAGCCAAGCAACGAGACCTCTACTTTTCCGATGGACGCCGCCACCTTTCAAACGGCAGTTACAGCTGCCGTAGTGGCTGCCGTAACCGCGGTCATGGCGCACCGTAGCGCTAACAGCACAGTCAATGCTGCTGATGGGAATGAAGTTTCCAATCGCGATATCCATCCAGGAAGTCATCCAACAGTAACAGCCACATGCTCGCAAAGCCAGAACGCAGAGAACAAGAAAAGAAAACGTCAAGCCAAAGTGGAACGCAAACGGTTTCAGAGAATTTCCAGGAAACAGCCACAAACCTCTGCCATCCCAGTACCAAGCAGACCATATAAGGGAACACTCCCGAAGTGCGACCGGTGCAATTACCACCACAAGGGAATGTGCCGAGTCTTGCAGTGCGTAAACTGCAACAAGAAAGGGCACATCGCTCGTTTCTGTAGAGCTACCTCCACCACTGGGGCAAGCCTAAATTGCTATAAATGTGGTGAGTTTGGGCACTATAAAAGAGATTACCCAAAGAAGGAAAACAAGGAAAGAACCCGTGTTCCCATAACTCCTACCCGACACTTCACTTCCTCCACTGATGTGGGTACTGTCCAGATATGTCACCAATGCGGTGAAATTGGACACCTCCACAAGGATTTCCCGATAACGCGGAACTCTGGCGCAGATGGGAGGATTCTCAGGATCACAGCTGCAGGAGAGCCTGCTCAGGAACCACGTTAATGTAATTAAGGCGTTTCGTTGTAACAGACTTAAAAACTATCTAGAACTAGTGCAACTAGAGTCTTACCTTTTGCGAGATCCTGTCTGTATAGGGAGTCTCGTGCTGCGTATACTTGTCTTTTGTAATATATCTTATTCGCAGCAATAGTCTTGTGGTCAATCTGAAAGTACTGTAACTCTTGTTCATGGTTGCATGGTTTTGTCTTGTCTGTAAACGTCTTATGTTTAATTCTAATGTCTTTAAAGTTTCTGTATGATTCTGACATTATCATACAATCAGATTCCATTTGATCGACGCGAAAACCGCTTCATACGTACTTCCCTATCTTCTAGATCACTTTTCCAGCGAAGACGTCATATCAGAACGCCGAAGTACTCATTCCAGGAGTACCTATTAGATATTTTCCTTCCGAAGAAATCCCCGAAGTACTCAATCCAGGAGTACCTCCTAGTTAATTTCTTTCCGAAGAAATCCCCGAAGTACTCATTCCAGGAGTACCTCTTAGATATTTTCTTTCCAAAGAAATCCCCGAAGTGCTCATTCCAGGAGTACCTCTTAGTTATTTTCTTTCCAAAGAAATCCCCGAAGTACCACTCATGCAGTACGTCAAGTTCAATCCAAGAATTCGTGTGATTGATCTATCACTAAGGAAGGTATCCGTAAGAGTTATATATAATCAAGCTTCTACAGGTTTAGAATTGATGATTCCACTTTAACTTCTTTTTCCCCTAGGGGATGCGAGCTTAAAGAAGAATCAGTTATTCGACTACCTTTTCAATCTTAATTATATACGACTCGTATACCCGAAGTTGTGATTGTGAAACCTTGTATGAATTCTAAGATGGACTTCAGGACGGAGAAACTGCCTAAGTATACGAGTAATCACATCATCATGTGAACAAACTTAGAACCCAGTACGACTCCCGGAAACAGATCACCCTATAGTTTAAACACCCACAGAGATACAAGAACAGTACAAACAACTTAGCGAACTACACATAAACAGAATTAGAAGACTAGGTTTCTCACCCTAGAGAACCCTGGTCAGATTCTTCCAGAGATCGATGGATCGCATCGTATGTGCCTCGGATATCGAGGATTCCGTCAAGATTTTCATAGAAATCGTTATCTCTGCCTCACATAGACAGAATGATTGATCACACAGAAGGAAAGAAACTACTTCCAGGAATGCACCTGAGATCCGAATATCACCAGTTCGATGTGTTAGGGAAGGATGTCTGGGAGACTATCTTCTGAATTCGATGCGGACGCCTCGAGTCCGTAGTGATACCTTTCGGATAGGACCAGTACGCCCATGGTTTTCATGAGATAAATGATTAGGGTTACGTCCTTCTTACTTGGATCGATTCGTCATTTCTCCATGAAATGAATTACTTATCTACCCTCGTAGTAATAAGAAAACCCATGAAAACATTTCCTACAGGGAAACTTTTAGCATAGTTCTCTAGACACGAGATTTGGAAATTGAAGAGTCAAATTTCTAGGACACACTGTTAGTAATGTGGGAAATTTTGAGTACTCTTTCAATTTGTCAAAAACCATTGAGCATTTATCAACACCAGAGACACCGAAAGTTTTCGCCAAATTTTAGGTTTTACTGACCTACCGCCTTAGTTCATTCAGAACTCCTCGCAAGTTACAGAAACTCGTACGACTTTGACCCAACGAGGGGTGGCCTTTGACTGGGAAGTTACGCAAGAAAAGGAACCTTTGAGAGTCCGAGCGAGTGACCAAGTTCTTCAGGATAACTCACTCTGAGAATGGCTTGATACGCTTCGTAAAGCGTGGAAAGCTAACTTCTAAATTTGACAGGACCTCCGACATTCTTATCAGAATCGGTCTTGTGCCTCGCACAAACTAGACCTACTCCGCGAACTCAGTAACGTACATTCTACTCTTCGCATCTCGATCGTGAAACCATACCTTTCCGTTTGGACTCTTACAAGTCCACTCGTCGAGATCCTTGCCTTCGTATCAGAACCGTAGTGACCCTCGACCGAGAGGTCAAGCGGACAAAGAAACGCTGTCGCCAGTTAGTGAAGGTTCGTTGGGATACCAACCGAGAGCCTGATTTCACTTAAGTGCGCTAGAACCAATCAATTAGGAAGTTTCCTCCTCATGTCTCGATCATTCGTGCATACTTCCCTGCCTAAATTCTAATTTCGGGACGAAATTACCTTTAGCAGGGGGATGATGTGACAACCCGAAATTTCCATTCTAAATCAAACCATTTCAATCCTATAGAAGTAGAGCAGTTATAGTGAAAATTCAGACTTATGGAATAAGTTTGGCAGTTTTAGGGTTTTACACCTAAGGAGTTATTAGGAGAGTGGATGCACTAGGATTTTGTGCAACACTATAATTCCATTACTCTAGGTCATTAGAATCCATTCCGAGAATAGAAATATTTTCTGCCAAAAATCTCAGGACTATAAATAGAATTCTGAACCAAATTGGTTCATTAGTTAAATTCCAAATAGAGAAAAGTCAATTTCTCTCTCACGGATCTTCGGGTTTTCATCCCAGATTGTGAGTCTACTTTCATAGATGTGTTTTAATACTTGTTATATGCTTAATAACATTATGTACATGTCCAAAGTACAAGATCCGGGAGTTTACCGCCCAAGAACGTTCTTGGGGAGTAAACTCCAAAATCAAGCCAAAAGGCCACCTAGTCCCATTTCCGTGTTAGGCATCTAGCTAAGGACCTTAAGTATGAACGTTAGAGGCTAGAAACAAATCAAAACCACTTAGTTTGAGGATTTTACGGCCAAGGAACCATCTCTTGGGCCGTAAACTCCAAGTAAAAGGCACAAAGGAGTGCCTAATGTTCCTTTAGCCTTAGAACAAGAATCTAGAAGCCTTAAACTCATGATTTAGGCCAACAAAACAATTAGAAACCAACTTTGGAAGGGAGTTTACGGCCAAGATGCTCCTTAGGCCGTAAACTCCAAGATTTAGGGTCAAAATCCCTTCAAACTCTTCCTAGGGCTTAGTCTTCATTTTAGGCAAGCACCTTAATGTCTTTAGGACCTAGAAAACTCATGAAAAGCATAATTGTTGAAGATTTTACGGCCAAGAGTATTTCTTAGGCCGTAAACTCCTTTAAAGGGGTCAAAGGACACCCCAAACACTTCCTTAGGCCAAGAGACTTTTAGGGCAAGTACCTAGATGAGTTTTGGACTAGTTAAAATTCTTAGAACCACATGTGTGAGGGAGTTTACGGCCCAAAGAGTTCTATGGCCGTAAACTCCATCAAATGCTTCCATTTAGTGCCTTACACCTTCCTTAAGCCAAGTGTTGAAGCCTAGACTTGTTCCTAGAATTGTTGGAGACTTGAAAGAACAATAAGAACCCTCCCAAGGGAGTTTACGACCGTAAAATCCAAGGAAAAAGGGTCTTTGGGCCATAAACTCCCCAAAGGAGTCAATGTGGTGCCCAAACACTTGTATAGCCTTGAAACAATTCCCCTCTAAGGTTGTAGTACTTCTAAGCTCCATTTCATGACTTGGTTGAGAGTTTACGGCCAGGAGCTTACTCCCCTGGGCCGTAAACTCCAATGAATATGGTCTTTTAACCTTAAACTTCCATTATGGGCATTGCACTCCTTTGTTGCAACCCATTAGCCTCCTAGCACTTGACCAAAAGTGTTGTCCTCGCCCTTAAATGTTATTACTTGTATAATTAGTGTTATAATCACTAATTATTTATATACATATGTTTTATTATGTAATTAGGATCATTGTGTGTGTCTAAGTCTTCACTTGACACCAAGCACTTGTCCGATCCTCCCGTACGATAACAGTCCGTTCAATTCCAGTCACTTACTGCAGGTGAATTCATACCCCTTAACTAATGTTCTAAACTATTTTAAATGTTTTATGGGGGGATACAAGTAGAATCATGCTTCTTATTATGTCAATCACATGTGATTAGTAAGTAGGGTTATATTACTTATTACATCAATCACATATGATTAATATACAACATTCAAAAGATTTGGCTACTCATTAGCCGTTTTACCAAATAGTTTCCTTCAAAAGATTTTTATAAACGTTTTATATGTTTTCAAACTACTTATTACACTGTACTTCTTACTCTATTATCATATTTCAAACTTATTTACAACTGTGTTTTCAAACAAATGTTCCTTGTACTTATATTGTTTTATCAAACTTATGCCTTCAAATTGTTTTATAGATTGACATCATGTCGACCTTTCCTTAAACTAATATTTGTGTTTCAAATGTTTTACCAAACTTATTTATGCTTTTATATTATAAATTGCATGCCTCTATATGTATAGTTATATAAGAAATGTTTAAAAGACTTAGGAAGACTATCCACCCTATTTCCTTTTCGCGCCTTGAGATGTGGTCTGGTGGGACATTGGGTATTCGTCCGAAAGTCGTTTAAAGATTAGTTATATATCATGTGTACATATAAAGTCATAAAAGGTCCTTCCAGTTCATCCTATGCCCTTGGGTAGCAAGGGCATACATCCACGTCCATACGTATCACTTAGATTACTAGTAAGCTACCATATGGGTAGTTCAGGAAGATACTAGAACCATTACTAGAACGCGATATCATACAATGAGTCAGTTCATTCATGAGTCTATACTTTCTAGAACATTACTATACATTACATATACAACTATACTAGGACGAGAACATATACAACTATACTAGAATGATTTCATTACTATACTTGCTAGATAGAGAGAACCCGCATATACAACTATACTAGAATGATTTCATTACATGATCACACTTACATGAGTACAATTACATGATCACACTTACATGAGTACAATTACATGATCACACTTACATGAGTACGCTTACATATACATAGAATAGACGTCACTAGTGGCTATAGCACGGAACCAGTTCATGATCTAACTATACTGATAAATCACACCGCAATTGTGATTGTTATATCGAGTATACATGATCATTAGTAATGTGGATGCTCACGGCTTGCATTCATGCAGGGGTCGTGGGTAGGTCCCAAAATCCCTTTGATAGGGGAGCGTACAGTCTGGGATCTAGACATCACATTATACCTTATCCCTCAAATAAGGCAATTGAGTATCGATGTAGTTATTTTTATATATATCAAATACTACGGTACTTGGAAGTATTACCCTATATTTAAGGTAATAGGTACGGTTGTAGTTCGACACTACACCATAGTACTATTTCTTTTCCCATTACATTCACTTCGTGAATTTTTCATACGACGAACGGTAATGTAGAAACTATCTTTTGATAAATAGTAGTCAGACTTGGGAAAATATACACTCTTACAAGAGACACACACAAAACAATTAGGTCTTGGTAGAAGACACCTTCATACTAATAGGAATCATAGAGATTCCAGGGTTTTTCAAACACTTACAATTCATATACACTTACAAATTCTTACAATACTTACACTTACAAATTCTTACAGTTCACATACACTTACAAATTTCTACAATACATAGACTTACAAATACTTACAATTCTTATACACTTACAAATTCTTGAATTACAAAGACATACAAATTCTTACATACAAATAAAGGCACTAAATACTTATGATCTCACCAGCTTTAAAGCTGATACTCGCTTTCAAAATTACTTGTATCCTCAGGTCATCATAGATAGGTACCGATGCAAGGAGAAAGGAAGATGGATCTTATTCAAGACTTATCTTTCATTTTGATTTATGCTTTAGTGTTTATCAAAATTTGACAGAATACAATGGTATAATAATTATTTTATTAATGCAATGGATGATGTTGTTGCTTGTTTACTACTTTACATTGTTGTTGATATTATACATGACGTCCTCCGCCCTAGAACGTTTCCGCCGTTCTTGGTTTTGGGCTGTGACAAATAGATAAACAATAGTCAATGATCTTGGAGAACTTTCATTCTCTTCGTTTACCATCAAGGGAATTAACACTATGATGATCAGGCTCAAAATACGTTTTGGAATTATAGGATCTTTGGGCAAAGGAATCAGCCTTCCTATTAGGATTTTCATCTCAATTTAGGGAGTTGGTCCTCTTCTGGATCTCCTTGTCCTCTAGTCTAATGTACCCCAGGGCTCTACTTATGAGATCAACCATTTTCCTACATGGGGTAATTACAAGATCTTCAAAAAATTAAGAGTCCTTATTTAGGCTCACTTTAAAAGCTTCCATGGCAACTGCCATCTTAATATTATGGATGTTCAACACTTCCCTGCCAAATTTGCTTACAAAATCTCTAAGGGATTCCTTAGGATCCTAGACAGTCACAAATAGAAATTTTGTGACTTGTAACTACAACACATAAGTAAAATTTTGAATAAAAAACTTAAGAGCATGTATGATGCTTACTTTATGACATGAAAATTTGCAATCAAATACACCATACAAGCATTACAAATAGTCAACAAGCAAATGGGAAACCCTAGAAGTTCTTATTTAGGTCCATTTTGGACTAGGACTTCCTTATTGGGCCCAATGGACCAATAAGCTTCCAATTTGACTATCTTCGGCTTAGAATCCTTAAATGGGTTCTAATTGGACCCACTTTCATTTATTTCAACATTTTGGGCCATATTGGGCCTAGAATGAAATAAATTAAATATTATGAACCATTATGGACCATAATTGACCTAAACTAGCCTAACAAAGTATAAAAATCACACATATATTTTATAGGGCCAACAATCACTCAACCTAACTCTAATATGGGCTTAGGGGCAATAAAGCCCAAAAATCCTTTTTTTCCTCTCCAAATCTCGGCCCAAGCCCAAACTCAAGGGATGAAGAGTTGACTTGTGAGATTGCCACCTCATTAATACATCCCATACCTCCACGCATGGACCAACATGCATCTAGGTTAGTCATCTCAACTCTCTCTCTCTCTTCTTCTTCTTGATTCTCGGCCGAGAGCTCCCAAACACACACACTTCATCCACTTTTGTGTAGCAAACTCTCTCAAGGAACACCCTCACCTTTCTTCATCTAATTTTCGAGACTTAAGAGCTTTTCAAAGAGATTTTCCACAAGAATCATCATCTAAGGTAAGCTGATACTTAAATCTATGATCTAGGTTCCTTGTTATATCAAACATCTCATCTTAACTCATGTAAATTTATGGTCTAACTCCCTAGAACCATCTAAGTTTGAATACCTCCTCAAGAAGTTGCTAGAGCCGAAAACAACATCAAACTTCTTCCAAACTCCTCCAAAACCGAAATCCAACTCAAGGTGAGCTTCATACCCCTTATTTTTCGGTTTTTATAAGTTTTGTGGGGGGGGGGGGGGGGAATACAAGCAAATGTGTAGATGTATGAGTATATGTATGCCTTGTGTGATTTCTATGTTTATATATATGTTCTTATGTGATTGTGGTGTTGGATCTAGTCAAAAAGTCCTTAAAACCGAGATTTACATTAGGTTGTATGAAACAAGTATAAATCATATTATTACACACAAATCATTTCTAGAAAAATAACCAAGTTGGTTAATATGATCATTTTTGGGCTAAAAACCCATTTTTTGGCTCAAAATGTTGAAAATATAAATTCGAAGAGCCCAAAATGACAAAATGAAAATTCTAATGGTTGAGATGAGTCAAAACAGTTTCAAAAATGTATTTTCTAGAAATTTACTCTTTTGAAGGATTAAAATGTGAATATTTAAGCATAATGGGCCAAAAATGAATTTTTCGGCCCAATAAAGCCCAAATTGCGAGATTTTCAAATTAGAGGGGCTGAAACTGTACTTTTCTGTAAAACAGGGGACCACTAGTGCTCCAAGTCCATTTCAAGGGTTAAAAATACTTTTCAAATTTAAAAGGGACCAAAGATGCAAAAAATTTATATTTTGGGCCAAAAGTGTAAAAATTGCGAAAATAGAGGTTTCAGCCGAGAAAACTCCATTCTGAGGGACTAAAACTGTTTTTCAAATAAATTTTAGCTGAAAGATACCTTTTCAACAAGTTTTGATACTAAAGTGTCAAGAAAAATGGTTTAAGGACTAAAATGGAAATTCTTTTATACAAAGGGTCAAAAGTGTAAATTTTTCCAAAAGAAAGGGGCTGCAAAAAGTAAAATTCTAATGTTTTAAACAATAAATCCGTCATGATGAAACTAGTACCACGACTACTGACGAAACATAATACACCTTCAACACCAAAACTCGTTACCAAACGAATTGATTCGGTCTCGAATCAATAATGAATAAAAAATCTATACACGACGATACTACAATACACAGGCTGAAATGACGGGAAGTCAATACACACGCGGGAATTCACCAGACGTCAATACACCATCTTTGGGCCCGAAAGTTTCAAATCGTGCTTGTTGGGCCTAGTTAGCCCAATGACATGATCTTTAGGCCCGAAGGAAACTCGCTTACATGTTGTTGGGTCTTATATGACCTAATTCCATGTAAAAGGACTTTCAATGGCTTTTGTGTTGTTGGGCCCCAAGGGTCTTTTGGTACTGCTAGAAAAGTCGAGAATTCACAAATGCGAGTCGGGCCAAGGGTCTTTCGCATTCACGATAGCCTTGAACGACTTATGGAAATAACGGGGGCTTCGTACCCTCTCTTCTCCTCGGTTGTGGGGCTATGAGAAGTTAGGGTGGTTGGATTAAGTGAATACTACGGACGACGCCTAAGGGATCGTTTATATAGTTGTAAACTAGTCGTTTTCATTAATACGTGTTTATAACAATTCACAATCCATAATTAATCCAATGTCACCTGGAATTATCGAATACAAACGTCACAACGGTATAACAAAATATAAAACGCGTAATTCAAAATATTAGGAAAACATCGGGTTTTCCTAGGGTTATCAATTCATACACCTACAAGATGCATACCAAGTCTAACAATCTTTTTTTACATTTCTAGAAACAAACAAGCATACTTACGGATCTTCACACTTTTTACACGATACTCTTTTCAGAAAATATCGGATTTTCTGGTGGTTTTCAAAACAATGCAAAACATTATATTTCAAACATTACTTATGAACTCACCAACATTTCATATGTTGACGTTTTTCAAAATACTTGTATTCTCAGGTAACAGGTAAATCGAAGGGAAAAATGTACTCGGTGATGTCTTGTTGTTTGTTTAACTAGTATCGAACAATCTACTTTTTGGGAATGTAATGTTATGAAACAATGTACTAAATGTAAACACTACCAGTTGTACTATTTCAATGCATGGTGATGAATGATGTTATGTTTCATGTATATTCACTGTGATGGTATTCAATTGAGTCACAACAGCCCTTGGACGTTTTCGCCGTCTGGTTCGGGGGTGTGACTGGTTGGTATCAGAGCTCTCTTTATAGTGAACTAGCATATCTAGCCACACATTGATATGAAACTATAAACCAAAAAATGGACTAACACAAATCTGAACAAAACCTAGTAAAACATAACAATTAAACACCCTTGCTTGCATTAGGAATAAGAACATAACGCCGAACCAAACAAGATAACGCTAGTATTCCGGTTAACTCAGGACTGTTCTTAGTAGTATCAAGAAGCGGATGTCGCCTGGTCAACTACATTCCCTCCAAGGTATAACTAACACATGTTCTGATGAGATCGCAATAGCTAGGGAACCTAAAAACAAACCCCTATATCACCAAAAGCGAAGAATGCCTGCATAGCCTATACAATAGTTGTAGCATCCTAGGAATAACGTTAGCATACTTACACACTCTCGCAGACAACATGGCTAGTTTTCTTCACCGCGGAGATCCTTACTTCCCTGATCAGGGAAATAATGGATGGTTAGAGGAAGAGCCTGAGGAAGACCCCAAAGAGGAATCTAACGGGGAACCAGAGGCAGGAGTCGAGGGCGAGCTTGCAGAACCAGAAGAGGAATAAGAGGAGGAAGAAGATGAAGGAAACTTTGGGGAGGAACCCGATGACAGTGAAGGGGGTGATTCGGATGCAGAGTCCGAGGTCATCAACACCCCTTACCCGATCAGGGTGCCTGCTTACCGGGTGGGCCCCACTGGTCCTACACCTCCCTGGGGTATTGATCTCTAGAGATGGAGCAGACAGCAGGGACAACGACCCTCGTACGACATGTCACGCGAGTTCTTTGACCTGCGGGACGGAGGACCGGCAGATTGAGCCCTTCCATTCATGGTGAAACGGTTACGGAACACTGGCGACCTTGCCCAGAGCACTGCCAATCAGGTACGCCATTTGTGGACTAGGGTCGAGCGTGCAGAACAGGAGACATGTGACGTTCTTCGAGAGTTTCACATGAGGCAGGTGAGGTGGGAGTCTCGACTCCAGGACGCAGAACGACAGGTGGCTCATCTTCAGGGAGCATCTACATCCTCGGCACCACCTCCGGGCACACCTCATCGCGGTCAGGGATAGACTTATCTTACTAGGTCATTAGGAAATATGCTATGTACCCCGACTCTATGTTTAAGTGACTACACTACTCATAGAGCCGTTATGCTGTCGAACTAGTGTCACTTATGTATGCTCTTATGAGCAAAATTTTCATGTATTAAATGCGGATAATATTAGTGAAATTTTTACGTGTTCTGTTATGATATTGCAAATTGCTATGTGTTGCAAATTTATGATTGCATGCTAAATGATAGAAGTACTTAAGTTCGTACCATACACCTAGTCAGTAGGATCAACACCACACGGAAGCCACGTACACTCAACATCTTTCCGTTTCATGACAGAAAGATGCCTCACCGACCTACTCGCGGAAACCCTGGACCAACCCCACCCGAAGTTGACTCAGCCGCATTCCAGGCAGCGGTCTCTGCTGCGGTCACTGCAGCGATGGCACAAATTCATCAGGGGAATAATGGAGGAGTCAACGGACAAGGGGCCGGGAGTTCGAACAACGGAATGAATCAAGGACCCACCAAAACATGTACCTACAAGGACTTCACAAACGCCAAACCACGAACCTTTAACGGCATTGGAGGGGTGATCACTCTGAAGCAATGGATTGAGAAGGTGGAATCAGTATTCGAGACATGCAATTGTCCTGAGGAGATGAAGGTGAAGTTCGCAACCTGCACTTTTGTTGATCAAGCGCTCACATGGTGGAACGGACACGTGGAAGCCATGACACTCCCTGTAGGCAACGCCATGCCGTGGTCGGAAATGAAAGAAATGCTTATGGTTGAATACTGCCCACGAGGTGAGATTCAGAAAATAGAGCAAGAGCTGTGGAACCTCACTCTGCAGAATGCGAATATCGATGCCTACATATCAAGATTTAGTGAACTATCTTTGTTATGCCTGGGTATGATCACCTCGAAAGGAAAGAAGATTGAGCGATTCATCTGGGGACTAACCTCTCCGATCCAGGGAAATGTGATAGCTGCAAATCCCGAAACCTTCGACAGTGCTAAAAGATTGGCGAAGAAGCTGTATGACCACAACAACAAGAAGGGTGAGAAGCCAGCGGAGACTGAGGCCAAGAAGGAAAGTGATGGCAAGAAAGGGAAGAACAACAAAAGGAAGGGGCGCCAAGGCTCCGAGACTTCCACGAAGCAGCAGACAGTGACGGTTAATGCTGCCACCACGCAGGTTCCAGCTACACCACATGCTCCAGCCTTAGCTGCCCCAAATGCTCCTAGACCTTATTCCGATAATCTTCCCAAGTTCAACAAGTGCAGTTTCCATCATAATGGAGAATGAAAGGAGTTGCAGTGCACCAGTTGCAATTGGAGGGGACACACGGCGAGGTACTGCAAGACTTATCCTCCCCAGAACCAACAACAGGGAAACAACAACAACAACAACAACAACAACACCCGCAACAACAACAACATCAACACCGACGACAACAATGCAGGGCCTAGCCACACCTGCTATGGGTGTGGGAGGACTGGTCATTTCTGCCAAGATTGCCCTAACAACAACAATCCCGGAAATGGAGGAACGAGAAGGGTGCTGGCCATGGGTCAGGGGGAAGCAATTCAGGATCCCGTCATCGTTATCGGTACGTTTCCCCTAAACCACACTTATGCATGCATCCTATTTGACACCGGAGCGGAGCGAAGTTTCGTAAGCAATAAGTTTAAGCATTTATTAAAACAACAACCCCAGAAGCTGAATGAAACCTTTACGGTGGGAATGGCCAATGGGAAAACCGAATCCACGGGGGAAATCTACATCGGATGTACCCTAACCCTGAACCAACACGTCTTTCGAATAGACTTAATGCCTGTGTCCATTAGGAGTTTCGATGTCATTACTGGCATGGACTGGTTAAGCCTCTACCATGCTGAGATTATGTGTCACGAGAAGGTCGTTCGTCTTCGCCTTCCTAATCACGAAACCCTAGTTATTTACGGAGACAAGCCCAGCACGAACCTTCGCCTCATCTCGTGCATCCAGGCACAAAAGCATCTACGAAAGAAAGATTTGACATTCCTGGCTCACATAGTGGATAAAACCAAGGAAGAGACTAACATTCAAGATATTCCAGTAGCACGTGAATTTCCAGACGTGTTTCCTAAAGATCTTCCTGGAGTACCCCTAGAAAGGCAAGTTGAATTCCGAATTGACCTCGTTTCAGGAGCAACCCCTCTCACTAAATCGCCCTATCGGCTAGCTCCTGCTGAAATGCAAGAATTGTCCAGTAAACTCAGCGAACTCCTGGACAAGGGATTCATCCGACCTAGTTACTCGCCATGGGTTGCTCCGGTCCTGTTTGTCAAAAAGAAGGACGAATCTTTTAGGATGCGCATCGATTACAGAAAGTTAAACAAACTCACTATCAAAAATCGCTATCCACTCCCACGAATCGACGATCTATTTGACCAGCTCCAAGGAGCTGGTTACTTTTCTAAGATAGACCTACGGTCCGGATACCATCAACTCAAAGTCCGGGAAGAGGATATTCCTAAAACCGCTTTCCGAACTCATTACGGACATTATGAATTTGTCATAATGCCCTTCGTGTCTAACGAATGCTCCTGCGGCATTTATGGATCTGATGAACCGAATATGTCGACCATTCCTCGACAACTTTGTCATTGTCTTCATTGATGACATTCTCGTCTACTCCTGAAGCGAGGAAGAGCATGGTCAACATCTCTGACAAATTCTAGAAACTCTGCGATCGGAAAAGCTATACGCAAAACTCTCCAAGTGTGAGTTCTGGCTCCGTAGTGTGAACTTCCTAGGTCATATTGTTAGTCAAGAAGGAATTCATGTGGATCCTTCGAAGGTCAAAGTCGTCGAAGGATGGGCCGTCCCGACAAGACCCACGGAAATTCGTCAATTCTTAGGTCTAGCAGGCTACTATAGGAGGTTTATTCAAAACTTCTCTAAGATCGCCAAGCCACTTTCCTCACTTACGCAAAAGGGCGTATCATTCAAATGGACGGACAAGCAAGAGGTTGCATTCCGAACCCTGAAGCAAGCCCTCTGTAGTGCCCCGGTACTATCTCTACCGGTGGGAACGGAAGATTTCGTGGTCTACTGTGACGCGTCAAATCAGGGCTTAGGTTACGTTCTCATGCAGCGTGGAAGGGTGATAGCTTACGCATTCCGCCAACTAAAGGCGCATGAAGTGAATTATACAACCCATGATCTGGAATTGGGAGCCGTGGTCTTTGCTCTAAAGATTTGGAGGCATTACCTTTATGGTACGAAATGCACCATCTTTACGGACCACAAAAGTCTCCAGCATATCTTGAATCAAAAAGAGCTGAATATGAGGCAACGAAGATGGGTCGAATTATTAAACGATTACGAGTGTGAAATCAAGTACCACCCGGGCAAGGCCAACGTGGTAGCTGACGCATTGATCCGGAAGGAGTACTCTAATCGTCGTGCGAAAACTCTCTCAATAACCATCCAATCTCACTTAACCACTCAGATTGGAGTAGCCCAGTCAGAGGCCATGAAGACGGAAAACAGAGCAAGCGAAGCATTACGCGGAATGGAGAAGAATCTAGAGGCAAAAGAGGACGGAGTATACTATTTCATGAACCGTATTTGGGTCCCTAAACTCAGAGGATTTAGGGAGGTAGTCATGAAGGAAGCCCACAAGATGCGATACTTCATCCATCCCGGCTCAGACAAGATGTATTTGGATATTAAACAACATTATTGGTGGCCTAACATGAAGGCGGAAATTGCCACCTATGTTAGTAAGTGCCTTACTTGTGCCAAGGTAGAGGTGGAGTACCAGAAGCCCTCAGGGTTATTACAGCAACCGGTAATCCCTAAGTCGAAATGGGAAGGGATTTCTATGGATTCCGTGACCAAGCTTCCCAAGACGTCGGATGGACTAGACACCAATGGGTAATAGTCGACCGACAGACGAAATCTGTCCATTTCCTGCCAATAAAAGAATTCTACAAAATGGAGAGATTGACACGTTTATACATTCGAGAAATCGTGAGACTCCACAGAGTACCAGTGTCTATTATCTCGGATAGAGACAGTAGGTTCACTTCACGTTTTTGGCAATCACACCAGAAAGCACTGGGAACTCATCTCGACATGAGCACCGCTTATCATCCACAAACGGATGGTCAAAGCGAACGAACCATTCAAACGCTCGAAGAAATGCTTCGCGCATGTGTGATAGACTTTGGGAAGTCTTGGGATACCCACTTACCTTTAGTCGAATTCTCGTAGCATCAAGGTCGCTCCTTTCGAAGCACTGTATGGGCGTAAGTGTAGATCATCGTTATGTTGGGCTGAGGTGGGCGACACCCAGCTAGCAAAGGCACTCACATCGGACAAGGCACTAACGGGACCGGAGATCATTCGTGAAACCACAGAAAAGATAGTTCAAATCAGAGCTTGATTACAAGCATCGCGCGACTGACAAAAGAGCTATGCCGATAAACGGCGAAAGCCCTTAGAGTTTCAGGTCGGGGATCGAGTACTGTTAAAAGTCTCACCTTGGAAAGGAGTCGTTCGTTTTGGAAAAAGGGGAAAACTGAACCCACGATACTGCAACTACCCGCAGAGCTAAACAGTGTGCACCCCGTGTTCCATGTCTCTAATCTAAAGAAGTGTCTGTCGGATGAAACCTTCGTCATTCCCCTTGACAAGATTGAAATCAACGAGAATCTCCTGTTCGTTGAAGAACCGGTTGAAATCATGGACAGGGAAGTGAAGCGTACAATGCAAAGTCGCATCTCGATCGTGAAAGTACGGTGGAACGCGAAGCGTGGGCCAGAATTCACGTGGGAATGCGAAGATCAAATGAAGCAAAAGTACCCCCCACCTATTCTAGCATTCTCAAATCTAGCTTTCAAACGGAATTTCGGGACGAAATTCCCTCTAACGGGGGGATGATGTCATAAATAGAAATTTTGTGCCTTGTAACTACAACACATAAGTAAAACTTTGAATCAAAAACTTAAGAGCATGTATGATGCTTACTTTATGACATCAAAATTTGCAATCAAATACACCATACAAGCATTACAAATAGTCAACAAGCAAATGGGAAACCCTGGAAGTTCTTGTTTAGGTCCATTTTGGACTAGGACTTCTTATTGGGCCCAATGGACCAATAAGCTTCCAATTTGACTATCTTGGGCTTAGAATCCTTAAATTGGCTCTAATTGGACCCACTTTCATTTATTTCAACATTTTGGGCCATATTGGGCCTAGAATGAAATAAATTAAATATTATGAACCATTATGGACCATAATTGACCTAAACTAGCCTAACAAAGTATAAAAATCACACATATATTTTATAGGGCCAACAATCACTCAACCTAACTCTAATATGGGCTTAAGGGCAATAAAGCCCAAAAATCCTTTTTTTCCTCTCCAAATCTCGTCCCAAGCCCAAACTCAAGGGATGAAAAGTTGACTTGTGAGATTGCCACCTCATTAATACATCCCATACCTCCATGCATGGACCAACATGCATCTAGGTTAGTCATCTCAACTCTCTCTCTCTCTCTCTTCTTCTTCTTGATTCTCAGCTGAGAGCTCCCAAACACACACACTTCATCCACTTTTTGTGTAGCAAACTCTCTCAAGGAACACCCTCACCTTTCTTCATCTAATTTTCGAGACTTAAGAGCTTTTCAAAGAGATTTTCCACAAGAATCATCATCTAAGGTAAGTTTATACTTAAATCTATGATCTAGGTTCCTTGTTATATCAAACATCTCATCTTAACTCATGTAAATTTATGGTATAACTCCCTAGAACCATCTAAGTTCGAAAACCTCCTCAAGAAGTTGCTAGAGCCGAAAACAACATCAAACTTCTTCCAAACTCCTCCAAAACGGAAATCTAACTCAAGGTGAGCTTCATACCCCCTATTTTTCAGTTTTTATAAGTTTGGTGTGGGGGGGGGGGGAATACAAGCAAATGTGTAGATCTATGAGTATATGTATGACTTGTGTGATTTCTATTTTTATATATATGTTCTTATATGATTGTGGTGTTGGATCTAGTCAAAATGTCCTTAAAACCGAGATTTACATTAGGTTGTATGAAACAAGTATAAATCATATTATTACACACAAATCATTTCTAGAAAAATAACCAAGTTGGTTAATATGAACATTTTTGGGCTAAAAACCCATTTTGGGCTCAAAATGTTGAAAATGTAAATTCAAAGGGCCCAAAATGACAAAATGAAAATTCTGATGGTTGAGATGAGTCAAAACTGTTTCAAAAATGTATTTTCTGGAAATTTACTCTTTTGAAGGATTAAAATGTGAATTTTTAAGCATAATGGGCCAAAAATGAATTTTTCGGCCCAATAAAGCCCAAATTGCGAGATTTTCAAATTAGAGGGGCTGAAACTGTACTTTTCTGTAAAACAGGGGACTACTAGTGCTCCAAGTCCATTTCAAGGGTTAAAAATATTTTTCATATTTAAAAGGGACCAAAGATGCAAAATTTTTCTATTTTGGGCCAAAAGTGTAAAAATTGCGAAAACTGGGGTTTCAGCTGAGAAAACTCCATTCTGAGGGACTAAAACTGTTTTTCAAATAAATTTGAGCTGAAAAATACATTTTCAACAAGTTTTGATACCAAAGTGTCAAGAAAAATGGTTTAAGGACTAAAATGGGAATTCTTTTATACAAAGGGTCAAAAGTGTAAATTTATCCAAAAGAAAGGGGCTGCAAAAAGTAAAATTCTAATGTTTTAAACAATAAATCCGTCATGATGAAATACTAGTACCACGAATACTGACGAAACATAATACACCTTCAACACCAAAAATCGTTACCAAACGAATTGATTCGGTCTCGAATCAATAATGAATCAAAAATCTATACACGACGAAACTACAATACACACGCTGAAATTACGGGAAGTCAATACACACGCGGGAATTCACCAGACGTCGATACACCATCTTTGGGCCCGAAAGTTTCAAATCGTGCTTGTTGGGCCTAGCTAGCCCAATGACATGATCTTTAGGCCCGAAGGAAACTCGCTTACATGTTGTTGGGTCTTATATGACCTAATTCCATGTAAAAGGACTTTCAATGGCTTTTGTGCTGTTGGGCCCCAAGGGTCTTTTGGTACTGTTAATAAAGTCGAGAATTCACAAATGCGAGTCGGGCCAAGGGCCTTTCGCATTCACGATAGCCTTGAACGACTTATGGAAATAGCGGGGGCTTCGCACCCTCTTTTCTCCTCAGTTGTGGGGCTATGAGAAGTTAGGGTGGTTGGATTAAGTGAATAGTACGGACGACGCCTAAGGGATCGTTTGTATAGTTGTAAACTAGTCGTTTTCATTAATGCGTGTTTATAACAATTCACAATCCATAATTAATCCAATGTCACCTGGAATTATCGAATACACACGTCACAACGGTATAACAAAATATAAAACGCGTAATTCAAAGTATTAGGAAAACATCGGGTTTTCCTAGGGTTATCAATTCATACACCTACAAGATGCATACCAAGTCTAACAATCTTTTTTTACATTTATAGAAACAAACAAGCATACTTACGGATTTTCACTCTCTTTACACGATACTCTTTTTAGAAAATATCGGATTTTCTGGTGGTTTTCAAAACAATACAAAACATTATATTTCAAACATTACTTATGAACTCACCAACATTTCATATGTTGACGTTTTTCAAAATACTTGTATTCTCAGGTAACAGGTAAATCGAAGGGAAAAATGTACTCGGTGATGTCTTGTTGTGTGTTTAACTAGTATCGAACAATCTACTTTTTGGGAATGTAATGTTATGAAACCATGTACTAAATGTAAACACTACCAGTTGTACTATTTCAATGCATGGTGATGAATGATGTTATGTTTCATGTATATTCACTGTGATGGTATTCAATTGAGTCACAACAGCCCTAGGACGTTTCCGCCGTCTGGTTCGGGGGTGTGACATAGACTACTCGATATAGATCACTAGTGATCCTTTCGAATGTCATGCTATTATGAAAGTTAGCTATTAAAAATATTAACTAAATGAGCAAAAGATGTACTAGAATAAAGAGGATTGTTATGAAGCCATTTCAAGGTTGATCCTATGAGGGTTGAAACCAGACCCTTGAATAAACATGTTTATTTTAAGTGTAATTAGATGGGAAGAATTTACATTCTCTCCCTGTGTTATGCTACGTGTTTCTTAGGATCCGTAGTTTTGTTATAAGGCTTCATACTGAGAGTCTAGAAGTGTTTTGAAACTTCAGTATCTACTATTGCGGGACCAAATCTCAAGATCTTTTGGCTTCTGGCGGATGCTTCTTGTATAGGTGGGATTATTCATGGTACACTTGAGATTATAAGTCTTAGTTGTTGAAGTTACTTAGCCATGATACGACTTATACATGTATCAAGATCCTCAGAGCTAGTATTAAATGCATTATTATTTAGTAAGTTACAAGTGTCTTGCTTTTTAAGGGTAGTAAAGGTTTCATTACATTCCTGCATCACAGGGTTTGATTATGTGTGACTGCTCCCTAAGTTGATGCACCAGCAGGTACCAAGGTTGTAGTATCTCGATGATTCCCTAGGAAGCATGTACTATCGAAATCTAGGATCCTGGGTTGTAAAATTGCAGATGTTGTTTCAAGTGGTTTTTGGATCTCTGATCTTATTCTTTCAATTTCTTTGAGAAATGTTATGTCAAGATAACAAGCGAAATCCCTTCAGCTCAAGATACCATTCATCCCAAGATATCATGCATAAGGTACATAATCCTTAGAACACTTATGAATTCTAAGATCATTTCCTACTTATAATCCTTAAACTTTTTTTTACAGTAGATCACATTTCTAATATTACACTCTTATTTTTTCATGTTGCATCAAATTTATTTTCATTCATCAAATCGTTTTTATCAACATGTATTTTCTCAGATATGTCTTTAAAAATAATATATGAAATCAAAATTTATTATAAACTATTCTAAGCGTTCAGACACAAATCATTTAACCCTATTTTTCTAACTTGGGATCTCTCATTTGAAGAGCCTATCTTGAATACTTAATCCTTTATGTAAATAATAAACATTCTTATTTTCAAACTATTTTTTAGAATATTATTTTAGACTTATTTGAATTCATTACTCTTTTTCTAAACACATCTCACTTATTTTACCAAGGAGTCATCTGGAATCTTCCTCTAAGAAATAAATTTCAAGATATTCATGAAAATATTGGCTTGTGAACATGTAAAATCTCATTATTAAATCTTAATTCTTTTACTAATACGACTTCATATTTTCAAGGCTCGTTCGTTAAAACTAAAATATAAAATTTCATTTAGCAAAAGTTGGAACATTACAAAGCCCCTCGGGGAACATATGATGTACATTGTGTTTTTACCCTCATTAACTCTCCTAACTCCTTCATTTTCAAAAATCCTATCAATCATGTAACTCACTTCTTCTTCACCATTTATTTTTTTTCAAAGAATTAAAGCCTTAATTTCCCAAGATGCTACAATACTTTCTTTGATATCTTAAACATCTTCACTCTTTCTTCTAGCACCACTTTTGAAATATAAACATGAAGCTCCCTAGTGACCTCTTTAATCCTCCTTTCAAGCTCCTTGTTTTTCTCTCATAACTTCTTAGTCATATCTTCCTTTTTCTAGAAGTTCTTTCTTCTTCATCAGTAAGTCCAGCTCCCTCTTCTTCAACTGTTGTTCCTTGGATAATAGTCTTTGTTCCATTTGCCTCTTCGAAGCATCAAGCTCCTTTTTGATATCCTCGGTACCCTTAAAGATAAAATCAGTTGCCTGAAGATAGAAAATGAACGAATATTTAATGAATGTCAATATTTATGTACATTTAACTAACCATTCACATACTTGTAGCTAATCCAAGTAAATATTTTGGCTTGTATTCTGGGTAAGCTTCCTTTTCTTTGAATCAGGACTAATGGCATTCTCCACCACCCTTTAGAGAAACTAAGGAAGCAATTTGTAAGGTTTCAATGGAGAGTCACTTTAAGGATACTCATCCACATTAAAGTTTGAAAAAAACAGAAGAAGAATGGATGATCCTTGAACCTGTCAAAATTGAACTAAATTACTAAGTAGAAAGAAGAGACAGTATGTTTCGAGAATAAAGATTGAAATCAGTACCAATAGACATGTTTAGGGTTCAATGATCCTACGACAAGTTAATATCCCCTACCAAGATATGATTTGAAACAATTTTAAATGATCTTATATCTTCAAACTGATCAAAGAACCTAACAATTTTTCCTTCTCTATATTGTTGAGGTTGGAATAGATCTTCAATTTTGGGTACTATTATAAAACAAAAAATTAGTATTCCCTCCTTGAAAGATAGAAACCAGAAAAAAATAAGCTAAGATCATACTCAAACTAACCCACTCAACTGGTAAAGTATCACCATCAATCAGAGAACTCCTATTAAAAAAGTATTTATTTTTTCATCTAGTATTATGGCAAGACGTCTTTGGTGTTGGATTGAGTGTCTAAGCCCATAACTATATTTGGTATGTACTTGACCCGGGTGTAGCATGGTCCTTTTGGGTTGCCTTCACCAGAGCAACTTGACTGGATGATTAATGGAGAAAAAAAGTTATTATGGTTTACTAATATATTATATGAATAATATATTAAAATAGAAATCATATTGGTTAGTTAATATTGGTCAAGAATTAATTATGTGATCAAAAAAGGTTATTAATTGAACTTAGGGGACTAGAATTGCAATTATAAGATAATTAGATTTTGGGTTGAGGATCCCTTAGAAAAGGGTGGACGAAATCAAGGAGGGGAGCCTACCTTGAATTCGTCCAAGGGCCTAATCCCGGAAGGTTCATTTGGACTACTTAAGGCCTAAGGAATCCAATTAGGGTTTTGACAGAAACCCTAGCAGCTCACTTATATAAAGGACCCTAGGGGTTCACAAATTGGCTACACCTTGAACCCTAGAGATCAAGAGCCAATTTAGAACCTCCTTCCCCTCTCTCCAAAGATCATCTAAGTTGCCTTGGTGCTTGTAATCAATTAGAGGTATTACACTTGTGATAGTAAACCTCTGAAGGTTTGAAGATTCCTGCTACAATTGAAAGGTAATCATCTAAACTTGTTTTAGTTATTGTTTTCATTTTTTTATATGCTAGAATTAGGGTTACAAGCTTTGGATGATTTGCATGTACAATTAGAGAAACCTAGATCCAAAGCTTGAGGGTTTGCATGTGCACCATAGGATTGATGTAATGCTCACAACCCATCATGTGCACCATACGATTGCCTTATATGATAATCTTAATTATTTGAATTATTTGATTAAATTATCTTGCCATGAAATTGAATTAGGTCAAATTTAGATAAACACAAATTAATTGTGTAATTAAATTATTTGTAATTTGATCTAGAAACGTTTGAAAAGTTTTAAAACTTGCCCTCAAGTTTTGGAATTTAAGTTTTTGATTAAAATGTTTAATTTTGAAATATTTAAATTCTAAACCCTCAAATTTTACAAGTTTAAAATTCAACCCTTATAGCATTATAATATTATAAGATTAATACTATATATATATATATATATATATATATATATATATATATATATATATATATATATATATATATTTGTATCCCAGTCACAAACTTGAAAGGAATATCGACATTTAAACATACCATTGAAAAGTTCAATGAATCTAAAATTATCTAGGAGTTTGAATACATTTAAAACTTAAAACTCTTTTCGTTTTTCATGCTGGAAATTATACCTTCAAATTATTTGCAGTTTGGATTACATCATCCCTCTGCTAAATTGTAAATAATGTTGTTGAATCCTAGCCCTAATTTCTCAGTTGGGTGTTTAATTGGGGATTATTATATAATCAAAGTTTGTCTCTTTTCTATTTCAGATGTCTACTTCGAACAACAACAACGCTTTAGGCTCGACCCCTTCCGACTCATTCTCACTCATGAATTTGTGTGGGAGGGTGATTTTTGATGGGTCCTTCAATGATTGGATCCGAAATATCTGAATGGTCACCCGCTACGAGGACGAGAAGTATGTTCTCAATAAGGAGCTGAAAAAATTCAATGTCAACACTGCTACTCTTGAAGAGATTGTTGCCTATGAGGCTCACGAATGATATGCTATAAAGGTTCATTGAATCATGCTCGGAAGAATGACCGCCGAACTCCAAAAGTCCTGTGAGGACTACTACCCCTATGATATGCATCAAGATTTGATGGATAGGTACCATCAAAGCACGAGGCAAGAAAGGTATGGGATTATCGCTGCAGTTATCACTACTAAGATGAAGGATGGAGAGTCCATCACATCCCACCTATAGAAAATGTTAAGATACGTGGACTGCTTGCTTAATTTAAATGTTAACATTGATGATGAGCTAGCCATAGATATATCATTCTTCACTCCTTACCTCCTTGCTACAACCAGTTCTGCATGATCTACCGCATTAACAAGGAGGAGGCCACGCTAAGCAAGCTTCAAGGCCTGCTATGGACTGCTGAGAATAGTCTGAAAGACAAATCTGTTGCATCAAATCCTACTACCGCCCCCGTCTTGGAAATTGGGAAAGGGAAGGGCAAGAAGAGGAAGGCTCATTCTAAGAGCCACAAGGGAAAGTCCCATGATGGTAACTCTTCTAGTGGAACCAAAGTTGGTCCCGCTGCACCCACCTCCAACTCGCAAGAGGTAGAGTGCTACTACTAGCATGAGAAAAGGCATTGGAAACGAAGTTGTCCGAAGTACTTGCAAGATATCAATGTTGGAAAGATAAATCCATCCTTCACATTCTAAGAGGTGGCTCATTCTAAGAGCCACAAGGGAAAGTCCCATGATGGTAACTCTTCTAGTGGAACCAAAGTTGGTCCCGCTACACCCACCTCCAACCCGCAAGAGGTAGAGTGCTACTACTAGCATGAGAAAAGGCATTGGAAACGAAGTTGTCCAAAGTACTTGCAAGATATCAATGATGGAAAGATAAATCCATCCTTCACAGGTATTTATACTATTCATTCTAACAACTCATCACATGCTTTGTCTTGGGTCCTTGATATAGGATATGGTTTTCAAATTTGTTCTGATTTGTAGGGCCTAAGAATAAGTAGGGATGTGGGGCATGGGAAGATAAACTTGATCATGTGGAATAGGAAAGCATCGCCTGTCACCAAGATTGGAGTTTACTCTTTAGTGCTTAGTACTGGTTCAGGTTTAGATTTGAATAATTGGTGTTACTCATCAGAAATGGCACGAAACATTATTTCTTTTCATGTTTTGTATAAACAATGTTTTATATTTTCGTTTGATAATGAAAAAGGTTCTATTAATGCTTTCTTCAATGGTTCTTTCTATTTTGAAGCATTTCCTTGTAATGGTATATATGAAACTATGATGGTTGTAGACAACTTAAGAAATGATGTGTTCCATATGGATTCTTCCAATAGTTTGCAGAAAGCATGCTTCTGGCATTGTTGTCTTGGACATGTCACCAAGAAGCGCATAGTACAACTCAAAAAAGGACGGGGTGTGGGGGTCATTCGACCTTAGGGATGACAACATGTGCGATTCTTGTTTTCTTAGAAAGATGACTAAGTCACCCATAACAGGCACTTGTGAAAGGGGTGAGGGTTTATTGGATTTCATACACACCAATGTAGGTGGGCCCTTTACATCCACCAAAAGGGATGCAAGTCGCTTCTATGTGACTTTCACCGATGATTATACCACATATGGGTAGCAACAAGTGGATAATCAGCTGGGCAGGAAAATTAAGATGCTCTGATCCGAACGAGGTGGTGTTGGGGCATTTAAATGCTCCACAAATAATGAGTGATAGTTAGGTTATATTTGTTGGATTAGTGTCTAAGTCCATAACTATTTTGGTATGTACTTGACCCGATGGTGCATGGTCCTTTTTGGTTGCCTTCACCAAAGCAACTTGATAGGATGAATTATGGAGAGAAAGGATTAAAATATGATTTATTAATATATTATGAGAATAATATATTAAAGGAGAAATCATATTGTTTAATTAATATTAGTCAATAATTAATTGGTAATTAGTTTTGTGACTAAAAGAGATTAATTAAACTTAAGGGACTGGAATTGTAATTATAAGATAATTGCAATTTGGGCCATGGATTGTCTTAAATCAAGAGGTGGACGAATTCTTATGGGAAGCCCATAAGGAAATCGTCCAAGGGCTTGATTAAAGGAGTCTATGGGTTGCTTAGGGCTTAAGCAACCAAATTAGGGTTTCCTTGTTAGATAACCCTAATAGCCTCACTATATATAGAACCCTTAAGGCTCAAAAACGTGGGAAAGCTTCTTGCTAGGGTTTCACACGTTTTTGGGCAGCCTCTAACCTCTCTCCTGTTCATCCTCTTGCTTATGGTGTTTCTGAACCATTAGAGGAGTGACACTTGTGACTCTAAGCCTTCCAAAGTCAATTCAAGGAGGAATTGGGATTGTTATTGCTACATAGCAACCAAGGTAATACCATAAACCTAATTATATGTTAATATTGACTTCCATATGCTAGAATTAGGGTTTATAGTCTTGGATTCAAAGCATGTGCAATAGAGAAACCTAGATCCAAGCATTAGGGTTTGTCTGAGCACATGGGATGTCTTATGACCAAAACCCATGAGTGGTATCAAAGCCTTGCTTGGTTTCAATTGTATTGATGCATTGCATAACTGGAAAATTCGTTTTTTGGGTTTCTGGAGGCTGGACTCGCCGAGTCCATGGCTGAACTCGCCGAGTCCATGCAGACTCGACGAGTCCAAGCCTGACTCGACGAGTCAACTCGTCAGATGGAGGGTATTTCGCGATTTCTTGCTGTTTTTGCATTGGGATAGTTACCTTATCATGTTAGATCAATATTAATCCGATTATATGATATATTTGACTATAATTTTGATCTAATTGAAGATATTTATCAATTAATAAGATAATTGTTTCCTTATAAGATAATTGATTAATTATTTTGACTAAATTGATAAATTGTTTTGCAAGAAATCATTAAACAAATCAAATATGGATAATTATGTGATTAAATGTTAATTTAAATTATTTGTTATTTGATCCTTGTTGTTATGAAAAGTTTCATATTTTCCCCTTTAGGTTTTATAGTTTAAATTTGAACCCAAAAGTTTTGTCATTTTGAAATTTAAATAGTTAAAACCCTAATGTTTTGAAAAAGATTTCAAAACATGCCCTCAAGTTTTGGAATTTAAATTTTGATTAAATGGTTTAATTTTAATGTATATTTAAATTCAAAACCCTAATGTGTTGAAATCTTTCAAAACTTGCCCTCAAGTTTTGGAATTTAAAAGTTGATTAAAAGTTTAATTAAGAATGTTAAATTCTAAAACTCTAGTATAGTTTTGAAAAAGTTCAAATCACACCGTTATGGTTTTATTAATTAATTAAAGGGTATAATTAAAAGAGGTTTAATAAATCCATAAAAGTTTTGGTTTACAATTTAATTGAATTAAAAGTATGATTGTTAAATTTGACCACCTAGTATTTTGAAAGTATAAAATACACCCTATACTATATATAACATTAAAAGTCTAACATTATATATATGTATGAGTAAAAGTCAGTCTTACCGTTAGTAGGCCTCATTCACGAAGCTGGTCTATAAGGGGTGTTAAAGGAAATTGCCTATAAAATGGCGATTGAATGGGTATCTACTCTTAACCACCGCACTCTTGACTAGTGGAGGGTCGTTAGCCGAACGGGTAGGATAGGATGAAACCTTCCATTATAAGTATAATGAAGTATAAAAGTAACTAAATGTTTTCATACAATTTCCAATCTTATTTACTTAGGCAAAAGTGAATTGATGTAATTCCATGAAATTACACTTTGTGCCCTTGCGAAGACGTTAGTGGAGCGTGTGTGGTTTACCGGCACACTAAATGGTTCTAAGCAAAGACAGCAAAGGGTGACTCAATGTTTGTCATAGTTCAGTGGAGCATGTGTGGTTTACCGGCACATCGAATAGGTGACTGTAATATGTGAGGGCACCATGTAAGTTTGCATGGTTATTCACTCCCGCTTTGTGATCCTCGGCATCCCAGTCACAAACAAGAGGGGCATATCGAGATTTAAACATGCCATTGAAACGTTCAATGAATCTCAAAGGATCTTGGAGTTTTCACAGATTTAAAACTTAAATTTCTTTTCGTTTTTCGTGGTGGAAATTAGTGAATCGTCATTCACTTACCTTCAAATATTCTACAATTAAGGTTATGGCATCCCTCTTGGGTCCTAGCCTTAGTATATCATTTGGGTGATTTACTAAGGACTCAATCTATCAACTAACTTGAATTCATTTTCCCTGTTTTGTAGATGTCAAAGTTTGACAACTATGGTCTTCCCAAATCCCGTGGAACAAGCATTCCACATGAAGATGATATTCCATGATTCGATCGAGGAACAAGAGATCATACTTCACTTCCTCTTCCTCCTCCAATTATTCTCCCTAACCCACAAGTTCAAAGGCTTGAAAAGTTCAATATCACTCAAGCCCTTTTGGCAAGTAAACATAAAGAAGGAAAGTCGATGTGTGCACACGTCCTAGGGATGAAGTCGCACATTGATAGGTTAAGAATGTTAGGATCCGTTGTCTGTGAGGAGATGACTGTTGATTGGGTTCTTCAGTCACTTCCTAACTCATATAGTTAGTTCGTAAGAGAGTACTATATGATGAACCGTGACGTGACCCTTATATATGTCACCTATATGCTTATTGCTACCGAATCAGCAATGGTTTGGCGCAATAGAAAAGCAAAGTTGATTGGTGAATCTGCCTTCATGACCTCTATGGGTATAGACAATGTCAACGAAAGACATGCTATGATCGAAAAGTTTGATCATACGAGAAAGGCAATGTCTGAAGTAGTTCCATGTCATGTTCCAAAAGAGTCAATTTGCCAAGAGAAAGGGAATTGGAGACGAAGTTGCCCTATTTACCTAAGAGATCTAAGTAATGGGAGAGTCAAAATGTATGGCTTTGCTTTAGGTAAAATCCATTGACTAACTCTTTTAAGCTTCTATTCTAGATTCTTAATACATAATGTGATAGGATTACAATTGATGTTTTGTAAGATCGAAGAATGGAAAGGAAGCTTAAAGGAAGAAGTGAGCAGAATCTAACTGTGAAGGAATGGATTTTGATCGCATTTCTCGAAGATTGGATTCTTGAGCTACTACTTAGAGTTAGAATTAGATTGCTAAGAAAGATGTATTAGCATAAGTATTTCAATGAGTTGCATTGTAAGGACAAATTTTTCCGCAATAAAATAAATTTTGATTTTAAATTTTATTTATTTATCCTTACAATGGCGTGTATGAAAAATTGATGTTAAAATGTTTCTATTATTAGCAATAATGGATTTGGTTCTTATTATGTTATTTATGGAAAGTCGAGAATTTACCAATTAGGGAGAGTTTCTCATCGCCCAAGGTTCAATTGGACAGAAACTTGGAATCATGCAACTTGGTTGCACGATGAATGAGAAATTTCATATTTGGAAATTAGACTAATTCATTGACAAAGTGTCAAGTGAAGGACTAGGAGATCGAGTACGCAAAGTTGTGTGCTGATCAAGTTCACAATAAGAGTAACAAAGATATTCATCATGATTTACTAAAAGCTTCGTAAATATGATTATACTTATAAGATTAAGTGTAATTCTGAGTTGATTAAAGGGTTTAGATCAATAGCAGAACGAATAAGAAGAATCAAGTTGGCAGAAAGATAAAAGTTTCTCCATTCTAAGAAAAAAGGGAGAGTAGCTTTTATGCCTTTTGATAGGTCTTAATGATTAAGAACCATATCTCAATTGATCCTCTAAGTGAAGTCTTAGTACATTTGTATGTTTAAGAAGAGAAATCAAGGATTGAAGAAATGGTTAAATCAAGAAGTCAATCATACTTCGTTCCAATAACAAGTCTTAAAGTTAAGATTGTGACATTGAGTGAAAAGTATTAGAGGTTTATAACATTCATCAAATGTGGAAAGTTGTGATGTCTTGGATAAGACAAAGACCAACTAAGACCAATTTATGAAGTGTTTTGATAAAAACTACACTAACTCTTGAATATTTGTTTGTCAAGAAATGTTTTGACAAGAGAATCTTATATGTCAAGGAGTCAGTGGGAGTCTTAATGGTCTTGAAAGGTTTCAAGAACAAATCAAATAAACCTTACCGATCATCACTAGCACACGAGTTGAGGTTTACAACCTATCGTGTTGACATTATTTTGTTTCTGTGTTAATCCAATCGAGTTAATTATGCATGTGAGTTCTATGAGTTCTCATTTTGAACGCATAAAAGGCAAAGCACCTTAATCAATGAAAGGTACATTGATAGGAAAGAGTGAGTTGCTTAACTACTTGGAAGACATGGTGGGCAGCTGTGCTACCATAAGGCAAGAAATCAAGATTAAGAAAGTTCGGTGCATATGAGTTTGAATTTGTTGTAAACTTTAGTTTTGACGAATTCACATGGATAGAAACAAATACACCGTTTAAATCTAAGTATCATAAGATTTCCTCCTTCATGAAAATGATTGTGAGGAAATGCTTTCACTAAGAAAGATTTTAAGAAGATAGTGATTGTAAAATTGCATTCTCGAATTCGATTATGGTTACAGTATCCCTTTCCATAATTTGAATTGTGAGGTTTGGCAATTAGACTTAAGTGTTTAGACACACATATGAACTATTGAAGGCAAAGGTGTATAAGTTCAAAAAGCCTTGATAAAAGATTATCAAAGCACTAAGTATTAGAAACATGAAGTTAAGAAATTCAATAAGTATTGATTTTCTGAAAGTTAAGATGTTTATGAATACATGTCGAAGCTAGTGGGAGCATAAGTGTTATGTTTTATAATAATCATCATGATAGTGGGAGCATACAAATTATGATTGAATGATTATTAAGGCACGTATTGCAAGTTGGCAATATTAATTATAGAGAACAAGAGTCACTCTTTGCAATGTTGTAAGGAAGGAATAGTTGTTTTGCTATAATTAAGGGAGAGAACATGATGCTTCATTTCAAATCTAAAGGACTAGGTTGAGAAATGTTAATAAATTTAGTCAAGGGTACATAGTGTGTTCTTAAAATTTCGATTATGATTACGGCATTCCTCTTCACAATTCGAATTTTGAGAATATAGCAAATAAAACATTATGCGTCGTGTCCCATACGCTTCGGGTATAGGATCGATTGAAAATATTTTAATGTTTGACCATTCTAAATTTTTCCAAATGTCTAGCGCAATTAGAGGGAAAAAGGACTAGAATCGGTTTTGACTAAAACAATTAAACAGCTATCGAAGGACAATCCAAAGTTCGACGAGGATTGGTCGCTTGTGAGTAGTTGGAAGCATAGTATTGGAAAATATGGAAATGTTTACATATTGGATGGACAACATCGACATTATAATGAATAGAAAAGATTCTATTAAGAATAAGTTGTCATATGGAAAATATGGAAATGTATCCATATTTGGAATTGAATATTGAAAATCTATGACTAGATTAGAAACCTTTATGCAAAAGGATGTTCAGAGGAATGTACTTTGAGTGAGAGACATCATATCTAAGGAGTTGTCTTGTAACAATCTCCGATAGAGGACTTTGTAATATCATTGGCAATAGTCTTTGTGACTTTGGTGCAGTGACATTACGAAAGGATAGTTGCATAGAATGTTAGAATCTAGCATATTCTATAAGTAGCAAGAATTTGATATTCTTTCACTTGTGGAAAAGTATTTGGAGTTGTGAAATGAGAATGATTGGAAATGTGTTCAATGTGATCTATTTCACAAATTAAGAACCTTAGGTAAACATTGTGTGCACGCTAGGAGCATCGGACAAGTGTTGTAATTCAAGTAAGAAGTTGATTACCCGAAACGACAAATAATGAGTAATAAATATGGTGATAAATAAAAGGTGTTTTATTTATGCTCAAAGGGTTGAGGCCATATGGGATTAGTATTATTCTTGTGTTTCAAATTTGCATGTTTTGACTTCCAGAATAATTGAGTTTATTAAGAATAATCGAATTGTTCAAACGGGCCACAGTCGTTCATATGTTGGAAGTAGATATGAATGAAGATTGACGTGAATTGGTATGTGGATTGTCTAAAGAGCATTAGACATAAGCAAATGTTTGCTGCAACGTTCATGAATGCTTATGAATGTGATTTGAGCATTGGATTAAACCCACGCTCACTTGGATCACTCCATGAATTGTATCACGAGTGATTGGTGAGACGATAACATCTTATATTCTTGAAACCGAGATGTGTGAGTTGTATCTTGCAAATCGGTTGCACATTGATAATATATAAATGCACTAGTAACTTGGTGTTATAAAACATATTGTTGTGTGTGATTCGGTGCATGAGTGCAAGCAAGCATTGTATGAAAGTTTATTCGTTCCTTTTATCGAAGGTAGGATAAAAGCGATATCTTTGGGCCCCTCGATGATTTTGTGATGACAAACGTAAATGCTCGGCCAAAGAGAATGATTTAAAATCATGTCTCATATGATATCTAGAATGGAGGAATATATGATCCCTTATCTAAGGACACGCGTATCTGAGAAGATCAGAGTTGACAGCAGCTTTGGAAAGCTACGATTGCAGATCAGGATCTGAAGTCAAACGCATAATAGTTATTAGACTTATCCAAGTGGGAGACTGTCGGATTAGTGTCTAAGTCCATAACTATTTTGGTATGTACTTGACCCGATGGTGCATGGTCCTTTTGGGTTGCCTTCACCAAAGCAACTTGATAGGATGAATTATGGAGAGAAAGGATTAAAATATGATTTATTAATATATTATAAGAATAATATATTAAAGGAGAAATCATATTGTTTAATTAATATTAGTCAATAATTAATTGGTAATTAGTTTTGTGACTAAAAGTGATTAATTAAACTTAAGGGACTAGAATTGTAATTATAAGATAATTGCAATTTGGGCCATGGATTGTCTTAAATCAAGAGGTGGACGAATTCTTATGGGAAGCCCATAAGGAAATCGTCCAAGGGCTTGATTAAAGGAGTCTATGGGTTGCTTAGGGCTTATGCAACCAAATTAGGGTTTCCTTGTTAGATAACCCTAATAGCCTCACTATATATAGAACCCTTAAGGATCAAAAACGTGGGAAAGCTTCTTGCTAGGGTTTCACACGTTTTTGGGCAGCCTCTAACCTCTCTCCTCTTCATCCTCTTGCTTATGGTGTTTGTGAACCATTAGAGGAGTGACACTTGTGACTCTAAGCCTACCAAAGTCAATTCAAGGAGGAATTGGAATTGTTATGGCTACATAACAACCAAGGTAATACCATAAACCTAATTATATGTTAATATTGATTTCCATATGCTAGAATTAGGGTTTATAGTCTTGGATTCAAAGCATGTACAATAGAGAAACCTAGATCCAAGCATTAGGGTTTGTATGAGCACATAGGATGTGTTATGACCAAAACCCATCAATATTTTCGTTTTATTGTATTTTGTGGTGTAAATACTCTCCCTCATATATAAAGGGAGAGTTGGTCATTTTTAAAGTTAAGCTAGCCATTCTTACTTTTCTTAGTTAGAGTTACTTTTCTCACAATGTAATTCTAGAGAGAGAAAGTGGTGGGTTCTTCCCACCTAGGGAGAGTTTCTCTCCCACCATATTCTTCATGCAATATTATGATTATTCTCTCTTGTTCTTATTTTTTTATGAACTCATATTATGTTTTTTGTGTTCATACTTCATAAAACACGACTAATCTCGAGATATCTTTCTTCCGCATTCACCGTTCGTTATAAAAATTGGTCTCTACAATTGGTATCAAAGCCGTACCTTGAAGATCTCATGATTAGTTCAAGGGAACGACTCCCGTTCGGTGATTATCTTATGATTTTTCCATGTTTCTGCAAGAAAAATTTTCGGGTTTCAAACCGGAATTTTTTTTATGAAGTTCTTTCTTAGTTCTATCTTTTGGGTGATTCTATCTTAGCAAAAATAAAAGTTGCTGTTGCTGATCCTTCTATTATTGCTGGAAAAATTGATGCTCTTCATGTTCTTATTATTTTTCTGTTGAAGAAATGAAGAAAATGGGAAGAGAAATTAATTTTTGTGGTCTCCAAAATGTTGAAGAAATTGTTCCAGGAGGTATTTGTTATTGGAAATGAGAAGACACAAATTTAATGGGCTTATTATTCTTGAAGAAAATGGAGAAAAGCGATTTTTTTTGGA